>NW_004443982.1:17382730-17401269 GCF_000243295.1 Trichechus manatus latirostris | reverse complement strand
TTACTACAAATGTTGCCCTATGACAATGGTTAACAATCTCACAACACATCAACAATATCCTTACTCTACTTTGTGTTCCCTATCATCAGCTTAGCAATGTGCATTTAAAGATGCATACATATCTTGGCATGAATTGCTACCTCATTTATTTTTGTTACTGAATAATATTCCACTGTATAGATATACCATAGTTTATTCATTCACCTATTGAAGGACATTTTGGTTACTTCCAGTTTTTGGCTATTATGAATAAAGCTGTGTGCAGGTTTTCGTTTTGTTTTGTTTTTCATGTTTTTATATCAGTTGCTGGATTGTAGGGTAAGACTATGTTTAGCTTTGGAAGAAACTGACAAACTGTCTCCAAGGTGGTTGTACAATTTTTCATTCCCACTAGCAATGAATGAGTATTCCAGTTGCTCCGCATTCTTGGTAGCAGTTAGTATTGTCAGTTTTTATGGATTTCAGTCATTCTAATATGTGTATAGTGTTACCTCATGGTTGTTTTGTGGAGTCCCTGGCTAATGGTTAAGCGCTTGACTATTAGCGGAAAGGTTAGTGGTTTGAACCCACCCAGAGGCTCCTTGGAAGACAGGCCTGGTAATCTGCTTCTGAAAGATCACAGCCTTAAAAACTGTATGGATTTGTTCTGCTCTGCATACGTGGGGTTGCCATGAGTTGGAATGGCAACTACAAAAACAATAACAATATGGCTGTTTTAATTTGAAATCCTAGGGTCATGAGTCAACAGCAACAGGTATGGGGTTTATTAAAAATAATGTTGAGCAGCTTTTCATAAGCTTATCTGCCATCTGTGTATCTTCTTTGATGTGTTTTTTGTTCAGATCTTTTGACCATTTTTTAATTGTTGCTGGTTTTTAAGAGCCCTTTATATATTTTGAATACAAGTCCTTTATCAGATATGTGTTCTACAAAGATCTTCTCCCAGTCTTGGCTTGTCTTTTCAGTCTCTTAACAGTGTCTGTCACAGAGCAGAAGTTTTTTATTTCTAATAAACTCCAATTTATCATTTTTTTTCCTTTCATGGATTGTGCTTTTTGGTGTTGTATCTAAAAACTCATAATCAAATCAAAGGCCACATACATTTTCTCCTCTGTTTTCTTCCAGAAGTTTTATAGTATTGCATTTTAAATGTAGGTCTATGAGCCATTTGATTTTTAATTTTTGTGGAAACTGTAAGGTGTGTGTCTAGATTCATTTTTTAGTATATGGGTATCCAATTGCCTCAACAACATTTGGTGAAAATACTGCCTTTTCTCCATTGAATTGCTTTCACTCTTTTGTCAAAGATAAGTTGACTGTATTTGTGTGGGTCCATTCTGGGCTCTCTATTCTGTTCCACTGATGTGTCTATTCTTTCACCAACACCACATTACTTTGATTAGTGTAGCCTTATAGTAAGTCTTAAAATCAGGTGGCATGAATCCTCCAACTTCGTTCTTCTTCAATATTATGTTGACTATTCTGGATATTTTGCCTTTCCGTATAAACTTTAGAATCAGTTTACTGATACCTACAAAAATAGCCTGCTGGGATTTTAATTGGAATTGCATTGAATCTATAGATCAAGTTGGGAAGAACTTACCTCTTAACAATATTGAGTCTTCCAATACATGAACACAGAGTATCTCTCCATTTATTTAGATCTTCAGTTGCTTTCATCAGAGTTTTGTAGTTTTCTGCATATAAATCCTGTACATATATTGTTATTCTTATATCTAAGGAGACAGCTACCTGACCAATCGACTAGAAGAGATCCATATTTATGCCCATTCCAAAGAGAGGTGAGCCAACAGAATGTGGAAATTATCAAACAGTATCATTAACATCACGAGCAAGTAAAATTTTGCTGAAGATAATTCTAAAATGATTGCAGCAGTACATCAGCAAGGAACTGTCAGAAATTCAAGCCAGATTCAGAAGAGGATGTGGAATGAGGGATATCATTGCTGATGTCAGATTGATCTTGGCTGAAAGCAGAGAATACCAGAAAGATGTGTGCCTGTGTTTTATTGATTGTGCAAAGGCATTCGACTGTGTGGATCATAACAAACTATGGATAACATTACGAAGAATGGGTATTCCAGAATACTTTATTGTGCTCATGAGGAACCTGTAGACTAAGAGGCAGTCATTGAAACAGAACAAAGAGATACTGTGTGGTTTAAAATCAGGAAAGATGTGTGACAGGGTTATATCCTTTCACCATCTTTATTCAATCTGTATGCTGAGCAAATAATCCGAGAAGCTGGACTATATGAAAAAGAAAGCGGCATCAGGATTGGAGGAAGACTCATTAACAACCTGTGATATGCATATGACACAACCTTGCTTGCTGAAAGCAAAGATAACTTGAAGTACTTACTGATGAAGATCAAAGGCTACAGCATTCAGTATGGATTACATCTCAATATAAAAAAAAAACTTCACAAATGAATAAGCAACATCATGATAAATGGAGAATATATTGATGTTGTCAAGGATTTCATTTTACTTGGATTCATAATCAACACCCATGGAAGCAGCAGTCAAGAAATCAAATGACGTATTGCATTGGGCAAGTCTGCTGCAAAAGACCTGTTTAAAGGGTTCAAAAGCAAAGATGTCTCTTTGAGAACTAAGGTGCACCTGACCCAAGCCATGGTATTTTCAATCGCCTCATATGCATGCAAAAACTGAGCAATGAATAAGGAAGACCAAAGAAGAATTGATGCCTTTGAATTATGGTGTTGGCAAAGAATATTGAATATACCATGGACTGCCAGAAGAACGAACAAATCTGCCTTGGAAGAAGTACAGCTAGAATGCTCCTTAGAAGCGAGTATGGCAAGACTTTGTCTCATGTACTTTGGACATGTTATCAGGAGGGACCAGTCCCTGGAGAAGAATATGATGCTTGGTAAAGTAGAGGGTCAGCAAAAAAAGAGGAAGCCCCTGACACAGTGGCCTCAGCAATGGGCTCAAGCATCACAACGATTGTGATGATGGCTCCAGACCGGGCAGTGTTTCGTTCTGTTGTACA
This sequence comes from Trichechus manatus latirostris, assembly GCF_000243295.1. Classification (NCBI taxonomy): domain Eukaryota; kingdom Metazoa; phylum Chordata; class Mammalia; order Sirenia; family Trichechidae; genus Trichechus; species Trichechus manatus. Next base: position 17,398,229 of record NW_004443982.1, on the reverse strand, counting down.
TGGGGTCACTATGAGTTGAAATCAACTCGACAGCACCTAACAACATTGTAAAACATTGTAAAACATTGTTTGATTTCAAATTCCAGTAACTAATTGCTGGTATGTAAGAAAGCAATTGTCTTTTGTTTTTTAACTTCGTATCCTGTGACATTGCTATACTTACTTACTAGTTCCAGGAGATTTTTTTTTTCCCAATCCTTTGAGATTTTCTATATAGACAATCATGTCATCTGTAAACAAAAAGAGTTTCCTTTCTTCCTTTTCAATCTGTACACTTTTTATTTCCTTTTCTCTCATTGCACTAGCTAGTAAGTCAAGCATGATGTTGAATAAGAGTGGTGAGAGAGGACCTTATTGCCTTGTTTCCAAGCAAAGGGGAAAGCATCCAGTTTCTCACCATTAAGTATAATGTTTGCTGTAGGTTTTTTGTACGTGTTCTTTATTATGTTGAGGAAGTTCCTCTCTATTCCTAGTTTGCTGCGAATTTTTATCATGATTAGGTGTTGGATTTTGTCAAATGCTTTTTCTTTCTCAAGTGATATGGTCATATGTTTCCTTTTAGCCCCTTGAAGTCATGGATTCTATTGATTGATCTTCAAACGTTGACGTGACCTTGCATACCTGGAATAAAGTCCACTTGATCATGGTGTATAATTATTTTTATATATTCTTAGATTTAATGGGCTAATATTTTGTTTAGGATTTTTTGCATCTGCAAGGATGGTTTAAATATTTAAAAATCTATAAATTAATTCACCACAGTAGGAAACTTCTGAAACAAATCATATGATCATTTAATAGTTTCAGAAAGATAACTCTATGTAATTTAACATAAATTATGATAAAAACTCTTAGTAATTAGAAATGAATTAGAAGTGAATATAGTTGAAAAAGAGTACCTATTAGAAAAATTTACTTTAAAATCAGGAATGAGAAGAGTATGTCTACTATCACCACTTCAGTTCCACAGTTTGTTGGAAATCCTAGGTAGTGTAATAAGACAAGAAAAAGAAATTAAATGCATAATAATTGGCAAGAGGAAATAAACTTTCATTTGTAGTTCTTATGGTCACTTTCATAGAACACTCAGAAGAATCTACAGATAATTTATTGGAAACAGAGAGTTCTAGAAATGCCTATATTTTATATACCAGCAACAAATAGTAAATACAATTAAAAAGAAAACTCTATTTAAAACACTGTTACAGAATCTCAAGTATTTAGCAATAAATATAAGAAAATGTGTACAAGACCCTAACAGGGAAAATTATAAAACCTTAAAAAAATTAAAGAAGATCTAAATAAGGAGAGAGCTACCATGTTCATTGATAGAAAAATCAAATATAGAAATGTTAATTCTCTCCACAATTGATCTATAGATTCAATGCAACTCTAATCAAAATCATAAAAATATCTCATAAAAATGAATATACACTTACCCTACCATCCAGCAATTCCACACCTAGGTATATACTAAAGAGAAACTTTGCTGCATATATAATACTATAATGCAATATAATACTAAGTGGGGAAAAAAAGTTCCAGAAGAGTACATGTAACTTGCCAGTCTTTTCTTTATATCACCTTGACTTCCTCTCCATATGAAACATCTATGACTCCATTATTTAGTCCCTTTTTTTGTTTTAATGTTGTCATATTTTACATATTGACTTCTCTGTTTCCCTATTTTCAGTGTTTTAGCTTTGATTTTTTTGTGTGTGACTTCCCTATCTGGGTTGATATCTGGTTATTCTGTCCTGTGTTCTAGTCTTGGGTTGTTATCTGATGTTATTGTTTTCTAACCAGAGGACTCCCTTTAGTATTTCTTGTAATTTTGGTTTGGTTTTTGCAAATTCCCTAAACTTCTGTTTATCTGGAAATATCCTAATTTTGCCATCATATTTGAGAGAAGTTTTGCTGGGTATATAATTCTTGGCTGGCAGTTTTTTTTTTTCTTCAAAGCTTTATATATGTCATCCCATTGCCTTCTTGCCCGCATGGTTTCTGCTGAGTAGTCTAAGCTTAGTCTTATGACTCTTCTTTGTAGATGACTTTTCGTTTATCCCTAGCTGCTCTTAAAATTCTCTCTTTATCTTTGGTTTTGGCAAGTTTGATTATAATATGTCTTGGTGACTTTCTTTTGGGATCTACCTTATGTGGGGTTCGATGAGCATCTTGGATAGATATCTTCTCATCTTTCACAATATCAGTGAAGTTTTCTGCCAACAAATCTTCAGCAGTTCTCTCTGTATTTTCTGCTAACCCCCCCGTTCTGGTACTCCAATCACTCATAGGTTATTCCTCTTGATGGAGTCCCACATAATTCTTAGGGTTTCTTCATTTTTTAAAACTCTTTTATCTGATTTTTCCTCAAAGAAGTTGGTGTCAAGTGCTGTATCTTCAGTCTCACTAATTTTGGCTTCCATTGCCTCAATTCTGCTCCTATGACTTTCTATTGACTTGTCTAATTCTGAAATTTTATTGTTAATCTTTTAGATTTCTGTTTGCTGTCTCTCTATGAATTCTTGCAGCCTGTTAAATTTGTCATTATGCTCTTGTATAACCTTCTTAATTTCCTCTATTGCTTTGTCTGTGTGTTCCTTGCCTTGTTCTGTGTTTTGCTGATCTCCTTCCTGATCTCTTGAAGACTTCTGTATATTAATCTTGTGAATTCTACCTCCAGTAATTCCAAGAAGTTCTCTTCCTCCGGAAGATTTCTTGATTCTTTGTTTTGGTCACTTGCTGAAGCCATCATGGACTGCCTCTTTATGTGATTTGATACAGACTGTTGTCTCTGAGCCATCAATAAGTTATTATATTTATTTATTTTATATTTGCTTACTGTGTCCTAGCTTCTTGTTTTGTTTTGATATGCCCAAATAGGCTGGTCGTGGGAGCTACTTTGATTATTGGCATCTTTGAAGCTCTCACATCCTGTCACTAGGTGGTTAGAGCTGTTACTAGGTATGTGATCCCAGGAGTCCATTTACTTTTCTTGTGTAGATTTAGCTCAGGTGTCCAGGTCATTGGTCACCAAGTGTGTTGTGCAGGCTCTCACCCACAGTCCTAGATGGAGAGGTGATTAGAGTAGGCACAGGTATCCTACTGCAGTAGGGGTCATGTGCTGAGCAAGGCAGGGTACTGATGGCCGCCCCTGAGTGTCTGGGTGGAAGATGTGTCCCTGTTCCTTAGAACACATAGTTGGGTGGGTTTTGCAGCTGAACTATGGGCACCCAATGCTGTTGGCTGTAAGGACTGGGAGGCACCACTTATTCTTGGACCCCTGTCGTGGGTGGCTAGGTGGTGTGGGTGGAGCCACCAGTCCTCAGGGCCCTGATGTGGGTAGGTGAGGTCCCTGCTTAATGGGTAGGGTGGTATCACATGTCACAAATCTGCCACTCTCCCTTATAGCTGATACAGTTGAAAATAGGTTTCAGGTATATACCCTGTTCTGCTGTGCTAATGAGGGTCTACGCTGTTGAAATGGCCCCACACAGTTCTATGCAGGGGTGAAAGGCATTCAAAGTCCATGGACTACTTATGCCTGTGCCTAGGCAAAGGAGCTGTGCCTGCCCTGAGTTCCCAGCTTAGGGGAGCTAGCAGATTATTTTTTCCTGTTTGTTAATTTGTTCCCTCTCCAAAGCCAGGAGAATGGCTCAGGGTGAGCGACAGGTCCTACTTCTGGCCCAGGAGGTTCAACAGTTGCTGAAGCCAGACTGGGACCTGGAGCAGAGTGGGGAGGGGCAGGTAAATGGGAGATAGGTACTTCCCAAATGGGGGAAGGGTTTTTTAATCCGTGTGGTAGGTTAGACACTTGTTCTTTTCTTTCGCTGATTGAGCGCCACTTCTCACTGGTTCTGGAGGGTTCAGCAGACTCTCCACTGCTCAGTCTCTCCCAATGTGAAAAACACATCCTGAGCGCCACTGCTTGCCTCACCACACATGCCAGCCGATCCAGCCTGCAGGGTGCAGGTGCAGGCCAGGTCAGGTCTGGCAACTCCTCGTTGTTTCTGAACCATCTCTCCCTCCCCCTGTCACGCAGTCCAATTCCTTAACTTTGTCTTTGATGTTCAGGGCTCCTAGATTGTCATATATTATCGATTCACTTGTTTTTTTTTGGGGGGGGTCTTTGTTGTAAGAGGGACCACAGGAAGCGTAGGACTACTCTGCCATCTTGGCACTGCCTCTTGCCAGACTTTTAATAAAGCTAAAAATATATATATATTAAGAATTTAAGAATACATACAGATGAGATAAGAATATATTTAAAGGAGAGTAAGGGAATGATGAAGTATATGGGATGGAGGTTACCTCACTTGGGAAGGTACTGAAGGATGAAGTGAGAGAACACATGGGTATATGTAGATTATCATCAAGGTCCAAGTTTTTATGTTGGGTGATGGGTGCATGGATGTTTAATATATTGTTAAAAAAATTAAAGAGGGCCATGCATAGACCAGAGGAGCCCTGGCGGTGCAGTGGTTAAAGTGCTCAGCTGCTAACCGAAAGGTCGGCAGTTCAAACCCACCAGCTGCGCCCCAGGAAAAAGATGTGGCAGTCTGCTTCTGTAAAGATTTACAGCCTTGAAAATCCTATGGGGCAGTTCCACTCTGACCTATAGGGTTGCTATGAGTTGGAATAAACTTCACAGCAGTGGGTTTTTTTTTTTTTTCATATTCATAGACCAAGGATGAGAGTGTGTCATGAATCGAGGATTGATTATGAATAATCCAGTATTATGCTTTGAGGTCCATTTAAAAATTAATATATAAAAACCAATTGTATTTCTATAGCTCTCCGTCAATCTACTAAAAAATAAAACTAATACATACAAATCTAATAAAAGATAAGGAAGATCTATATAAAAATCATAAAATTTTAGTGAAATACATTAAATAAAACCTAAATATACATAGAAATATACCATGTCAAACAGTAATTTATGGAACTCAACAACCAGATTCTAAATTTAACTGGAAATTCAAAGAACTTAAAATGTCCATGACACTCTAAAGTCATGAGGACTACTCTACCATATATCATGATGTATTATAAACCTATAGTAATTAAGATTGTGAGGTAATGACACAGGAGTAAACATAAAGACCACTAAAAGATTACAGAGATCCTAGAAACAGAGCTGTGCATATATGAACACTTGACTTATGATAGGTGGCACTGCAGAGAAGTGAGGAAAAGATAGTTTTCCAATAAATGGGGCTGGGACAATTGGCTATCAACATGGACAGAAAAAGAAATTGGATCTTTACCAGATATGAAACATAAACATCAATTCCAGACCTAAATAAGATAAAGTTGTAAAGCTTTTAGGAGATAAAATAGAACATTTTTATGGTCTTTGGATAGGGAAACATTTCTTCAGCTTGACATAAAAAATAATGGCTAGAAGTAAAAGATAGGTAAAGAAGAATATATTAAAATTAAGACTTTTTTTCATTAAAATACACACACACAAAAGTGAAAAGATAAGTCACAGAAGGGGGGAAGGTATATACAATACATATAACTGACAATGGAAAAGTATCCAGAACCCCTAAAGAACTCTTTCAAACTGGTGAGAAAAACAAAACAAAAAAAGTAGAAAAATGAGAAAGTCTTGAGTAACCAAACCAAACCAATCCAGTTGCTGTCAAGTCGACTCCGACTCATGGAGACCCCATGTGTATCAGACTAGAACTGTGCTCCACAGAATTTTCAATGGCTGATTTTTCAGAAGTAGATCACCAGACCTTTCTTCTGGGTGGACTCGAACCAACCACCCAGGGACTCCAGTCTTGAGCAAGTACTACACAAACAGGAAATTCAAATGGCCAATGAACACGAAAAGGTGCTCAACTTAATTAGTTATCAGAGAAATGCAGATTAAAATCGTGAAGATTTAAAATATCCCCCTGATTTGCAAAAAAATTTTAAAAATCTGACAGTACCAAATGTTGACAGGCAAAGATATAGAGCAAGAGGAATTCTCATATAAAGTTGGTTAGACTGTAAATTGGTACCATTGCTTCTGAAGGTTTGACATTATCTTAAAAATAATATACATAAGCATAGGAAGATATGTATACCCTATGATTTGGCAATTCCTCTCTCTGGTATATACCCAAGGAAAACTTGTGTGCATGTGCACTGCAAAACATACCCAAGAACATTCATAGCAGCATTTTTCATAATAAAGAAATCTGGACACAACCCAAATATTAATCAACAGGAGGATGGATAAAGTGTGGACTATCATACAATGGAATACTACATAGCAATAAAAGTGAACAAACCAGGGCTTTGAATCAGTTCTTCCCAGTTCAGTCATGGCTGAGGAAGCAAAGCCGTAACAGACTCGAATTTTTTAAATTTGGGTGAACCAGAATGATAACTGGAATGGGAAAAATTACAGTTGAAACCCTGCTAGAAACCGAATCTCCTTCTTAGAAAACAAGCACAGCGTAAGCATTGCATAGCAACCAAATCTCTTGCCCGTGGAATTTTGAGCAGAGTCAGAAACAGTGGTGCCCTGCTCAAAGATGGTGGCCAACTGTGCTGCTCTAAATGTGTGTCGCTCTCCACAGTTCTGCCAATAATTCAATCTCATGCATCAGGCTCCTCATGAAAGGGCTCACTAGCCTTTTCTGAGTCTCTCATTCCACAGCTTCAACCTGTAATTTTTCCCATTCCAGTTATCATTCTGGATCGCCCAAATTGTAAAAATTCGGATCTGGTCCAATCTCACTTCATCAGCCATAACTGAACCAGTTCAAGCCAGTTAGAAGCCCTGGAACAAACTACAGTGACATGCAACAATTTGGATGAATCTTAAGACTATAATGTTGAACAAAAGAGGAAAAGCACAAAGTAATATATAACATTTAGTTCCATTTATATAAAGTTCAAAAACAGGCAAAACTAAATCATACTGTTTAGAGGAGTATGCGTAGGTAGTAAAACTTTAATAAAGAAAAGCAAGGATGTGATTACTATAAAAGTAATTATCTCCAGGGGAGAGAAAGTGGTTTGTGATATGTACAGGACACACAGGGGGGCCTCTGCTTGATCACTTTATGTTACTATACTGTACATTTATGTTTTATGTACTTTTTATACATGTTGTATTTCATAATAAAAAGGTTTTTAAAAGCAAATGCATAAAACAATATATAAAATAATACCAATTTATAGAATAGTGGTCAAAAAGAATTCTTATGTAGGTCTGCTCGGATTTATGTGTTTTATATGATTTTCCATACAAACAAGGAGAAAGGCGTGGAATGTAATATGTACAGCAGGATGCTAAATATTAGTTTTACCTGGTATGAGGGGAGGGGAAAGGAGTATAGGGGAAACACAGAAGAAAGATGTCCAAAATAAAAATAGTATGTATGATACAATCCAGTTATCAAGAAATGATTGAAATTTGACCATTAATATGTTAATGGGGATCTAAATTTTAAATTGTATTTCTCTATATTGCTTGATATTTTTTACTATAAAAAGTATCACTTAAATAACCAAGGGGGTAGGGATGCCATTTCTATTATGAGGGACAAAAAGAAGTGGAGGAAGAAAAAGTAGAATAGTTTTTTCTATGTGAGAGACTTTTTAGATATATTGCCCTATCTTGGCAGTACAGAGAGATATAGATATAGACGCACACACACTTATAAGTCACAAAATTAAATAAAAATTGGAAATGGATAATGGTGATGGTTGTACAACATGATGAACACAATTAATGTCACTGAATTGCACACGTGAAGAATGTTGACATGGCAAATGTTTTGTTACATATATATTTACCACAATTTTAAAAACAAAAAGGAAATAAATAACCTAAGTACATTGTCAAGAATGAATCACCTTAGAGATCAGGGTGATAGAAGTCAAATCCAGGACAGTGTGATTTCAAATTTCATGTTCTTTCCACAAAACAAGCAACATCGGGAAGGAGACCCAGCCTTCCACTCCCTGTCCCTCCTTGCCCACTTTTCTGATGACCTGATTCAGATTGACTACAGGGGAAAGGAGAAAAACCTAGGAGTGGGGTGATTTCTATATATTTTCTCTGATTTTCAAGTATTTAGGAAAGAAAGTGGTTTTTAAAGTGAAAAGACTTTCTGGGAAAGAAATAAACTAAACTGCTGATTTTTCTTCCTTTCTTAGAATTCCTTGGAAGACACTGAAGAAGGTATTGACGACTTAGTATCCTCCCGGTTTTCTGCAAACACCCACAGTCTAGCAAGTGGCCTGTCAACCGTAAGCAGTTCTCTAGCACATGCTGGAAGTTCCTTCTTTCTCTTGTTGATTTTTTGTGCATTTCCAAAGGAGGTATGAATACAGTTAGGAAAATGTGTGATGGTGAGTTCAAAGTCCTTATAGGCTCCTGTTTGCCCTTTGCCCCAGGGTTCAGTTTCATTTTGTGTGGGATTTTGCTAAGGCTCCTGGTTCCTCCCCTCTCTCTCCACAATCCTAGCCCAGGTTTTAAAATCTCTTCGTTGCCTAGTCCAAGCCCTTGTCAGCTCAAGCCTATGAACTAATTCAAATCTCTGATGAAAAATTTCCCTGCCACCATTCTGTCAACTCCCAACCATCCCCCACACTGCTGTAAGTCCCCTTCCTAACACACATACCAAATGAAGTTTCTCTCCTTCTCGAAAACCATCCATAGCTTCCCACTGCCTACAGAATAATGAGGTACTCCTTACTTTCACATCAAGACCTTCCTTCAGGAAGGTTTTAGGTGTTCCTGTGTCCTTGTATCCATCTGTGTGCCTGTAAGTCTTTCTCTTTGCTTCTCTAATTTCTGTCTGTTTCTCTAATGCCCTCTTTCTTTTGACATTTGGGCAACTTTCTTAAAGCATTCTCAAGCAGCCTCTGACAGGAAGTGGACCTACCTACATGTGCCTGATGCAGACTCAGACACTGTGAGTTTTCAAGCTTTTCTTCTTCTTTCCAACCACATTTCGTGAGTTTTATAGTTTGAGAAATATGATTAGATGGGCAATTCTTCCAGCATTTGGCTTTTTCTGATTTGTATACTATTAACCAGAGGTTCTCTTTTAAAAGATTAATGAGACTTGGGGTTGCCATATATAGGAGTCCCTGGGTGGAGCAAATCGTTCAGCACTCAACTACTAATGGAAAGATTGGCTGTTTGAACCCACCTAGAGGTGCCTTAGAAGAAAGGCCTGGCAATCTCCTTCTAAAAGGTCACAACCTTGAAAATCCTATGGAACAGTTCTTCTCTGCACATGGGGTCACCATGAGTCAGAATCAAATGGCAACTGGTTTTGGTTTTTTGGTTTTATTCCATTGCATGAAAATATCACAACTTGCTTACCCATTCACTTGTTGATGGATATTTGGACTGATTCCAGTTTGGGGTTGTTATGAATAATAAAAGTACTCTGAAAATTTTTGTATTAAAAAAAGATTAATGAGATTATCAGAATCCAAGTATTCCAAAAAGAGAACATTCATTAAACATTAGAATCTGTGCACCAGTCAGAAGACACATGGTCCAAAATGATTTACAGTTAGCAAGGTAATAGGATAAACATCTCTATTTTAAATCACAGCCTTGGACTGGTTAAGAGCATAAAGTTTGGTTAGTAGCAAAATTACCAGAAGCGTGTAAATTTCCTTCTGTTCTTAGGGGCCCCTGCTTACAGAGGGCCCTCTTTGGGGATGTAGCTACAAAGGATGTGGGGTAGACACAAGTCAATGATACAAGGAGGTAGCGAGGTATGGTGGGGAGCTCCTCAGAGTAGAAATGTAGAGAAGATCTTAGTTTAACTCTAGGCACTGCCAACAGTTTCTATGGGCCAGAATTTACTCATATGTAACATGAGAGGGCTGGGCCATAGTCTCAAAAAGCTTGATATTCAAAGCATGGTCCATGAACCAGCAATATTGCATCACCTAGAACACAATCTCTAAAGTATTTTTGTTTTACAGCACCCTTCTGTCTCAGTAGTTCTCTTATGCAGCTCTTAGGCCAAAAGTAACACCTAACGGTCCATTTACTAGGTAGTTAGTTCTGAACAACTTAATAAGCACTTAATATCCTAACAATTTAATAGCCATTTGAAAAAAAAATACACCTACTCCTCACTTAGCAACTATCTCATTATCTGACATTTCACGCTTACAATAGTAAAAAAACTACTATCCAACTATTTTGTGCATTAACAATGTACATCTGGCAGTAACAAACTCCGAGGTGTGAGGTGAAAGTAACGCTGGCTATTATGGTTAAGGTCATGTGTCAACTTGATTGGGTCATGATTCTCAGTGGTTTGACACTTATGTACTGCTGTAATTTGGCAGTTAGGTAATGATGTAATTTGGCAGTTATGCAATGATGTGATCTGCCAGTTATGTAACGATGTAGTCATCCTCCATTTTGTGATCTGATGTGGTCATCCTCCATTTTTGCATAATGCTGATTTTTGCATAACGACCAGGTCTTTGGAACCTAACCATGTCAATAAGTGAGGAGTGGGTGTATATGTAAACTGAAAGAAACATAGTATTTTTATTCCATTCTTAAATAACTTCTATTACTTACTAATGGCAGGTGTGTACCTGTTGGACACTACACAACTTCTCAAACTTTGGAATATGATTGGACATCATCACCCTCATTTCCTGTTCCTCACTGATTTCTGTGCAGTACTTTTTGTCACGGTGACTGCCAAAACCTCAGCTTTGCATAGCTAGGGCTTCACTGAAGAGAATGAGGTGCACTCTTATGTTGACACTGTGAACTACTAGCTGGTAGTTTGCATAATATCTGTATTTCACTTCAAAGTTTAAAATATCCTGTGGTGCACCTGTGAGTTCACTGCGGTGCTCTGGGGTGCCTTGACACACAGTTTGGGAACTATTGATCTGCGAGTTTTTTAGAAAGCAGAATCTCAGACCCCAACCTAGACTGAATAAATGAAAATCATTTTAACAATCTCCCCGAGTGATTTATATGTAATTAAAATTTGAGAAACACGCTCAAAGCCACCTGTTAGCACTAAAATTCTGTTGCTTTGCTTTAGGAATAGGAAAGACAAATTAGGTCACTCTTGATTCTCTTTAAGCTGTAATTTACAGATAATTATGGAATCCTTGGTTTGCTCCTGTCCTGACTCAGGCTTAAAAGAGATACTAGCCACATCATCCACATCCTGCTCTTTGATCAGTCTCTATTCTGACCAATTGGACAGTCATAATGGCTCTTGCAAAAAAAAATTAAAATTATGAAAAAGTGGAAAGACACATGTACACTGTTATGGACTGAATTGTGTTCACAAAAAATATGTGCAGTAAATCCTAACCTCTATGCCTGTAGTTAAATGGATTGTCTTTGTTATGTTAATGAACAGGATTAGTGTAGGATGTATTTTAAGTCAATCTCTTTTGAAATATAAAAGAGATTAAACAAGCAAGGGAAAGAAGCAGAGGTGGGGGAAGATTGATGCTAAGCCACATGGAGATCCCCAAGGAACCAGGAAACAAACTGAAGAGACAAGGACCTTTCCCCAGAGTCAACAGAGACAGAAAGTCTTCTCCTAGAGCCAGCACCCTAAATTTGGACTTCTAGCCTTCTAAACTGTGAGAAAATAAATTTCTGTTTGTTAAAGTCACCCACTTGCTGTATTTCTGTTACAGCAGCACTAGATAATTAAGACATACACAAGTGCTTGTTGCAGCACTATTCACAATAGCCAAAAGTGGAAACAACCTAAGTGTCCATAAACAGATGAATGGGTAAACAAAATGTGGTACATACATACAATGGAATACTACTTAGCCATAAAGAGAAACAAAGTCTTTATCCACGCTACAACACGAATGAACCTCGAAAACCTTATGTTCAGTGAATATAAGCCAATCACAAAAGGACAAATATTGTATGATCTCTCTTATATGAAATAACAAGAACAAGCAAATATAGAGGTCAAAGCTTATTAGTGTTTACCAGGGGTATGAGGGAGGGGGAAGGAAGAGCCAATGTTTGGGAAACAGTGAGTGTTTGTTTATGATGATGGAAATTTGGTGGTTGAACAACATGATTAATATAGTTGATATCACTAAACTGTATACCTGAAAAATGTTGAATTGGTAAATTTTGTGTTATACATACTTTTACAACAATAAAAAAAAGTGGAAAGACTAAGTTCACTTTGTACTCACTCACTCACTATAGTCCTTACCCTGCAAGCAGTGATTCCAGAAGAGGGGTTTTGAAACTACTGGATCTTTCATGAAAGCGTTCCAGGTGACAGTTATGATTCTAAGATACAGAGTTTTACTTCTGGCACTAAAGGATAGTTTTTTTATGTGTAATTCAAAATATGTCCCATGTCATTAGTGCTTCATTCAGAAACCTCATTCATTCTGATAGATTTGGACTGGTTTTTGAAAATTTTTATTTTATTTATTGATTAGTGTGTTATTTTATTGTTTAGTATTTTATTTTGTGAGTTGCTATTTTACAGACGTTTACATAGCTATGATCTTAGACTACCCATGGGGCCCACATAGCTGCTCAGCTGGGGAATCACAGCGGCTGTGGGTATAGGATATTCTCCTGGCTTGCCCTTGTTAAAGTTGCAGCCATGGCTCCATGAGACTGATAGGCTGCTCTCTGTGGGTGTCAGGGAGAAAAGATGTGACTCCTGCTAGCACTGAATATGACATGAGCTTTTCCTTATCCTGATCAATGCTTTCTACAACTTGAAGTAGATCAACTTTGAGTCTACCAATAAGAAAGGAGAAAGCTATAGGGATGGGGATGAGGAATAAGATTGCAAATGCCTCAATAACCCTGTGACTCATTAGATTAAGTGAATAAACAAAGGGTATTCACTAACCTCAAAAGGAAATGCTTCTCCTCTCAGCAAGTTTCATGCCTTCCTTACTAAGGGTCTAGATCTGTTGTCTTTTCTCAAACTTGGATTTTATATCACACCAACAAAACAAGCAGCAATTTCTACATTCTTCCCTCACCCTATACTGCCCTGCTCATTATAAAGACAAAGGAACTGTTATATAATGAAGGGGGGTGGGTTCTGTGAACAGATCATTAGAACACTGGACACCTCTTTTTGTCTTATTTATTTCAGACCAGCCTTAACAGCATGATGAGTGTTTACAGTGAAACAGGAGACTATGGCAACGTGAAGGTCAGTGGTGAAATCCTTCTCCACATCAGCTACTGCTACAAAACTGGCGGGCTCTACATTTTTGTCAAGAATTGCAGAAATCTGGCCATAGGAGATGAAAAGAAACAGAGGACAGATGCGTAAGCACATAGCATGTTCCTTGGACTATTTCAATCACTGCATTCTTTTTGTCTGTATATGTGTTTCTTTTTCAGAAGAGTTTAGCATTCAGATCCTTCTCAGCAGATTGATTGTCACTCTCCTCCTATGTCACACTTCTAAATATTCACTGAAATGCATACATAATGGTTGTGTCTGGGGTTACCTGAGTTTTATTACTCAACATGATTCAGGACTGACACATTTGTAGTTTACATAGAGCTAGCTTTTTTAGTTAGAAGGCTGACTTCTTGGCACACCCCAGGATATACAAGAATATCCTGTTAACTTTTGTTCTGGGAAATCTGCCAGAGAAAAGTACCAAGCTGTTAGCCCAGTTGAACAACTTGAAAGGACAATTAGGAGGCTCTCAGGATTCCAGGGATCAGCCTGGCGGGGCAGGTATGCGCCATGACATGTTGGAGAGGAGCTAAATATATAAATGTGCTGAAGGTCCCCCAAGACCACCCCCAGGTTCAGTGATTCACTAGGAGGACTTACAGGACTCCACATATAGTTGAAATCAGCAAAGCAAAAAGGTGCATGGACAAATTCTGGGGGAAACCAGACACAAGCTTCCAAGGCCCCTCTCCCAACAGAGTCACACAGGATGTGCTTACTTCCTACAATAATGGGTTATGACAACACAAGTGAAATTGCCCATCAGGGAAATTTATCAAAGACTCAGCACCCAGGGTTTTCACTGGGGGCTGGTTACACAGGCAGCCTCTGCCTGGCACATACCAAAATTCCTGACTCCCAGAAGGAAACCATGTGTTCAGCATAAACCAGATTGTTTGTACAGTTTAGACACAATGAGCCACTTTTATTAATTCTTGAAATGTTGGGAACCCTCCTGAAATTCAAGTTCCCGGACATCAGTGAAGAGCCAACCTTGTAATCAGGTCTTTCAAAGGATATCATTCTCCCCTGACATGTTAACTCTTTTCTGCACAGTAGTTGATCTGTATCCAATAACCAACCCAGTGAAGCCAGTTCCAAATGCCCTAAGATAGACAGATGAATGGATTATGACTACAAATTGGGCCACCTGCCTCCCCATCTACATTTAAGAGGGCTTCAGAACCTATACAACCATGTAGACTAGCCTTGAAAGCGGTCATCTAAAGCCCTAGCAGATGTGCTTCAGACCTCTGGTAGTATCTTGTACATTTCTAACTCTACGATGATGCCCCTGATCTAAGGGGCTGCTGGGATAGCTCAAAGCAAGATCTTGGGTAGAATTGGGTAGGTTGTCATTTTCTATTCTTTCTCACTATCTCCCTTCACTCACCCATTACCATTGACCCCTCTCCCCGACATGGGAAGCTAGGACTAGGAATGGAGAGGAATATAAGTCCAGAAAATTTTGTGAGACAATTGATAATGATAATAGATTACATTTATTGAACATGTATAGTATGTCAGCTCTCTGCATGTATCAACTAATTTATTAATTTAATCCTCTCAACCCCATGAGTTAGATACTTTTATTAACCCTGTTTTACAGATGAGTAAATTAAGGCACAGAGAGGATAAGATCTTGAGGCCACTAAAACCAGTGAGTCATGGAGTGATTCGAACCCAGTTTGCTTGACTACAGAACAAACTCTCTTTACCACTACACTTTACTGCTTCTCTCTTATAGAAGGCCCAGAGTTATATTTAAAGTGTACTGTTATATAGACTATATTTTCTTTGGCCCTGTCTCTTATACTTACTGTCTTAGTTATCTAGTGCTACTCTAACAGAAATACCATGAGTGGACGGCTTTAACCAAGAGAAATTTATTTTCTCACAGTCTAGTAGGCTAGAAGTCCAAATTCAGGGTGTCAGCTCCAGGGGAAGGCTTTCTTTCTCTGTTGGCTCTGGAGGAGTTACTCATTGTCATCAGTCTTCCCCTGGACAGGGAGCTTCTCTGCGCAGGAAACTCAGGTCCAAAGGATGTGCTCTGCTCCTGGTGTTTCTTCTGGGTGGTATGAGGGCCCCATTCTCTGCTTGCTTCCCTTTTATCTTTTGTAAGGTAAAAGGTGGTGCAGGCCACACCCTAGGGAAACTCCCTTTACATTGTATCAGGGATGTGACCTGGGTAAGGGTGGTGTTACAATCCCACCCTAATCCTCTTTAACATAAAATTACAATCACAAAATGGAGGCCAACCACACAATTCT
>NW_004443982.1:17352587-17382630 GCF_000243295.1 Trichechus manatus latirostris | reverse complement strand
GGGGACATAATTCAAACCATGACATTCTACCCTTTGGCCCCCCCAAAAATCACATCCTTGCAACACAGAAAACATATTTACCCGATCATATAATAGCAAAAGTCTTAACTCCAAGTCCAAAATCCAAAAATTCCTCTTCATCTGTGAAATCCAGAATACAAGTTATCTGCTTCCAAAGGTACAATGGCAGAATGGGTACAAGCTAGACATTTCCATTACAAATGGGATAAACTGGAGGGAAAGAAGGGATAACAGGCACCAAGCAAGTCAGCAGAACACATTACATTAGCCCTCAAGGTTTGAAAATAAACCTCTGTTCTCTGAGACAATTTACGCAATGGCCCTGCCCTCCAGACTCTAGGTATTGGCCACAGTCTCCAGATTCTGAGTGGAAGCCCCTCAGCCCTGGGCTTCAGCTCTGCCTTCCAGGCCCACTGGGACAGCAACTCTGCTCCCTTGGCTTTAGGTGCACCCAGTCCATCTGAGTGGCGACTCCACCCTTAGAAGCACCAGAGGCCATGGCTCTACCCTTTGAAACCCCTGAGGTCATGGCCATACCTTTTGAGACTGAGGCCGCTTGGCTTCTTGTGTTCCTTGTCTCTTCAGCTTCTGCTTCTGTTTCCTGTGACCTCTCAGCCCTCGGGCCTCAACACCCGCATCTGCCCTGCTGGGGCAAGTGTTCCAAAGCTCTGTAGCTCTACCAGTAAGTGCCTGGAGGCACCCCACTCTGCCAGGAAGCCTCCTGCGCACAGGCAGTCAGCTCTCTCGCTCTGTGGGTCAGTTCCTGCGCCATCTCATGCTGGTCTCCTGGTTCTGCTGCTGTTGGTTCTCTGCTGCTGTCACTTCTCTGCCACTGCAGGTTCTCTGCTGTTGCTGGTCCTCTGCCACTGCCGCTCCTCTATCCATTCACAGTCTCAAAACCACTTCCACATTTTAGGTATCTGTTAGAGCAGCACCCCACTCTTGGTACCAAATGCTGTTTTAGTGTTTTTTTGGGGGGGGCATAATTCAAACCATGACACTAACCTATTACCTTTACCTCTCTCATTCATTGAAGGCCCTTAGCATTTCTTGCAAAGTAAATGTTTGCCAACAGTCAGTTTCTTCTTCTTTTCTCATATACAGTTATGTCAAGTCATACCTTCTTCCTGACAAGTCCCGAAACAATAAGCGCAAGACCAAAATCAGAACAGGCACTAATCCAGAATTCAATGAAACACTAAAGGTAAATAAATACTGTCTTGTAGTAACCCATGCCAAGCATGTGATACT
Organism: Trichechus manatus latirostris; assembly: GCF_000243295.1. Classification (NCBI taxonomy): domain Eukaryota; kingdom Metazoa; phylum Chordata; class Mammalia; order Sirenia; family Trichechidae; genus Trichechus; species Trichechus manatus. The sequence goes on along the minus strand of NW_004443982.1, from coordinate 17,381,358 downwards.
GTGCACAAACTCATTTTTTTTAAGTAACTAGAGAGAATCTTTTATTTGCATGTCAAGGCTTGTATATGCAATAGAAAGCTGTAGACTTTGAATAAATTATTATGATGCCATTGGCTTTCCTAACAGTGTTTGGACAGGAAAAAATGCAAACCACTCTTACTGTTTATTTTTCTGCTGCTGCTGAAGTTGCACCTTAAGTAGAGATGAGCCAACAAAATTACATCTGGGCTAATATATCTTGTCAAAAAGTATGTGTTACCCTTGGGAAAACTGTACTTTCTCTAATCCCCGTAAAAGAAGTTTGTCACAGTTTTGACACTAACTTAGTGGGTTACCTTGTCCACACTCATTGTTCTGCTAACACAGCATGGATATGTACTGTTTCTTGTTAGGGTTTCAGAATTTGGCTAAATTTAGGTGTGTGGTTAATGAATAGTGGAGATGCAGGGTTGGATTTGAGAAATCTCAGAGAAGGTGGCCTAGATAAAAACATGACCCAAGCCCCAATCCTAAAGGCAATTACTTTTCCCAATGGTTCTCCATGTAACAACCCCTTCTCACACCCTGGACCAAACTAGCCTGATAAGAATGATCTGGGGAGCTGGAATGTAGAAGCTATTACCAATCGCAGGGAAATTTATAGATCTTGTGCCAGAGTGATAAAGTCTCTGGGTGATGCAAATGATTTGCACTCAACTACTAACCTAAAGGTTGGCAGTTCAAACCCACCCAGTGGTACCATGGAAGAAAGGCCTGGTGATCTTCTGCCATAGGATTACAACCAAGAAAACCCAATGGAGCCGTTCTATTCTGTAACATGTGTGGTCTCCATGAGTTGGAATCGACTTGATGATAATGGATTTGGTTTTGCATTTTGTACCAGAATGAGAGGGTCAGAGTCTAGCATAGCAGGAAGTTGGTGAGGACAGAAAGCCACGTGCTTGCATGTGTGTGTGGTGGGGGCCATGCGTGGAAGTAGGAACTGATATCAAAACAGATAAAACTGAGAATGAAAAAATGCAGGCAGGGAGTGAATCTAGTGGTTATCACAGAATAGCAAAGATGAACCCAAGCAGAACAGATAAACACAGTGACAGGGCAAATTCAGGCAGCAGGGAGCCAAGGTTAATCATGCTAGAAAGAGCAAGGACAGATACAGACACAAATCCATGATCAGGAATCACTCAGCCTGAAGTACGTTTCTGGTGGTGGTTGCATAGAACAAACTGGAGGTTTAAGAATGTGCAAGCATGTGGCCCTGGATATGTTCTGCTAGAAAGGGAATAGCTATCCTAGTAATATTTTCTTTCTGTTCCATCTACATATACATCTTTCCACCTCTGCACTTAAAGATGTTATGAAGTTTGGTGTTTGCAAATTTCTCATTGCCAATACTTTTCTGGACTTTTGGGTTCTTATTATGAATAAGATAAGACAGAGAACCTAGAGAATTGATATGTTAAACCTTGAGCTTACAAAGTATATGCTGACAAAATAACTAGGCAATTGAAAAACAAGTGAAACTGGAACAAGGATATGCTTTATCACCTAACACCTTTTATACAATATCTAGAGTTTATCACCACCACCTCCTCCCCCCTACCCCCAACCCAAGTAATTTGTTTATATATCTTTCAGTGCTAGGTCTGGCACAAAATGAGTATATGGAATAGATCCTTAGTTGTAGGGGAAACAAACAAAAAGAAAGTATTTTCTTTGCTTTTTTTTTTTTAATTCCTATTACTGATGAATATGATCTGAAAGATGGTGGAAGTAAATTCCAACCTGTCCTGGAATTGGACAGAGCCTTCCTTGTGGAGTGTGATGTTGTAACTCTCATTTGCAGTATACCATCAGCCATACTCAGTTGGAAACAAGAACTTTGCAGCTCTCAGTCTGGCACTATGATCGATTTGGACGTAACAGCTTCCTCGGGGAAGTGGAGATTCCTTTTGACTCATGGAACTTTGAAAATCCAAGTGATGAGTGGTTTACGCTTCAGCCCAAGGTAGGAAATGCTTCTGGATCAGGCAAACAGTTACACGATGAGACAGGTTAGGAGCAAAATTGATGTCACAGACCTAAAGAAAGAATATGAATACTTCCGAAGATTAGTGCAGCAAACTTTGAAATAACATTATATGTGGTCTAAGTCCTCCTTTTGGAAATACTTCAACAATATAGATTGTTTGTATAATGCAAGTGCCGTAATTTATTTTATTCCTCAGGAATGTCATTGGGTCTTGAGTTATATTGATAATTGTTTCTGTTTATTATTTTATTTTGCCTTGAACAAAATACATAGTTTAATGTAATCCTTGACTTGCTTTAGCAAATTAATAAATGTGAATGCTCTTTTAACATGCTCTAATCTAGACCAACAGTGCCTTGGGTTCACGCTATACATCTGGAGTCTCTCTATATTTACAGTAATTTTTTTAAAGTAGAAGTGTGGTGGAAAAAAAGTCACATTTATGCAACCAAAAATTGTTCTTTATATACAGAGAGGCAAAGTATCATGATTACTGATGGTGGACTCATGTCAGACTTCCTGGGTTCAGTCCTGGCTTCATGACTTACTATCTGTGTGATCTTGGGCCTTGGTCTCCTCAATTGTAATATAATAATTGGACATAGCTTATAGAGCTTAAAGAAGTATTCTATATGAGACTCTCGGCATTGTATCAGGCACATTGTAAACTCTCAAAAAATGCTAGCTATTATTTGTGTTAAGGAGCCCTGGTGGCACAATGGTTAAACGCTCAGCTGCTAACCGAAGGTCATAGGTTTGAATCCACTAGCCGCTCCGCACAAGAAAGCTGTGGCAGTCTGCTTCCATAAAGATTTACAACCTTGGAAACCCTGTGGGGCAATTCTACTCTGTCCTGTAGAGTTGCTATGAGTCAGAATCAACTGGAGGACGCAACTGCAACGGGTTTGATTTTGGGTTTTATTATTTGTGTTACTTGGTGGTGTAGTGGTTAAGAACTTGGCTGCTAACCAAAAGGTTGGCAGTTGGAATCCACCAGCCGCTCCTTGGAAACCCTATGAGTTAGTTCTACTCTGTCCTATAGGGTTGTTATGGGTCGGAATTGGCTCAGCATCGATGGGTTTTGGTTTTGGTTTTGGTTTTTGGTTTTAAGAGCCCTTGTGTTGCAAGTGACAGAAACTCCAGCTCATATTGCTCAAAAATTACAAGGAAAATATTGGCCAGTGGTAATTAGGCGTGGCATGATCCAGATGCTCAAATCATATCAAGACCCTGTAGTCTCTTGGTTTCTCTTCTCCCCTGTGTTGGCTTCACTTTCAGAATCCACAGTGTGGGCCTCTACCACTAGCTTCAGAGGTGGTCCTCTTGGGCACTAACGGCTACAGTGGCCACGAGCTTTTCATCCTTGCACCGCACTGCCCAGGAGAGGAAAGGGTTCCTCCTCCTCCAACAATTAAACCAATGTCTTGGGCCTGACTCTACTAATTTCAATTAGATTATTTGCCCATCCTCGGCTAATCTCTGTGGTCAGAGGGTGAGATATATTGGCTAGCTTAAGATAATCAGCACTTGCTTTAGTGCTGAAGGTGGAATTGTCCCAAAGGAAATCCAGGTACAGTAGTAACAAAGGAATAGTGAGTGGACACTGGGCAGCAAAAACAATGTCCCCCATATTGTCATCAGCATCAGAATTGTTATTTTATTTGTTACAACAACATTGTGAGGTAAATATTATTATCCCCATTTTATATATGAGAAGACTGAGACTCAGTCTTGCTAATGGTGTTTTGTTACTGTTGACCCCAGCTTGATGTAAATAACTCAGAAAATCTTTATGGAGGTGTATTTGGACTGTGGGTAAAATTGACAATAAAATACAATAAAAATCCTTAAAATTAAGATAACCATAAGCCCATGACTACTGTAAATATGATAGACATGGTAAGTACAATATTAACAATAAATCAGCCCACAATAACATATTATTCCACTGACATTAAATGAGAAATATTTCATCATTGCAGTATTAAGTCTCTCGGAATCAAATAAAAAGCCTCACCATAAAGGATAGCACTTAATATGATTTACCAATCTCCTCTCAGTTGCTTCCTTTAGTGTATAATGGATGAACATGATAGCATCATAGTTAGAAAATTCCCAAGATATCATATGACGCATGACGTAGATGAAGAACAACTGACATGCGTCTTAGCACATACTATTAATTTGTCTGTCATGAAGTTAACATTAAAGCACAAAGGGGCTCTTTGGAAACTGGTTTGGAGGGAAAACTAGCATCCATCCAGTCAGTTTCCCGGAAATGGTTGAAGGACTTGTGCTGGGCTGATATCTAAGCTCTCCCAGGCATTTTTTGTGCTTAAGGGCCAACAACTTTCCACAGTAATCACCTTCACATTTTTACTGGGTACTTTACCTTCTATTATGAAGGGAAAGCATCTCTGGATATCTCTGAGCCTACCAAAGGTAGAAAAGTTCTGATTATATTCAGTGTTTGTGAGGGACACTTCCCATGCTCTGCCAAATTCCCTCCGATTCCTTTTACCATGTCTTTGAGGAGTGTTGCCTCCAAGAACCTCCACCAGAGTCTCTTTGGAAGCCTTCCCTTAGGCTACTGTAGCTTCTTTGCCCATGTAGGCAAAGAACCAGAAGTTTCTGGGGTTTTATATACCCACCCCCCCCCCCAAAGAGGCAACCGTTAGCCAATAACTGATAGATGGGGGAGTATGAAAGCCCAGCTCCCTTGCCCAAAGTGGGACAAACTCTGAAGCATTACTTATACTCCAGAACTCCCTTTTGGGATTGGGCTGAAGCTACCCTACATGAAACGTTGCCTGAGTTTGCACCCTTGCTTGACTTCTTCCTTTTCTCTGTCCTGCTTCTCCTACTCCCTCACTGGTCTCTCCTGGGAGAACTTCCTTAATAAGTCACTTGCACAGGATTTATCACCTCAGGGTCTACTTCCAGGGAACTATAAGATAGTGTCTTGGATCCATGTCATCTTCGTCTGCCAAGTTTCCTCTGACATGTGTAGAGGAAAGGCTACAGATTCAGACTTGCTTTGGTACCATGCCTTCCAAAAATGGGGAGGACAGGTGCAAACGCATTGCTCTATAGGCTGCGTCCTGCCTCATTAGTGGCTCATCCTCAGGCTGAACTGGGCTCTGTGTGATTGATTATCAGTTAGTCCCTGGGTGGCATAAATGGTTAAACATGTGGTTACTAATCAAAAGATTGGCAGTTCGAACTCACCCAGAGGCTCCATGGAACACAGGCCTGGTGATTTGCTTCCGAAAGGTCACAGCCTTGAAAACTCTATGGAGCAGTTCCACTCTGACACATATGGGGTCGCCATGAGTTGAAATTGACTTCGCAGCAACTGGTTTGGTTTTTGGTTTTTTTGTGCAAAGTGTTCACTTTGTTCTGTCTCCTGTCTCAGTCATTTCAATGCAATGGTCATTTCATTGGTTGTAGCCGGAGTACAAGCAGCTCCAGACACTTGATATTTCTTGTTGATTATCCAGCCAAGGAGGTGAAGGGGGGGCTACAAGGGAATCAGAACTACGTAAAACTCTTTAAGCACTCAGAAACACTCTGACATCTTTTTGCAGTGGGAATGCCAGAAAGACATACTGCCTCATTGACTCTGTGTTAGTGAAAGCACTCGATACATATCTTTGTTTCTGCTGGATCTCACAGCACTAAGCCAGTGAGGAGGCTAGTGCAGGCAGAAAGAGAACTCAAGATGCCAAATGTACTGTAAAGTAGTTTCATGCTATAACTTCCATTTTATGGCGTGACATGGGGTTATAGATTAGCTATAACTCATCCTTATGAAAAGCAGTTTAGTTAGTTAGACAAGAAAGGTTTGTCAGTATGAATTGCCTTTCATGCATTCCCAGAAGATGCTATTATAAAAACAAGAACCTTTGAAAATCAACAGCAAGCTTAAGTGGTTTTCCAAGGAAACCTTCTCTTATTCTGCCTTCAGGCAGAGAATAAGTGTAAGCTCCTGTGGAATTGTTACCTAGCTAAAAGGCTCTCTCTTTATTTGACAGTTTAGGCAGATTTTTGTCCATAATTAACTACCCCACCTTAGAGCTGGAACTACACTGGGAATTCTGTCTCTCACTTCAATGAAAAGTGGATCACTCTCTTTTCAGAAAGCATAAGATAGTGTGTATCATTGGACTAGGGAGGCAGTGGTGGGTTCAGTAGTAAAATTCTTGCCTTCCATGTGGGGACCCGGGTCCCATTTCTGGCCAACGCACCTCATGCTCAGCGACCCGAATGTCTGTAGAAGCTTGCGTGTTGCTATGATGCTGACCAGGTTTCCTAAGATGGACTAGGAAAAAAGCAATCTACTTCCAAAAATTAGTCAATGAAAACCCTGTGGGTTGCAACGGTCAGATCAGGGGATGGCGCAGGACCAGGTAGTGTTTTGTTCTGTTGTGCATGGGGTGGCCCTGAGTCAGGAGCCGACTTAATGGCAGCTAACAACATCATCATGTGATTATGTGAGAGCCCTGCTCAGATACTCTCAGTGACTCCTTAGTGCTTTTTTTAAAATATAGTTTGACAAATATACAATAAAAGTAAACACACACACATACACACAAAACAGAAACTTCAGGTAACTATTTTGGATTGCAAACAAAGATAAATTTAATGTTCAAACAACCATTTGGAAACTGAAAAAAAAAATATATATAGTTTGAATAAATCCTAACCCTCACCCAGGCACTCAGATCTTCCCTGATATGGCTCAGCCTTTTGTAGCAGGCCAGGATGTCAGTGCTCTGCTCATGTTCCCATTTTCATGTACACATGGCTCCCGGTGGCTTTTACTACAAGCATCCAGTACCTCACAGTCTTTGTAGGAGGGGAGCCTTCAGGCTACTGGAGCCAGCTTTGTCTGTAGGCATGGAAAGCCAGAGGAGCCTGGTATTTAAGTCCCCTAGGGGTTGGTATGGAGCCCTTGATCAATGACTAATGGGTGAAGAGATATAAACACTCCTGCTTCCTTGCCTATGACTGGGACAGCTCTGAGGTGTGATCTTCCTATCTCCAGAGCTACCCTGCAGGGCTAAGCAAAAATTACTCTCCATGGAACTTTGCTTGATATCACACCCTGGTTGAGCCTCCTTTGCTCCATTTCTCTGCTACCCTTCCTAATAAATCACTATGACATAAATTCTCGTCTTAGAGTATTCTGGGGAATCCAGAATAGACACCTGATTTCCATCCTCCTTGCTACTACCTCCCTGCACACACACCCCTAATCACACCTGGCATCCTACCAGTCCCTAAACACACCCTACACAGTCACTGCCTTACTTTGCTCATACTAACCTTCTTCCCACCCCATCCTCATGTGTCATCATCTTTTTCATCCTTTAAGAACAAGGCAAGGGCTACCTCTTTATCCCAATCTGGATTAATCTCTCTGTTCCACAGTTTTACTTATACTCATTTGTGTGTGTGTGTTCATTTAAGTTCTGTGCAATTGTATCACCTATGTAGGTTTGTGTATCTACCACCACAGTTGAGATACGGACCGGTTCCATTACCAGAAAGATCCTTCATGATGCCCTTTTATAACCACACCCACCTCCTTCCTGCCCCTCTCCCTCTACCCTCATCCCTAATTCTTAGCAACCACTAATCTGTTATCTCTACAATTTTGTCATTTCAAGAATGTTACATAAATGGAATCATACAGTTTGTAACCTTTTGAGATTGACTTTTTTTACTTGGCATAATTCCCTTGGGATTCATCCAAGTTTTTGCATGCATCAATAGCCCATTTCTTTTATTGCTGAGTAGTATTCCATGGTAATGGATGTACCACAGTTTGTTTAACCATTCACTCATTGAGGGGCATCTGGGTTGTTTTCAATTTTTGGATATTATGAATAAAGCTGCTACAAACATTCACATATAGGTTTTTGTGTGGACATAAATTTTCATTTCTCTGGGATAAATGCTCCAAAGTGGAATTGCTGGGTTGTATGGTAATTACAAGTTTACTTTTATAAGAAACTGTTAGACTGTCTTCCAGCATGGCTGCACCATTTTACCTTTCTACAAGCAATGTTTGAATGAACCAGTATTTCCACATTGAATTTTGATGATGTGGATTATCAATATTGCTTTTAATAATTAGTGTCTGGCAGTCCAGTATGAACCAAGCTTTTACCTTCTTGCTTACTTAGGAAGGCCTTGAGACATCAGAGGGGAAGAAGTAGCTTCTGGAGCTATTTTCAGTGACATCTTTATTCCTGCATCATACTCCAAACTATCTATCTATCTATCTATCTGTCTGTCTGTCTGTCTGTCTGTCTTACTGGAACTCAATATCCATTGACTGACTAAATGTGTTTTGTATATCCTCTCTAAAATTCCTTTTACTTTAATGTTAAAAGTTATATGCTAATTCCTTCATAGAGTTTTCTAATCTTTCTTTTTCTCACATCTAAGGCATCTGTTGAACCAGTAAGAGCTAACATAGTTGAGTGGGAGTGAACTGTCACATTTAAGCTACCAAATAAATGCTATTCATTAAAACATGGGCTGCAAAATAATAAACCAAGCATTCTTACTTCTTCTCTTTGCCTGTCTCCCCTTGGCCAGGTGGAGTTTGCTCCTGACATCGGCCTTCAGTACAAAGGAGAGCTGACAGTCGTTTTACGCTACATTCCCCCAGCGGAGAACTTGATTTCACTAGGACAAGTTCAAGGTAGAGTAAAAATCGATTACTTTGGTCAAGGGCATACTATATGGGAAAGGACCTCAGTGATTGGCTGGAACAGATTTCTTCCACATGACACCAATGAAATGTGAAAGGTCAGGTATCACTGTCTTTGAGGGAAAGTTGAGAAATATATACTCTGCCTGGGGAAGGGTGCAGTAGTCTTGCAAGGAAAGAACAAAGTTCATAGTTAGAAACCAGCCATGATGGTGAGATTTGTTTCCTGGCAGTCCCAGAGACATAGGATCTTCCCCAGTGCAGGATAGGGGTAGGGGAGTATGTTGGGGGTGTGTGTAGGAAGCGGCTGTATCCATTTATGACATTCACAACTACTCAGGAAATCTTGAAGAAGAGTTGACCTAGAACACAGAATACAAAGGAAAAATCCAGATGGAGTCAACTGGTAAATCCCTCTTTCCCTTCTCTTTCCATCAACTCCTACACCGTCTCCAGTGGGATCATGAACAAGTAACTTATTATCTCCCAGCCTCGTTTTCCTCACCTCAGAGGAATACTGTGAGGATGAAATAAGTTCATGCATGTAAAGTGTTTAAAACAGTACTGAATAAAGTAGTTGGTAGGTGGTGGTTATTATTTATGTTAAGCATATTTCACCAGAATAAAAAGGTGAGGTGGGAAAGAGTTTTATCTCACCCCCAAAATATAATTGTGCCTCAACAGTAGCATCTAGAGGTGGCCCTGGAGTTGACAATATACAAGATTGAAATATCAAAGGAGGAGGTTATGGAATTTTCTCTTTGGGAGTCTTGGAGCTTGTGAGTGGCTTTCATTGTAGCTATTCTCTCTAAAAGCAGAGATGTGGCCCAGGCAGCTCTCAGAGTCTTTTCCATTTCTATTATTTTATACTTTGTGAAGAGATACAGCTCAGAAGGCGGCATTTACAGTTTTAAATTATTTTTTTTTCTTTTAACAAACACAAATGAAAGACCTATCCAGAAGTAATCACTGGAGTAAAAACATTTAAATAAATACATGAAAAAATATACAATAATTTAAAGGCCTGAATCAGTAAGCAAACGAAATAAATATTTTCAGATTTTTCTTTGTTAGTTTTGAAATGGAACCCGTGATCTTGCTCTCTCTTTCTCTCTCTCTCCCCACTTGGCAGCTGATGCAGGAAAGAAGACCTTTAAAAAGGGAAAGAAGAAAGAGTCGTCTGTGATCTCTGGAGGAGTACTAGAAGTGTTCATCAAAGAGGCAAAGAATTTGACAGCGGTGAAGTCAGGAGGCACTTCTGATAGTTTTGTGAAGGGGTAATTTTGATTTAGCTCATTTTAAATTATACTTTTTTATACATAATCTTATTTTCTTGTCATTGTTGAGAATATGCACAGCAAAACATACACCAATTCAACAGTTTCTACATGTACCATTTAGTAACATTGATTACATTTGTCGAATTGTGCAACCATTCTCACCCTCCTTTTCTGAGTTGTTCCTCCCTCATTAACACAAATTCACTGCCTCCTAAGGTTCCTATCTAATCTTTTGAGTTGCTATTGTCAATTTGATCCCATATAGATAGTTCTTAAAAGAGCATAATGCTCAAGTAAGACCTTTTTTACTAGTTAGGCTACACTATTGTTTGGTTTTAAGAAGACTTCAGGGAATATTTTAGATTTAAGGTTTAAAGATTATCTCAGGGCAGTAGTTTTAGGGGTTCATCCAACCTTCATGGCTCCAGGAAGTAAATGATACTTAATGGGAGATGAAAGGATCAGTGATCCACGAAACAGTGGTGGCTACAAGGCTTCTATGTTCTGCTTATTCTACATGTACTGGGAAAGAGCTACTCTTAAATGTTGGCTCTCCCATCTAAAACAATACGAGTGTAGGGTGAACTGCTTATTCTGATTTTTACTCTGTTTCCAGCCCATCACGCTCACCCTCGAGACTAGCAAAGTTTCCTATGAGATTCTATTTCATTTCTTGAAGGGAGAGAAAGCATGATTTTCTAAGTGTAATGTATTTTTACTGTGCTTTGTTATCATTTGGTACATTGTATCCTTGGTCAGTGAAAAAGAGGAAGACCTTCAACGAGATGGATTTACACCAGTGGCTGCAACAATGAGCTCAAGCATAACAACGATTGTGAGCATGGCACAAGACCGGGCAGTGTTTCATTCCGTGGTGCATAGGGTTGCTATGAGTCAGAGCCGACTTGATGGCACCTAACAACACAACAACAACAACATCCTTGGTGCTTGGCTCTCTTGGGGACAATTGTAAAAAGTGGAGAGATCAGAGCATCCTCCCTGGAGATAGACACTGGAGAGTGCTTTGCGGAAGCTCCAGGACTCCCAGTTTGTAGAGCACAGGGCAGATTCTTGAGGGAACCCCCCCCAAAAAAAAACCCACAGCCATTGCCACTGAGTCGATTCCGACTCATAGTGACCCTATAGGACAGAGTAGAACTGCCCCATAGGATTTCCAAGGAGATGCTGGTGGATTCGAACTGCCAACCTTTTGGTTAACAGCCATAACTCTTAACCACTACAGAACACAGCCCTTTAAATGGCCGTTCTTGCCCATTCTAGGCAATCTGAAAAGGAAATCCCTCTTGATTTCTGACCATTTGGATATTAGAGGAACTAGGACTGGAAGGATATCTTTCATTCATTCAAACAAACACACAAAGTCATATTCATCACATACCTAGGGCCTGGTACAGTGTCTTAACTATAGCAGAAAAGGCCTGGGTGCAAGTGTTTTATTTGAGAAGAGATCCCAGGAAGCACTAGTAAGAATGGAGAACACGAGACAGGGAAAGGAAGAAAGCTGATAAAAGTATGTTAATGAGCAGGTTACCACTGTGAGCAACTGGAGCTCAGTTCTACTTGGGACCCAGTGAGGAACTTTGTGGAATGCAACTTAGAATTGTCCTTCTGAGAAACAGGGAAGCTGGAAGATTCATCCACTGATTTCTAAAACTTGTTGGTTGAGAGTTGCCCCTGTTGTTGTTGTTGTGCGCTGTTGAGTTGATTCCAACTCATAGTGACCTTACAGGACAGAGAAGAACTGCCCCAGAGGGTTTCCTAGGCTGTAATCTTTATGGAAGTAGATCACCAGGTCTTTTCTTTCACGGAGCCGCTGGTAGGTTCGAACTGCCAACCTTTCAGTTAGCAGCTGAGTGCTTAACCATTGGGGCCTTAAATCCCAAGTAATTCCAGGCTGCCCAGCACATTAGCTGAGTTGGTTCACATAGTACAATAGAAAGTCCTGAATTGGAGAAACCAAGAAACACAGATACCAGAGATGGGAATCTGTCAACATGCCAGGAACTGCTCATCCTGGCTGCAAGTCAACTCAGAGGTGAGCTAAGAGGATATGAGGCAGGGCATTCGATAGTGTCTACCACAGGAGGTATTCTCATTTCAAAATGGGGGAAAGGACCAAAATAAGATTAGAAAGGAGAGTGAGGGCATTTTACTACTGTCCCACTTAAAAGAAATAAAAAAACCACGCTACCAATTAAATTCAGATTTCAGCATATAAGAACCTGGAGGAGAAAATCAAATACACATATCACTCTTGGGCACACATACTAGGAATTGTGGAAAATTCAAATGACTAGGCTGCCATTTTCCGCCTACTGTTTCACTGATGGATTCATTGTTTTTGTTTTTTCTTTTGCAGCTACCTGCTCCCTGACGATAGCAAAGCCACCAAGCACAAAACTCTGGTTATAAAAAAGAGTGTTAACCCTCAGTGGAATCATACTTTCATGTTCAGTGGCCTGCATCCCCAGGATATAAAGAATGTTTGCCTAGAACTTACTGTCTGGGACAAGGAAGCTTTTTCCAGCAACATCTTTCTAGGAGGAGTTCGTTTGAATTCTGGAAGTGGTAAGAGACTTGGTGGGGACCCTGAGATGATCTGTGATGGGCACAGGACAGGGGCATGGCTCCTCGAGGTATAATATGTAGTAGATGTATATGTAGTTTCAGCTATAGCTGACTCCTGAAATTTCCACAAATGCTCCATTCTTTTAGCTGAAAATCTGTTCATTGTTAAAATACAAATATCACTACTCTAATCTTGTATCCTTAGGTTAAACGTTTGGGCAGTAGAATGGTTAAATTCAGTCCTTTGTTAGAATATCATTCACACTGTAGTCTAAATGAATCTCAAGTCCTTTCTTGGCGCTTACTTCAGGTTTTGCTAGTGAGAGGATCACCAAGACAGCACAAACTTCTCATAATTGAGAGAAGGGCTTCCAAGACCAACTTTACGTCATCCTCTTCTCAGTTCTGCCCAGCACTTGCAGCCTTTACTCATACTGTGTTTACATTTAAAGGAAATAAAATTTTCCCTAAAAAAAAATAACATCTAGTATTGTTCAGACAGGTCATGGAAACACACCATTGGTTCCACAAAACATGACTATGAACAGTGTGAATTGGAAAAAAAAAAGAAATTAGAAGAGAAGTAGTAGAGCATACATAGTCCCCCCAAACTTTCATTATCTCATAATATAGGCCAGACATAGATGCTCTGCATGCACCAAGGTCAATGTTCCTATAAAGAATGACCCCACCTCTATAATGCTCTATTGATCGAATAAGGGGAACTTAAAATATCAATGTCACCAAAATGATGAAAACTCCACAGATCAGAGAAGTGGTCTTCTTAGAATACGAGAGCTTCAGAGTCCAGTTCAGCCTGTTCTTCTGTCAAGTTAACTCAGTCCAGATGAGCCAGCTCTTTCTCTGCTAAACTACCAAAGGGGGAAGTAAATGAGCCTCCAGGGCCATCCTGATTTGTCTTTCATGATAAAGGCAGAAGAGAGTAGTGCAAGCTGTAAATGATTTATTCCATTCTACCACCACTAGCTAGATACGTTGAGCAAGAACAAATCAGGCTCTGGTCAGAAGGCCCCCCCACCTCCTCTTCAGAAGTTGAGATGCCTTTTGGAACATCACACATTTCATCTGTGAAGTGTGATGTTCCTTTTCCCTTTTTCAGGTGTGAGCCATGGGAAGAACGTGGATTGGATGGACTCTCAGGGGGAAGAACAACACCTTTGGCATAAGATGGCCAACAACCCTGGGACTCCAGTAGAGGGTGTGCTCATGCTCCGTTCCAGCATGGGGAAGCGTAGGCTCTGAAGGGGACCAGTTCTCCAAGAATGAGGCCTCCAAGGACCATTTGGCTGCTGTTTCCTACCAGTAGTAAGCTTGGGAACTGAGATCTGATTCCCTGCCATTTCTCACCTGAGATCATTGGGCTATGAGGGGAGAGATGTCAGTGTTCTGAGCATTTAGGGCATTGCTGAGTGCCTAAAAAAGCATGTACGTCGATATGCCCATGGACCAGGGCCTTCATGACTGGATGATAAAAAATGAACCACACTCTTTTGACAATAAGCCAATTGTGCAATGATTCATGGGCTTTATACCATAAGATAAATGGCACGAGCTTATTTGAAACTACAGTTGAGACTAGGAGTCCCCATACCTTTTCAAATTATGAGTTACTTTAGATTTCCCCAAATGGTTTGGGGAAGAAGGGGACCACTAAGAATGTAGATCGCTTGAATAATAAGAAGAAGGGAAACTGGCTACCCTTCACTCACCCTAGGAATCCCCATGATCCAAAGAATGCATGATGGAAATGGTGGCAAAGTGTGGGGAGGGTGTGTGACACTGGTATTGTAGCAACCTTGTGTATTAACCAGGTAAGGTTTCAGGATGGACTGACAGGATTTTCTCTGGTGACTATACAATTTATCATCTAAATCAGCCCACTGTTGAGAGTGATGAGAGCTAAGTAATTACCCTAGGACAACAGATGTAGACCTGGGCAAACTGGGATGTAAGGTCACTCTAGTTATGACCTGGCTATTAGACAGCTCTGTTGTAAACATTTATTTTAAAAAATATCCTAAGACATTAAAGGGAATAAGAAATAATGATAGATCTATACACCTTTTCACATTTTGTTTCTTGATGAGACCAGTTTAATGAAAAGGGAGGTACTACTCTACCTGCTGTTTCACTTCTGCCTCTCTTCTCCCCTGTTATAGGAGAGTCATGAACTTTATTTGCTCTTTCCTCTTCATTTTCTCCTTCCTTGTGTTTTTGTTACTGCCTTCTGTATTTGTTAGTGATTGCTACAATAATACTGAGTAACAAACCACCCCAAAGTCAGTGACTCAAAATGACAATTCTTTATTTTCATGGTTATAAGGGTTGACTGGAGAACCTCTGCTTCCTGCCACAGGCCTGAGGGTCTTGGTCTATTACTTATGTCTCATCCTCTTTGGCCAGAGGCATAGCCAGTGCATGTTCTTCCCATGTTGATGGCAGAGGTGCAGAGGTGCACTGCAGAAGTACAATTTGAGCCCCTTGCTTTTGTCATGTCTACTGATATCTCTTTTGCCAAAGCAAGTCACATGGCCAAGCCCAAACTCAAGGAGCAGGGAAATACACTGTCTACAATGAAGCCATGGCAAGAGTGAGGATGCAGGAAGGGAAGAAGAATTGGGCCAGTAGTTCAATCTGTCATACCTTGCTCAAGCCACAAAACTTAGGCACAAAGGTAGTTAAAGCTGGAAGGGACCTTAGGCCTGGCTCCTCATTTTGCATATTCAAAACCTGAAGCCCAGCTGAAATGACTTGCCCAAGGTCATAGAGAGGTTATAACTGAACCTGGCCTTAAATCCGGGATGTGACTCCAAGGCCAGTGTTCTTTCCACTGTACTCCTTGACATGATCCTGTGCTTATAAGGGTGAGCAGCAGGCGATACACATACTTGACCCAGTCTTCTTCTGGTGTCATATTCTAGCCCCTTGTCTCATTCTTTTCATTGAATTCATATAAACGCCTTTAAAAGGGTAGAAACAGAATTTTAGCAAAGAATAGCATTTATAAAATACCAAAAGAAAAATTCATTAGTATTTGGATCAGCATCCTGGGCAAACTTGGAATTGACAGTAAACAGTGTTGCTGGATCTCTGAAGGCTCCTAGGACTCTAAGGGCTGTTACATAGGGTCATGAATGCATTTAGTATTATTTTAGCCAAGTCTCATGCATGTCCTTTACATGTGTGAAAGCCACTTTCTGCATTACGAACCATAAGGAAAGAACTCCGTTTCCAGTCACCTCTTTGGCCTAGAGAATGCAATGCCTAGAATTAAAAGTACAGACCTGGAAGACAAGAGGCCAGTGATTCTTCTATAAGCCAGTTCTGTGGTCTTAGGGAGCTCATGAAACTGTTGGTTCTCTACTTTCTCACTGTTATAATAGGGAGAGTAACAGAGCCACATTCCTCCTACAAAGAGGGCATGAGACTAAAAGAGGGATATTGGCATTCAGTTCAGCAACTGGGCAAACTTTTAATTCATATCAAGGATTCTAATGGATGCAGAGCTTCATAGCTGAAGTAAAACCCAGTTTTGACACTGAGTTACTCACAGGCTTTTAAGGAACCTTCATGTAAATGAGTAACCATAATACAAGGTGATATGTGCTATAATAAAGGCATAGATAAAGAGTCTGGGAACACAGACATAGCCACAACTTAAAATGGCTTTGAAAAGCTAAATGATGATCAACTGCAAGATGGTATTCATTTTCCATTAGCCAGTGGCAGGATAGCTAGAATCATTTTCAAGCTTATTCTAGCTAGTTTCATATTTCTAGATTTCTCCAATTTTGAAAACTGATTTAAGCATATATTTGGCATTATTTTTAGTAAGGAACTAAGCAATGCATTTTCAATATTATTCAAAAATAGGCCATGTAATTCTAGAAAACTGAAGTTATTGGTCTCGTGTAGCTTAGTGAATATGGTGTTTTTTTTTTTTTTTTTTTTAAACTCACACCCATGCCCCTATGCTGCCTGGTTTAACACAGAAAACAAAAAGTATATGATCATCATCACTTCCCACATTGGAAGAATAAATTGTCTTCAGATTGACATGACTCATTCTGTTTTCACTGACATTTTTAGGGGAGATAAGTGGGTGGAAAAGGTGAAGTCTGAAGACATTTCTAAAGTAGACACAATGAAGTGGATTTATTCACTAATATTAAAGATGACAAAATAAATTCCAAAACTTATAACTAGAGCTGAAGAAAAGTATGAACTTTACAGCATATGAAATATTCTTTGCCAACATGATAATTCAAAGGCATCAATTCTTCTTCAGTCTCCCTTATTCACTGTCTAGCTTTTGCATACATACGAGGCAATTAAAAATGTCATGGCTTGAGTCAGACTCAACCTAGTCCTCAAAGTGATATCTTCGCTTTTCAACACTTTAAGGAGGTCTTTTGCAGCAGATTTGCCCAGTGCAATACATCATTTGATTTCTTGACTGCTGCTTCTATGGGCATTGATTGTGGATCCAAGTAAAATGAAATCCTTGACATCTTCAATATTTTCTCCATGTATCATGATGCTGCTTATTGGTCCAGTTGTGAGGATTTTTGTTTTCTTTATGTTGAGGTGTAATCCATACTGAAGGCTGTAGTCTTTGATCTTTACATAAAAACTAAAAACAAAGATATTTTGGTGGAATTTTATATTCTTGGCCTCCTTTTCCTTAATAAACTTATACACATATATGATCACTGATCAGTAAGTACTTACATAACTAATGAATTAACTGAGCCCATCTGAGTCCCAGTAATATTAGTCACGTCATCACCCACTATCCCAAGGTTTAGATTTGGTGTGGAAAGAGAAAGCTGTGGAAAAAAATAGAGGCAAACTCCATTTTTAGAAGCAATTTCAAAGATCAAGTCCCACATTAAACTGAGCACTGCCTCTAACACTTGGCAATGGTACCATTGATGGCCTCTAAAATTAGAGAAGAAAAGAAATAGTAGAAGGAAGTCTACACAGGCAAAGCAATAGCAAAAATTGGGTCTCGAAAAGTTTCAACAATTGCTGGCTAAACTGGGCCACATCAAGGATTCCAAAGATTTAGCTAAACCCTCTGGAGTGTGAATTTAATACCTTGATTCCAGAGCCCTGTCTCAAACCTACTAAACCAAAATCTCTGGAAATCTCCATCATTTTTTTTCAAGCTTCTGGAGTGATTCTAGTACAGGAGGATCACAGTTTGAGAAACTGTATTAGAGAACAGATCATCTAGACTATATTATTCAGACTAACTACATCATGATGACTGCTTGCATTTGGCCTTGGAATAGTTTCTTTTTTGGCTAACCTGGAGATTATTACTTGCAAGGCAACCATGGTAAGATGGAACGAGCCTAGCCTTGGACGCAGAGGACATTGGCTCAAGTCTTGAATATTTACCAATCATGTGACTTCAACAAGCTAATTATTCAGTCTGGGCCTTGGTCTATTTGCCTGTAAAAAAGGAATAATCACACTACCTTGGATTAATTGAAGATGTCAAATGATATCAAATACATGTAAATATGCTCTGTAAATTTTAACCCACTGTAAAAAGGAAAAAGTAAGTCATTAGTGAGCTAGTTATAGCACTCTGTGGTACATGATCCCTTAGGCCCCTTTTCCTAGATGCTTGGTTAGTTCTTAAGCATTCTGTGTACAATGAAGTGGACTCCAGAGTACAGCAAACATACAAACAATCCTTATTTTATGCTTGGTTACCCATTGTGGGTGATAGAAATTTATTTATTTTTAGACTGGAATGTCCTACTTCACCTGACTGGATAATAAATATCACAGAAAGTGTTTAATTTGATGGAGAGAAAAACTGTGGTCAGTTTTTTGTTGCCAGGTTGCTGGACCTGAGAAAAAACTTTCCTCTTCTTTCTTTAGCACCCTCTTCCAATGTAATGAACATCTCTTTATCCTGCCTACTCCTCATCTTCTACATCAGGGAGAGCAAACCAGTCTTCCTCATAGGAATGTTGTTCAAAATCCTGCTGCTTATCTACCAAAGGAAATTTACCATTCTATCAAAACAACTTCCATAGACACACAAACTACTTTAGTCTCAATGAGTAATGCATAGTGTTTCAATAATTATAAATTGTGCCTCATTTACCTCATTAGAATTCATCAAGCTATTCTGGGTGGGTGGGGTTCCTTTCGTATTTGGAAAGAAAAAAGTAGAATATATAGTTAGTATTGCCTATAAATGACAAAACATTCATATAGAGTAGTAGATCATACTTTTCTCTCTTGTATTTCGGCACAAGAGGAGACTTGTCCCTACTTTGCTTTGCTTTTCTGAATGGGGCACAGATTAGTACAATGAGTAAATCAAATATTTCATTATAATAATTAAGGCAAATTTTTTAATTGTTTGCAATTGCTGAGGAAAGAAATGTCTCCTTAGAAGGGCAGAGAATCTAAATATTTCATTTTTACCTCTTTATTGGTAGACACACTTACTTTTGGGAGGTATCTGATTGCTCCTCCCAAGAATTTTTCTACTTAGTCTAAGGCTTATTTTGTCTTCAGAAAGTTGAAACTTGTTTGTACAAATGCACGGGAATTGATGAGTCCCAACAATAAAACTGATTTTAAAATTTTTCTCAATTAGAAACAAGGATGAGGGTCATTCTATTACAAAACAGTCATGTCAATCATTCACAGTTGAACAGTGGTTAAAATGATTGCAGGTTGAGAATATATGTATTTTTTCTATCCTTTCCTAGTCTTCATTATTAATAAATGGACATTTTTGAAGAGAGGCCACAGGCTTTCAGTTGATGTGAAGTGACAACTGGACTTTTCCTGAATCGTCTTGCTTTTGACCTTTCCCACCATCCCCAGCTAACTTGTCCTCCTTAATAACTAAGTATCTTCTTACATTGTCCCTTTGGCTGATGAGGTGCATACCAGAACATAGAAGATGCCCTTAATGCCTTTCTCCACATGGATTTATGGGAATATGATCATTCATCTTCAGTTCTCTCCAGCTACCTCAGCACCCAGCTCTTTAAGTCATTTGTTTGCAAAGCATCTGAATTCACAGAGCTAGGTTGGGCTTCCCAGGCAGCTGCCCAGGGTGCCAAATTATTCCGCACAGTAAATACCCCTGGAAATATAATGAAGTGGAAAACTCATCTTAGGAATAATGATACTGGCCAAAAGAAATAATATCTGCATGAGTAGATAGGTGAGGTGGAGACCCTATGCTTGAGCATGGTCAATACGTGGTTAATAAATTGCCTTCTAAAGACAGGTCTGTTTAAATGCAGGACTTTGTTTTGATGAATGGGGTATGCAAGTTTAGGCCAGAGTTGAATTGCTAAGGACATAGGGAAAAGAGGTGTGCCTTCACTCAGAGCGGGGGGGGGGGGGGTGTCTCTTTTGCATCCCTTCCCCAAGGCAGGCATTCCTCAGAATAAATGTACAAATATTTAAAGAATATCTGAGAGGGGCACCACAACATCAGACCAAGTATTGGCCCAGCTCTGTGAATGCACTAGACCCTCATTACTGGATTGAGCACAGTAGTTATGGCAGGCTTCTATATGGCTAGATTTTTCTCTGGGCCCTGAAGATAAGTCCAGGAGTTTAGCAGGCTGGAGGAGGGAGCCACACTTTTAATATCCCGAGAACAGCTAAGGATCATTGGGTCACTGGGACACTGAATGGGGGCTCAACTGGAGAAGAAATAAAGATAATTTTCCAGACTCTGCCAGAGGCTGGGTCATCTACACATAAGTAGTTCATTTCTGCTTTGACAGCTTAGTCTTTGGTATCCACCTGCTTCAGCTGCCGATATACTCTCCTAAATTCATGTTCTGATAGAAAGTTGGTCTCTTTTGTTTAAGTAGAGAGAGAGAAAAAGAAGGAAGAACTCTGAGCAACGATATTAAGAGAGGATGGAAGGCCTGCATTCATTTTGCTAGTTTTTGGTTTTGGTTACAAACAACTGTTCCTATTTGCTTGTCTTGCTGTATTTAGTGAAAAATTAGTAGCAGTACATAAACGTTTCACCTGCCTACTTCTAAGCTTCCGTATGGGAAATGTACCAGACATCACAACTGAGCCACCCTGTATTTGCTCCAATGTGTAATGTCTTTTTCATTAAATTCACTTTCCTGATATCTCTAATGTGTTCTAGTATGAGTTATTCTTTGAATCCTTGAAGATGGATTGTATGTCCTTAGAGATGGATTATATGTCACCTGTTCCTTCTGTTTTTATATGTGTTTGTCTTTGGAGAAAAATAAATACATCTGCTCATTTGACACACACAGATTGGATGAGTGTCTGATTTCTGTTTCTAAGGTGAGGATGATGCTGAACAATTCTTCGTGGGGCTTGGCTATTGAACCTTCCCCTCCTTTTGGTTTTTACTCACTTATCATCCCTTAAGTCTGAAGCCTGATACCATTGCTCCCTTTGTGCCTTCCCACCCCCACTACCGCCAATAAATCCCAGGTAGTAACAAGGGAAGGGATCAGAAGTGACATCTATTAAGTACATACTATGTGCCAGGTGCTTTACAAATTGTTGCCTAATTTATTAGCTGTGTTTAAAAGAAAAAGATAATTAAAACACATACACACATATATGTATGTATGTAGAGAGAGACAGAGAGAGAGATTTATTTACTTCAAGGAATTGGTTCATGTGATTGGGGTAGGGGGAGAGGGCTGGTAGCTGGCAAGTCCAAAATCCATAGGTCAGGCACCAGGCTGGAGACTCCTGCAGGCTTTCATCCCAAGATCTGTAGGTCAGGTGACAAGAGTGTAAAGTTCTGCCAAAATATCTATTTATATTCTGGGGGCAGAAAACACCCTAGGGAAACTCTCTTTTCAACTAGGTGATTGATTATATTATGGAAAGTAATTACATTACAATTTACATTAGATTACATTATGCAGTAACAAGACTAGTGTTTAGCCAAACAACCAGGTAATTCCAATGTACATCTAAGGTTAAGAACCACTGACATAAAAGACATTGGACCAGCCTCCCCCACAGGAAACAACTATATCTGGACAAAATATTTGTAAAAAGTATCTGAAGACATTGGAGAACGATTGAAAATCAGGCAGATACTGGAAGGCAGTCATCACTTGGAAGAAGGCAACTAAACTAAGTTATCATTTTTTATGGGTTTTGCCTAAGGGCAGGTCTCAGTATGCATCGTGCTGGAGGACAGAGTAGGGGTGACCATAGCAACTGAAAAGTGAGGAGGGAAACCTCAGAAAGGAGATAAGGAGAGAGAGGGAGATCCAAATTCTGTATATAAACTACCTAAATCTCTGACTGACCAGTGAACTATATATGCTGTGGGGGAAAGGAAACGAGACAGATTCCAAGCAGCTCAGTTAAGGCTAAAAGCACTGAACTGAGATTTTAGCTGCCACCTAACAAAGCGGACACAGTTTTCAGTTTGAATTTGGCCAACGTAAGTGCCTCCCCATGCCCTATACACATGTGCGCGTGCACGTCAAAGTTCTGCGGTACCATACAGTGTGAGCAAGCGAACAGGATTGTTTATTTGTTTTTATGGGGTCCAAACAGTCTGTAGAAAAGCTCTGAAAGATTTGCAGTGAGAAAGCACTTCTGTAAAGAAAGCCTATTAATTAATCTTCAGGAATGCCCCCAAAGTTTTGGTGTATTTATTTTTAAACGTACCAGTGCATTCATCTTTAAATAGTTTGTGTCTTTTGTTGGGCAAAATGCTTGTAATATCCCAGGTTCATTAGGAAGAGTGGTTTGAAGAAAACAATGTCAGTATTTTTCAGGCTTGGACCTTGGCTTGTCAAAGACAAGAGAGTTTTAACAGGAGCTTATTTAATTGTGACAAACAATCTTTTGAACTTTTCAAAGCTTCCCAACTAGTTACTGGTTAACCTTCTTCTTCCAGCCATGCAACTGACCTTTATCTGATACATCTGAAAGAGACAGAAGTCAAAGAGTGGCTCCTAGTATGCTTTGTGGGAAAAAAGTCATATTTGTAGATAGAGTACAAACCTACACACAGCATAGCAATCATGCTGCCTAATCTTTCAAAAAACAAAAAAAGTCAAATCTGCTTCCAGTTTTAAACCTCTGTATGTTGGAATTTAGACTGTCCACCATTAATTTAGTAATTTTGTTTGTTAAGGAAAAGACTGCCAACCAAACTGATATTCTGAAAATGAAGGGAAAATGTCAAAGTTTACCTGAGAAAGTAATTACACTTTTTCATTCGTAAAGCACTACTAAACATTGCAATCCTAAAACCACTGACCAGCACTGAGCAAGTATGGCCAGTGCTTAAAAAACAAAGTGAGTTTTAATAAGTTTGCTCCAAAATATTTTATTAATAAAAATTTTATATAAACAACATATAAGAGAGTTATGTGTTACACTGAATAACATGTTGAAAATATATGTATGGTTGTAGCTTCTAAATTCTCTACAAAATTAACCAGTCATGGTGGAGTAATAAAAGAAAGAGTAAATACCATATTCATATAATTTTTGAAACTTCAAAGTACAAAAAGCATTGTGCTAATTTTTAAGTGCAAAGAAAGCTCATAATAAAATAGACTTTTAAAATTACAAATAAAAATCTGTACATCAAGGATATTTTTAAGGCCTTCCCTGTGTGCATGGTGCTATATAGAAGGAGAAGAGGAACCACCGAGAGAGAAACCATCACATCAGTTGCTACAGGTCTGGCCCATTTCGGCTTGCAGAACCATCTCCTCTTTTCTCAAGGGGAAAGTGTCAATCAGGTTGAAGAGGGCCATGGGCGTCACCAGGGAGACGTAGCGCTCCTTGTCCATGCCATGCTTATCCACTAGCACCATACTGAAGGTATAGAGTGGGATTCGCAGCAACAGCCTGGTACAGACAACGAAATAAGAAAACTATGTCAAACCCCCATTCCTAAAGGTTCTGGTGGACCAGCCATGGCACTAGAGTGAAACTGCGTGCAGAGAAAAGCTCAATGACCAAGGACTAAATCATCCTTTAGGCTCTTGCTACTCAAAGCATGGTCCTTAGACTAGCATTTATTAGAAATGGAAGCTTATTAGAAATGGAGAGTCTCAGGCTGCACCCCATACCTACTGAATTAAAATCTGCATTATTAGCAAGATCCACAGGTGACTGGAAAGCACATCAAAGGTTGAGGATCACTGCTGTGGATTATGATCAGGAAAATTTCAGGCCTGCAATGGTGCTATGGGACAAAAGTTGTTACCAGGCACATGCACCAAGACTAACAAAATTTTCGCATTAAATTGAAGGCAGCCCAAGTTTGCAGATGTTGTTGTTGTCATGTGCCCTCGAGTCAATTATGACTCATAGCAACCCTATAGGACAGAGCAGAACTGCCCCCATAGGGTTTCCTATGCTGTAAGTCTTCCTATGTCATCAAGTCTTTCCTCCCGTGGAGTGGCTGGTGGGTTCGAACTGCCCATCTTTCAGTCAGCAGCCGCCGCTTAACCACTGAACCGGATAAAGTTCATAAAATCTCAACCACATACACACTAGCACTAGGTCATTGGTTATCAGCATAGTCTTTTTCTCCTTCCCCCTAGAAACACTTGGCAATGTCTGGAGACATTTTTTTGGTTGTCAAAACTGGATGGAGGACCACTTCTAGGTAGAGATCTAATAGAAAAGACATGAACAGACATATGCACACCTATGTTCACTGAAGCACTATTCACAATAGTAAAAAGATGGAAACAACCTCAGTGCCTATCAATGGATGAATGGATAAACAAAATGTGGTACATACATATAATGGAATACTATGCAGCCATGAAGAATGATGAGTCCTCGAAACATAATGTGGATGAATCTGGAGAACATAATGCTGAGTGAAGTAAGTCAATCACAAAAGAACAAATATTGTATGATCAAACTTACTTTTACAATAAGACAAGGATAGATCCATATACAGAGACTGATGCTCATTGGTGGTTACTAGGGATGGGTCGGAGGAGGGGGAGAGGAGGGATCACTCTCTAGATAGTAGACACTTGACTTTTTTGGTGGTGGGAAAGGTAACACCAAATATGGGTGAAGTGAGCACAACTTGAACAAGGTAAATGATGTCACTAAGGGTACACAAGAAAAAAGGATGTTTTGGTAAATAATATGACATATATGGAGCCCTGGTGGTGCAGTGGTTAAGAGCTCAGCTGCTAACCAAAAGGTCGGCAGTTTGAATTCGCCAGCCGCTACTTGGAAATCCTATGGGGTAGTTCTACTCTGTGCTATAGGGTCACTATGAGTCAGAACTGACTCGAAGGCAATGAGTTTTTTAGGTTTTATGACATATATAATTTTGCAATAGCAGCAACAACAACTAAAAATATATGTGTGGAGATACATACATATATATATATGTATGGGTATGTATATGTGGGTATATAATGTGTATATATACATATACGTATATACATTGTCCAGCTTTCGCATGCATATGAGGCAATTGAAAATACCATGGCTGGACAATGTATAAGGAAGACCAAAGAAGAACTGATGCCTCTGAATTATGGTGTCGGCGAAGAATATTGACTATGCCATGGACCGCCAGCAGAACGAACAAATCTGTCTTGGAAGAGTACATCCAGAATGCTCCTTAGAAGCAAGGATGGCAAGACTTCATCTCACACACTTTGGACATCTTATTAGGAGGAACCAGTCCCTGGAGAAGGACATCTCGCTTAGTAAAGTAGAGGGTCAGCGAAAAAGAGGAAGACCTTCAACGCGATGGACCGACACGGTGGCTGCAACAATGGGCTCAAACACAGCAACAATTGTGAGGATGGCGCAGGACAGGGAAGTGTTTCGTTCTGTTGTGCATAGGGTCGCTGTGAGTCGGAACTGACTTGACGGCACATAACAACGACATAGGTATATATACATGTATATGTATGTATGTGTGTACATGCACATATATTCATATAAATACTAAAGCACATAGGGGGCACAGCTATGGATACTTCTCAGATATAAACAAACACCTCATGGGATTGGTTTTCTGGATTTGAAAGCTTAGAACCATAGTTTCATGGGACACCTCAGACAATTCGCATATATAGTTCATAAAGTTTATATTCCACATCCTAGCTTGGTAAGTAGTGTCTGGGGTTTTAAAAGCTTGCGAGTGACCATCTAAGATACAACTATTGGTCCCTACTCGTCCAGAGCAAAAGAGAATGAAGGAAACCCAAGACTCAAAGCAGAAACTAGTCTATAGGATTAACGGTCAACATGAACCAGGGCCTCATCTAACCTGAGACCAGAAGAACTAGATGGTGCCTGGCTACCACTACCAATCATTCTGATCAGGGCCACAATAGATAGACTCTGATAAAATGGAAGAAAAATATGGAACAGAAGTTGAGTTTTTAAAAAGTCCAGACTTACTGGACTGGTTGAGACTAAAGGACTCCCTGAGACTATTGCCCTGAGATACTCTTGAAACCCTGAACCGAAACCATCCCAAGGTCACCTTTTAGCTAAATAATCGATTAGATCACAAAATAAAGACTATCACCTGTGGGACTTCTGGGCAACATGGCCCTATAGTCAGACCACGCCGTCGCTCCACAGCAAAGATCCGAAAAACTGAGTCAAACAGAGTCACACATCAGTCCTGAAAACCTAAGCATCAAATGAAGAGATAAAGAACTCAGACAAGCACCGAATGGAATAAGAAACTGACTGAGGACAGAGAGCGAGGAGAGATACATGCTGAGGTCCCCTATCAGCTACTGCAGCACGGATCCGCCATCTTGAACTCCTATCGGAGATCGGCAAATAGGGGGGTACGAGAAAGCAGCTTCACAAAGCTTCTGGCAGGAGACAGAACTACCAGTAACCAACGATATATGCTTTCCCACCCCCCACCCTTCTTCACCCCACTCAGCCTCCTCTGCTTACCACGGCCACAGTCTTTAGGCCAGGAAACACAAGCTTCACCCTGGTGTCACTTGGGTTCCACCCGCTCGTACTGGCCGGCTCCCGGAGGGCCATTTGTTGGTGCTGGTGTTGCTTTTTTCTGCTTCATTAGATTTCTTCCTTACCTCTCACCACCTCCCCCTCCTTTCTCTCAAATACCTGGCTCTGTGGCCATCTTTGCTTCTTCCTGTGGGGCTGCAAGGTCCCGCTCGACTGTGGAACTGCTTCCCGGCCTGGGCAACCATGCTGGTGGGACCACTGGGGCTTTTTCTCGTTGTTTGTTTCTTCTGATTTTTTCTGTTTTGATTTGTTTGTTTGATTGTATTCTTTTTCTTTTCTCGGCTTGGGAGCCCCTTCCGGCCAGGCAGTGCCACGCGGATTGGCAGATACTCCCTTACTCTGCGCAGACGCACAGTGACATCCCTGGGGGAAATTCTTTTTTCTTGTTTTTATGTCTTTTTCCTCTAGTTTTGTTCTTGAATTTTTTTTGTTTCTTTGTTTTGTTTTCTTCTCGCTCGTTTTCCCTTTTTGTCTTTCCTCATTTCCAGTTTCTCAATTTATTCATTTTTTTCTTTTACCCTTTTCCTTCTCTTTTTCATTTTTGTTTTTCTCGATTTCTCAGTCTCTCAACTCTCTACTCCAATAGCAAGCTCCCTTAGCACTCTTTTTTGTTTCTGTGTATGTTTTTGGCTCCTGTTCCTCTCTCCTCTCTATCCTCTTTCCCATACCCATCTTACCTCCACACATAACAATCTCTCCCCTCCTTCCTGCCTACCTGCACTGTGCACTGAACATCACACCCCAAAGCAGCACAGGCACAGCCTACCGGAACCTGCCCTGAACTGATTCCGTGTTGGCCCTAGTACATGCCACAAACAACCCATCCCAGCAACTCCCCTTCAGCTGGACCTGCCCTGCTGTACCATAACTGAGTGACTGACCCTGCCCATTGGAAAAGGAGGTGAAAAGTATCATTCCCACAGACAAGCAAACAACAAAGAACGCACAGCCCACCTGCTCAGACATAACCAAGTAAAACAAAAAGCAGGATGAAACGAACAAATCTACAATCAATAAATGAGGAAAATAACTACTGAATTCCCTGAAGACAGCAGACAATATCAAAACATGTACAAAAACAGGACAGGATGGTTTGAGTAGGTGTCCAAAATAAAACACCAGATGACTTTCCAGTAGAATAAAAGGCACTAGAACTACCTGATAGGGAATTCAAATCTCTAATATTCAGAATTATCCAAAAGCTGAAGCAAAAAGCAGACAAAAATGAGGAAAAAACAGGCAAATTCATGGAAAAGGCAGACAAATTCATAGAAAAAACAAAAAAATGGAAGAATTCAAAAAATAATGCAGGAACAAAATACCAAAATAAATTCACAACTAGAAATCATACAAAAAAACAACAATTAGAAATCCAAAAGATAAACAAGATTTCAGAAATGGATAGTGTCATAGAAGGGCTGAGGAACTGGTCTGAAACGATGGAAGACAGGATCAGCGAAATTCAAGACAAAAACTCTGAGGAAAAATCAGAAAAAAGAACAAAGAAAAATGAAGAAACCCTGAGAATTATGTGGGAAACAATCAAAAGCAAAAATGTACGAGTGATCAGGGGAGAAAACAGAAAACACAGAGAGGATCATTGAAGAATTGCTAAGAGACAACTTCTCCAATATTACGAAAGATGAAAACTTGACCATCCAAGAAGCTCAATGAACCTCATATAGGATAGACCCCAAAAGAAAATCATCAAGGCGTATCATAATCACACTCGCAAAAAAAAAGGACAAAGAATCCTGAGAGCAGCTCGAGAAAAATGAAAAGTCACATACAGAGGAGAAACAAGAAGACTAACCTCGGATTGTTCGGAAGGCAATGGGATGACATATATAAAACC
The DNA here is from genome assembly GCF_000243295.1 of Trichechus manatus latirostris. Lineage (NCBI taxonomy): Eukaryota > Metazoa > Chordata > Mammalia > Sirenia > Trichechidae > Trichechus > Trichechus manatus. The sequence goes on along the minus strand of NW_004443982.1, from coordinate 17,352,835 downwards.
TTGAAAGATAAAAATTGCCAGCCAAGAATAATATATCCTGCAAAACTCTTGTTCAAATATGGCGGTGAAATTAGGTCATTTCCAGATAAACAGAAATTAAGGGACTATGCAAAAACCAAACCAAACTTACAAGACTTATTAAAGGGAGTCCTTTGATCTGAGAACAAACAACATCAGATCACAGGCTGAATATAGGACACAGGATTGTAGTAGCCAGATACCTACCTAGGAAATGAACTCCTTTTAAG
>NW_004443982.1:17330131-17351186 GCF_000243295.1 Trichechus manatus latirostris | reverse complement strand
TTGACCAATGGAACAGAATTGAGAACCCAGATGTAAATCCATCCACCTACGGTCACCTGATCTTCGACAAGGGCCCAAAGTCCATCAAATAGGGAGAAGACAGTCGTTTTAACATATGGTGCTGGCAAAACTAGATGTCCATCTGCAAAAAAATGAAACAGGACCCACACCTCACAGCATATACAAAAACTAATTCAAAATGGATCAAAGACCTAAATATTAAGTCAAAAACTATAAAGTTCATAGAAGAAAAAATACGATCAATGCTAGAGGCCCTAATGCATGACATTAACAGGATACAAACCATAACCAACAACATACAAACCCCAGAAGATAAGCTAGATAACTGGGATCTTCTAAAAAGTAAATACTTATGCTCATTAAAAGACTTCACCAAGAGAGTAAAAAGAGAACCTACAGACTGGGAAAAAATGTTTAGACATTACAAGTCAGACAAAGGTCTAATCTCTAACTCTACAAGAAAATCCAACACTTCTACAACAAAAAGACAAATAATCCTATTAAAAGATGGGCAAAGGAAATGAACAGACACTTCACCAAAGAAGACACTGAAGAAGCCAACAGACACATGAAGAAATGCTCACAATCACTAGCCATTACAGAAATGCAAATTAAAACCACAATGAGATACCACCTCACCCCGGCATTACTGGCACGAATCAAAAACACTGGAAATAACAAATGTTGGAGAGGCTGCGGGGAGATCGGAAGTCTTATATACTGCTGGTGGGAATGCAAAATGATACAACCATTTTGGAAAATGATATGGCGCTTCCTTAGAAAGCTAGAAATAGAAATACCATAGGATTCAGCAATCCCACTCCTAGGAATATATCCTAGAGAAATAAGAGCCCTCACTCGAATAGACATATGCACACCTATGCTCATGGCAGCATTGTTCACAACAGCAAAAGATGGAAACAACCTAGATGCCCATCAACAGATGAATGATTAAACAAACTATGGTACATACACACAATGGAGTCCTATGCAACGAGAAAGAACAATGATGAATCTCTGAAGCATCTCATCACATGGATGAAACTGCAGGACTTTATGCTGAGTGAAATAAGTCAATCACAAAAGGACAAATATTGTATGAGACCTCTACTGTAAAAACTCATGGAAAAGTTTACACACAAAAAGAAACAATTTTTGTTGGTTACGAGGGATAGGAGGGGTGGGGGAAGAAACTAAATAGATAATAGATAAGCGGTAACTTTGGTGACGGGTAAGACAGTACACAGTACTTGGGAAGCCAGCATAACTTGTACAAGGAAAGGTCATAGAAACTCCACAGACACATCCAAACTCCCTGAGGGACTAAACTGCTGCCCAGAAGGCTGTGGGGACCATGGTCTCGGGGAACATCTAGCTCAATTGGCATGACACAGTTTATAAAGACAATGTTCTACATTCTACCTTGGTAAGTAGCATCTGGGGTCTTAAAAGCCTGTGAGCAGCAATCTAAGATACTCCACTGGTGTCACCCCTTCAGGAGCAAGGGAGAATGAAGAGAACAGGACACAAGGAAAAGATTATTCCAAAGGACTAATGAACCACAGCTACTCGGGCCTCCACCAGACTCAGTCCAGTCCAGCTAGATGGTGCCCGGCTACCACCACTGACTGCTCTGACCAGGATTCACAACAGAGAGTCCTGGACAGAGCTGGAGAAGGATATAGAACAAAATTCTCACTCACAGAAAAAGACCAGATTTTCTAGCCTAACAGACTGGAGAAACGCCAAGAGAATGGTCCCTGGACACCCTTTTATCTCAGAGGTGAAGTCACTCCAGAGGTTCACCATTCGGCCAGGGATTGGACAGCCCTATAAAACAAAACAGGACTAATGAGGCACAGCAGTCCAGCGACAAGGACTAGAAGGCAGGAGGCGACAGGAACGCTAGTGATAGGGAACCCAAGGTTGAGAAGAGACAGTGTGGACATGTCGTGGGGTTGTTAACCATTGTTATAAGGCAATATGTGTACTGTTTAATGAGAAACTATTTGTTCTGTAAACCTATCATCTAAGGTACAAATAAAAAGTATTATCTATGTGAGATCAAATTGACAACAGCAACTGAAAAGGTTTGATGGGAAGCCTAGGGGACAGTGAGTTGAAGATAATGGTGATGGAATAATTTGGAAAAGGATAGTGAGAATAGCAGCACAACTAGAAGAAAGTAATCAATGTCACTGAATTGTACATGTAGAAATTTCTGAGATGGTGTATCTTCGGCTATGTATATTTTCAACAAAAATAAAAACGTCCTCCAAGGTCAAGAAGTGAGAGTGTTGACATGTCATGGGGTTGTTAACCAATGTCATAAACAATATGTGTACTGACTGTTTAATGAGAAGCTATTTGTTCTGTAAACCTTCACCTAAAGCACAATAAAAAAAAATTAAAAGAAAAAAAAAAGAATATCACCTGTGATTACTGCGCTCCTTTAGAAAAGCATCTGTATGAGACCAAGTGGTCAACAATTACTTTAAAGCAAAGATGAGAAGGTAAGGGACAGGGAAACCAGACTACTAGAAACAGACCAACCAGAACGGAAATAACGAGAACGTTGACACCTTGTGAAGAATGTAACCAATGTTACTGAACTATTTGTGTAGAAACTGAATGGGAACCTAATTTGTTGTGTAACCTTTCACTGAAAACACAATAAAGTTTTATTTAAAAAAAAACTGGATGGAGGTACTACTGGCATCTAGTGAATAGAGACTAGGGATGCTGCTAAGCAACCTACAGTGCACAGAACAAGCCCCTACAACAAAAAATTATCTTGCTACCAATGGCGATAATGCCGAGGTTAAGAAACCCTGGACTAGGTGAAGCTGATTGAAATAACTTTCCACACATTTTAGTTCTGACCTATTCCATGGCCAGCCCTACACAGTTAAAGGGTGTTGTTGTTTTTGTTGGTAGGTTCTGTTGAGTCTGCTCTGACTCATAGTGACCCTATAGGACAGAGTAGAACTGCCCCATAGGGTTTCCAAGGAGCGCCTGGTGGATTCGAACTGCTAACCTTTTGGTTAGCAGGTGAGCTCTTAACTACTGCGTCACCAGGGCTCCATCCTCACAATAGTAGGTATATTTGAGCCCATTATTGCAGTCACTATGTCAATCCATATCATTGAGGGCCTTTTTCTTTTTCTCTTACCCTCTATTTACCAATCATGATGTCCTTCTCTAGGGATTGGTCCCTCCTGATAAAGTGTCCAAAATAAGTGAGATAAAGTTTCATCATCCTCACTTCTAAGGAGCATTCTGGCTCTACTTCCTCCAAGATAGGGAGGGTTGAGTTTGATCTATTCCCCAGGTATTCTGACTTATAGACTCTGAACTCTCAGTTAATTATAATTTGTACCCTAAATAATTTTTTAAAAAATTTTAACTGGTTTCAAGTATCTAGTGTTTTATCTACTATAAAAACCAAAAATCCAAACCCGTTGCCGTCGAGTCCATTCCGACTCACAGCGACCCTATCTACTACACCACAGTAGAATTTAAACTGTGTTACATCAATACAAACATGTTTGGATAAGAAATGCCACAGAAAGCAAACAAGCAGATAAGCCTGAGCTCAAAAAAAAAATTAGGCCACTCAGTCTCTCCTCTAGATTTTGTTTTTCTGTTTGGATGTCTTGAAATCATGTGTGAGGAAGAATATACCCTACCATCTGGATTTAAAGTGAAATCTTTTTTCCTCATACAAATGGATTGAGGTTAAAAAAAAAAGTTCCATAAAACTCAAACTGACTAACACTTTCTTCCACCTTTTAAGGGGGGAGTTTCAGGGAAGATGGGAATAATTAATATTTTATCTCAGTGAGAAACTAAATTGCTAATCCACTTCTAAAAAAAAAAACTCGTTGTCATTGAGTGGATTCCAACTCATAGTGACCCTATAGGACAGAGTAGAACTGCCCCATAGAGTTTCCAAGGAGTGGCTGGTGGATTTGAACTGCCAACCTTTTGGTGAGCAGCCAAATGCTTAACCTCTGCACCATCAGGGCCCCAATCTACTTCTAGTGACTAGAAATAAAAGAAACACAACATTACAATGCCTCAGCCAGGTTTCATTCGTGCTAAAAGGGGAGCCCTGGAGTAGAAGATTTAGCGAAGTGCATTAAGGAGTCTTTAAATACTTGAAAGGAGAACGGAAGTGAGTATAGAATCAGAGCTAACCTGCTCAGCATCTTTAAGAGGAGGCCTGTTGAGTTTCTAGGGGGAAGTCCCAGGGAAAAGGAGGTGGTTCAGGAAACCAAGAAGTAGGAAGGTAAGCAGGCCTGGAGGGAAAAAAGGGCCAAGCAATGTGTTGGTGTCTGGAGCCTATGCGGAAGGGTATCCATGAGGAATTGGAACATTTGATTTTACAGTGCTTATGAGGCTAGGATGGAAACCTCTCCCCATAGTGCCACAGTCTATCATGAACACGCATTCCTCATGTGAACCCCATGCCTGGATTGGCACAAAATATAATGAGGGAAAACAGTCTTGGGAAGAGATGTATGGTCAGATCGGGAGGCTAGCAGCAGCCATAGAACTGCATCCCACCGTGGCCAAGAGACCACAGAAATCTTGAGGATGGATGGTTGGACACTCTACAGAATGTGCCGTGGCGAGGGGTTGGGGTGGGTGCTGGCAGTACATTGGAGTTACACAAATGTCTGTCATCAGGTGGGAATGAATTATTTCTGGAGAATCTGTCAAGGAACTCCGTAGACTCAAAAATGACATGGGTGTAAATAGTATGGTTTTCTTGGTCTTCATTACTTTTGAGATTGCTGGAAAATTACTCTAGGGAGCATAAATTTGCCCATATGTCCAGATCTAAAACAAATGAGGGCAAGAAAGAAGGTAGGTGGTGACCTGGTCTCTCCTTTCTGCTGACTCTCTTCAATAGTTTTACCATGGCCTCGGTGCTATTTGAAAATAGTGTTCTAACTGAGAAGATAATTATTTTATCATCCAGGCATTCTGCTTCTCCTTCTCTTCTTTCCTGCTTCCTATTATTTGGCTAAATCATCCCTTTCCCTCTGCGGTAGACTCTGGGTGGAATTCAAAGGGATAAAGAACAAAACATCTATCTGCCTAGTTCCTTGTTCCTAGCTGATATGTTTGATAAAAGGGACATACAGCCTGACACTGAATCCATTAGGTAATGCATCTGAGTGATCATCTCTGCATGACATGTACCTGGACTATCTTCTGCCTTGCTAGCTTTGCTCAGTAAAGCTTAACCCTCTTTTTATAGACTGCTTTGCAAAATATCCATTTCAAAACTGTGAAACCTTTGGTAAAACACCAGATCAGCGGTTCTCAAAGTGTAATCCAGCAGCACGGGCACCACCAGGGGAACTTGTTAGAAATGCAAATTCTCAGGCCTCACCCTAGACGTCCTGAATCAGAAACTCTGGAGGCAGGACCCAGCAATCTGCATTTAACAAGAGCTGGTCCTTTGGCTTTGCTTCTGTGTGCTGCTAATCTGTCTAGAAATCAGAGACGTGCCAGACTCAAAGGGGAGGCACTGGCCCCAGAGCTGCCTGCCAGGATTCTTAAGAAGGCCCATCCCTCCTGGCCGAGGAGCTCACTGGCAGCAGATGGGGAAAGCCAGAGATCAAGGATCTGAGCAGGGAGAGGTGATCTGGGTGAGAGGATGGTGGGAAGGGGCACAGGGATCAGGATATTAAAGATGAAAGCCTCCTGGGGTGCTGCAGTCACCACCGCTTCAGACAAGGACAATGCAGGAATTATCAGAGGTACCATGCTGGGGAGACCAAAGGTCCACCTGGCCCAGGGGCATGTCTATCAGGGGTAGCTCAGGAGCTTCTATGGAAAGAGAGAGGGGTGGAGTGAGCTTGTGAGTTGTCCTCCTTTGTATCATCCTCCCATGCCTCCTGCAGGTCCAGAGACAGGCCTGCCTGCCTCTCCCTCAAAAACTACTGGAAACCAGTAAATTGTAGAATCTATTAGGGCAGTGTTCTCCAAGTGTGGTCCTCCCACCAGCAACACCAGTATCACTTGGGAAATCTTTAGAATGCACATTCTCAAGCCCCTCCTAGACCTACTGAGTAGGAAACTTGAGGGGTAGGGCCCAGCAATCTCCAGGTGATTCTGAGACAGGCTAAAAAGTTTATGAACCACTACATAATTCATTTATGCAACTTACTTGTTGCTTAAATCATCCTCAGGTTACAGTCGTCTACAGTAGCCCCAATATGCACAATTTGAATGATAGAGATATTATGTCTTTTAAATCAGATTTTTCAATTCTTCAAGTTTAAAGAGTTTAAAATCACATTAAGATTTTATAAAGATTATATTTATATATTTATATATATATATATATATATATATATCTCCCCCAAAAAACCAAACCTATTGCCATCGAGTCGATTTCAGCTCATAGCGATCCTATAGGACACAGCAGAACTGCCCCATAGGGTTTCCAAGGAGCAGCTGGTGGATTCGAACTGCCGACCTTTTGGTTAGCAGCCAAATGCTTAACTACTTGCACTACCAGGTCTCCATATATATATATATATACTGCTAACTATGCCGCTATGAGTCAGAATCAACTCGATGCCAATGGGTTTTATATATATACATACATCTGAAATCCAAAGAACATTTAGCAAATTCTACAACAAGTTTTTTTAAAAAACATCAATACAGGGCATAAGCAAAAGCTTCATAAAATCTGCTTTGAGAGTTTTCATTATAAATTTGCAGCTATCAACACAATACTCTGTCTTGAGATTGGGAGACTTCGACTTTAAGCATTAGCAATTGTTAATACAGTCTTAAAAGGCTACTGCTACCCCTGGAAATAGTAAAGTTGTTTCAATGAAATTTAGAGACATTTACTCCATTTAAGGAGCCCTGGTGGTGCAGTGGCTAAGCGTACTCAGCTGCTAACCCAGAGGTTGGAGGTTCAAACCCACCAGCCACTCCATGAGAGAAAGATGTGGCGGTCTACTTCTGTAAAGATTAGAGCCTTGGAAATCCTATGGGGCAGTTCTGCTCTGTCCCATAGGGTCACTATGAATTGGAATCGACTCGACTGCAATGGATTTAGTTTGGGGTTTATTCCATTTACTGAACACCAACATTGTGCCAGGTATTATGTTAGGTACTGGGTATCAAATGTTGAAAAGATCTGGTACTGACCTCAAAACTATTATACTCTGAGGAGGTGCTAGATGCAAATGTAGTAGGATAATAAAATATAAAATCTTATGAGTGTATTCAGCCTTCCTTCTCCTTCAATCAACTAAAAGAGTATTTAGGCATCCTCTTATTATTATTATTTTTTCTTTCCTGGCCCTCTGAGTTTTTTATTTTGGTGGGGAAGGTGTGGAGTCTTTTTGGTGGGGAAAGGTATAAATCAAAGATGGAATGGGCTGGAAAATAGAGAAATTAGAGAAAGAAGCTATTGTGTCAATCTGTAACATCACTTGTTAAAGACATGTTCCTATCATATAGACATTTCTCAAGACATTTCTGTGAACCTCTTTGAACACCTGTGATGGGGTTTATAAATGCTATTTCATTTTCTGCCTGAGAACACAGAACACATTCTCCAGCCTCCACTGAAATTTGGTTGCAATCATGTGACTAGTTCTGGCCAACGGACTGGGAGAGTAAGCAATGTGTGTCACCTCCAATGTGAAGCATAGAAGAGGAGGTGTGATATGTTTTCGCTCTTTCTTCCCGTTGTAGAAACCTGGAAAGCTACATTTTCTGGATGTTGATGCTGTAAGGTGGTGAAGCTACCATCAGCTTGAGACCTTGAGAAACTTGTAGAGCAGAGATCTGCACCCTACCCTGCAGTGTGTCTGAGAAAAGATGGGCCAAAAAGGAAGATTTTCCTGAGCTTTGATTTAGCCTAATTATCCTTTACACAGTGGTCAAGAGATACAAGTAAAAATTTGGGTTATTCTGAAATTACCTTTTGGCTGTTGAATTCTGCTTCTTCAATACACTATTATTCAGAGCCTGAAAGCCACAGTTCTGGCCTTATAAGTGTTACCAAAATAATTGTTACATAATTGTTACAATGGGGGTATGGACAAGGGCCCTGGAAAGATGGAGAAAAAAGAAGCCAAGCCTGGAAACGATAATTGGACACCCTCCCTCTTAATAAGACCAGGATTGCTTTGTTCCTTTTTCTAGGACTTTCCTATCTATCCCACCCCACCAAAACAAAAAAAAGACAAAGCAAAAACTCTGACTGAAGGGGGAAAGAAGAGAACACTGGTAATTACCCACTGTGTGATTTATTTGGACAAGCACCAACATGCCAATTAGCATAGTTGTAATAACAGTTCCAGAATAAAAGGAATTAAACATTAAAAGTTGCCTGGATTCAATACTGAATAGAAAGAATCAGGGCACCTTATCAGAAAGAAGTGCATTAATAGAGGATGAAAGTTAAGGACAGGCCTTTTCCCTACCTGAGCTGCAGAGCTAGGGCTGGAGGCATAATCTTTGCTCCTATCCTGCCAATGAGGGTTGGGAACACGCCCACCAGTTCCACCATGGTGATGTGCCGAAGATCCATGCTGCACTGTGCTTGCTGAAAACAACCAATAGGGAAGGCATGAGCATGGCTAAAGAAAGAGACTTCCATGTCAAACTAAAAACTGGCAAAAAGAAGCACTGGTCTGTTTTTAGAAGTTTATGTGACCACTCTAAACCTCCTGTAAACAGCTGAAAAATTGAGGTTAAACTAGTGTCTATAAAACTTAAATATCTTCCTGGAGGAATCATTCAGAAATGGCTTGGCAATGGGATTTTTTAAAACCTAAGCAAAATGGCAGACTATGTTTCTAGATGGGGTAAGACTCTGCATAAGCCAAATTTCTTAAAGAATGTCCAAGACTACCCCCCCACCAGAGGATTCTAAGTTTGTTTTTGCAAAGAGCAAAAAATATTCCCAGAGTCCTTTTCACCCATCACATCCTCCTACCCTATGCCCCCCCTCCACACACACACACACACACACCCCTAAACACACGGGAAACAAGAATAAAAGGTTTCAGCTCTTTGAGCTGGCCCTTGGAAAGAACCTTGGGAATGTGGCCCAGTCAGCTATGTGCCAGGAAGTCTCCTGAGGAGTGGCAGTGGCAATGAGGGGAAAAAAAAGTAACCTAAGACCAAACTGGCTAAATGAGAAAAGAAATTTTAAACTCCTGAACTATTAGAACACCAAATTTTCTACTGCAATTCCATGGAAACATCCCTATATGGGGTGACAGAATTCGTAGAAAAGGTAAAAGTATACTTTTCTATTATTCTGACTGAAATGTCTAAGTCAGTCAAACCTTTCCTTGAAAGTTCTCATTCAAATACAAATATGTCATGGGGGGAGGTCACATATGAACACCTTAATACCAAATATTTTATCCAATTAATTGACTAGTAATTTAGCCAATTAAACTAATCAACTAATTGACTGGTAATTTACCTAAAGGAATGGGATAGACTAGAGCAGGAGTTGGCAAACTTTTTCTGTAAAGGGCCAGAGAGTAAATACTTTAGGGTTTGCAGGGCTGTAGAGTCTCTGTTGCAACTACTCAGCTCTGCCACTGTAGTGTGAAAGCAGCCCTAGATAATATGTAAATGAATGAGCGTAGCTGTGTTCCAATATAATGTTATTTCCAAAAATAGACAACAGGCCAGATTTCGCCCACTTGCCATAGTTTGCTGACCTATAGGGAAAGCAAGTTGTTTGGCATATTGGCTTTTTTATGGAATGAGAAGAGGTCAGGAAACACATACATTGGAATATAACCTAAGAAGCCAATCTCCCATGAAAATGGAGGGGTGCAGGCTTTTGTTACCTGAATAGCAAGCCCCTACCTGATAGGCAGGGGATATAAGGCTGGAGGTGAGGTGGCAAGGACTGGGAGTAAAGATGCAGTGATTTGGGTTCCTATCAGGAGAACCCAAAAGATTTTTAATGTGGCTCTTCAGAGTTAATGGGCAGTCCTTCAAGTAAATGGGAAGAGTGAAGAAAAACTTATCATTATTCAATACAGTAAGTCCCTGGGTTACAAACATCCGACTTACGGACAACGCGTACTTGCCCTTTAATGTTATGTAAATTTGGCCTCACTTTGAAACAACTGAACCAACCCCTGCTCGCAACAAATTCTTCATCATAATCACCTTCACTTGCTGCATGTGCAGCTTTTACATCATGAAAAGGCTTTCAGCCTTTTCTTGCACTAACCAAAAATCCAAACCTGTTGCTGTTGAGTCCATTCCGACTCATAGCGACCCTACAGGACAGGGTAGAACTGCCCCACAGGGTTTCCAAGGAGCAGCTGGTGGATTCGAACCTGTCGACCTTTTGGTCAGCAGCCGAACTCCTAACCACTGCGCCACCAGGGATCCTTTCTTGCACTAAAGTAGGGCGAAATAGGAACCGTATGCACCTGTTCCGACCTACAAATTCTTAAAGACACACTCAGACATGATCTCGTTTGTAACCCGGGGACTGCCTGTATATTGTTGATATGGGAAGGAAAACTGTAGCCTTTGATTAAACCAGGATTGTTTTAAATACTTAGCACTCTCTATTCACTGTAATAAGGGAATGAAATATTCCTCAAAAAAACATGTGCAGCACTGTGTCCACGACACAGGGTATATCCTGCCTCCCTAGCATTTAATCAAGTCATCCACTCTTACTGCAAACCATCTTCAGGATAGAAACAAGCAAGTTCTAGGTTCCACCCTTTCAGTTTCTAGTTTTATTCACAAGATGCTGGATGCCTCATTTTGTAGCTACAAAATTCACACAGCTGAGAAGGGCACATTTCCTAGAAAAGTGCTCCTCGAACTTCAAGGTGCTTAGGAATCACCTGGGTATCTTGTTAAAATGTGGATTCTGATTCAGCAGGTCTAGGATGGAGGTCTGAGAATTTGCATTTTTAACAAGCTCCCAGGTTATGTTGATGCAGCTGGTCCAGGGACCACACTTTGAGAACCACTGTTCTAAAAGATGGTAGCCACTCTCTGAGGAGCTCTGTGAGGGTAAGAGAAGTTTCCCAGAGCAGAATCTGGAGCCTGAAACCTCTGAGACGCCTCTCATCCCTTGGGCCAGCCATTCGGACAGATGACTGATTGATCCAGTTCAAGCATATCCTGGACAGGTTCAGCAAAGACAATCGTTCTTTGGCTGGGCCTGGAGAGCATGCCAATTAACCTTAGTAGTGAAGACAGACAAACGTCGTTAGTTGGGAAATGACTGGGTTAGCTCTCGGGAGTCAATGTAAATCAGGTTATGCCCCAGAACCAGAAATGAATGGTGGCAGCTCTAAAGTGCCAGTTCCTGAAACTCACAGTAAATGGATCAGGCACTGAATCTAGCCTTTGCTTTTAATGAAATGGCTGGGCCTCTCCTGTTAGAGGTCTCTTTCCCACCTTGCCTCTGCCCCACGGCTCACCTGTAGCATTCCCAGCTGCAGCCGGTAAAGTAGGTTTCGGGCTGTGGGTGTGGACACAATGAGGAGTCTCCTTTTCTCATAAAACTGATCTAGAAGTGCAGCTGCTGTTCTAACGCCCACATTGACATTCATGGCTGTAAGTAGAAATGGCCACATGGGTTAGAAACCCTCTGCTCGACATAGCCTGTGATGACACACCAAATCATATGCATAAGAGCAGACCCTGAGACAAGCATTTGAGTGTAAGCAGGTTATTTGGGAGGTGGCCGCAGGAAACACTGGTAGGGCAGTAGGGAAGTGTATTAATTTCCTATGGCTGCTGTAACAAATTACCACAAACTTAGTGGCTTGAAACAATACGAACTTATTATCCTACAGTTCTGGGGGTCATAAGTGGGGTTCACTGGCAAATATTAAGGTACTGGCAAGGTTGTGTTCTCTCAGGAGGCTCTAGGGGAGAATCCATTCCCTTGCCTTTTCCATTTCTAGAGGCCGCCTACATTCCTTAGCTCATGGCCTCTTCCTCCATCTTCAAAGCCAGCAGTGTGGCATCTTTACATCTTTATCTACTCTGACCTCTGCTTCCATTATCTCCTTCTATGACTCTAACCCTCCTTACTTCCTCTTTCCCTTATAAGGACTCTTGTGATTACGTTAAGCCCACCCAGAAATCCATGATAATCTCCCCATCTCAAGATCCTCAACTTAATTACAGCTGCAAAGTTCCTTTTGCCACGTGAGGTAACATATTCACAGGTTCCGGGTATTAGGATGTGGACATCTTTGGGAGCATCTGGAGCTCAAGCCTATTGGGAAACTCTGGGAGATGGGTGTACCGCACACCTCAGAGCTATCCCGCTGGAAGAACAAAGGAACTGGAGTATCATTGATTGAGGGTTGTTTCTGGGGGCACTAATGCTCTATCACTTTCAGCTGGCCCTGTGCCTGGGTCTACAATGCTTTCACGGCCAGAAAAAAAAAAGCCCTTAATCAGAGGGACCCAGGTAACTGCAGTCAATAGCCTTCTGAGCATAGAAGGGAGTGCTAAAGGCAAATGGTCCAGGCACCAACAGCATCTGCTGAGGGCAGAGGTAGAGGAAGGCATAAGGATGAAAGAACAGGCAGTGGAAAGGCTAACTTGTGGCCAAAAGGCTCAGGCCAAAGTCTGCTTTCTTGGTGCAGAGGGCACAGAGTAATACAGGGCAGAGAGGACCACAGAGCAAGGAATTCTGCCATGGAGAACATGGGACAAGGCAGTTTTTAACAGGTCTGCCATTTAAGCAAATAAGTGACAACCAATCCCAGCTGACTGGCTTTTTGAGGTCAATGAAAGGTGTTTAAGGAACAGATAAGCAAACCATCCTGGCCCTGGAGAAAAGCTAATATGAGAAGAGCTAGGGAATTCCATGTATGGTTTATAGTCTTGATGTTCATATTTCAAACTTTCCACTTGTGTTGAATTATTTGTTCATTTACACAGTCATTCACTGAGCCAACACCCACTGAGTGCTTGCTATATGTCAAGTTCTGTGCCAGCACTGGGATGCCCCAGTGAGTGATAGAGATCCTGTACACTTTCCCCAGGGGCTCAGAGTCTATGACAGCTTGAAATACAATGTGAGCCACTATGTAATTTTAAATTTTTTAGTAGCCGCATTATATAAGCACAAAGAAATAGACAAAATTAATTTGTAGTAATATATTTTATTTAACCCAATATATCTGAAATATTATCATTTCAGCATGTAATCAAAATAAAAATTGTTAATGAGATACTTTATAGCCTTTATATTCTTTCTTTGTACTAAGTCTTTGAAATAAGTGTTTATTTTACACTTACAGCACGTTTCAATTCAGACTAGCCACACTTCAAATTCTCAACAGCCACATGGTAGCTACCATATTGGTCCATGCAGGCCTAGGACCTTGTTATACCCCCTGGGCCTCAATGCCAGCATGATGGGCATCAAGTCCTTAGACGGGGAGTCTGGGATGGGTATGTTCTTTCTCTTTTAATCTATGAAATTGAAGAACCTCAAGTATTTAGATGAAGGTGTGTATGTGTCTCTTCTACCTAACTCTGAATGGTGGGGGTTAAAGAGAAAGGATAATGACGAGAAAGTACCAGAAAATGGGAGACAAAAGGATATATAAATAAGTTATGTCCAGAATTTTCTGGCTAGTCCAAATTTCACAGTGTTATCACTACCCAGCCCAATTTTTGTTCATCAGTAATAATAGCTGACATGTACTGAGAACATTCTCTGTGCCAGGCACTGCTCTAATCCACTGTTCAAAGGATGACCCCATTTCATCTTTACAACCACTCAAGTGGTAGCTAAGGTATTATTTTCCTCATCTTACATAGAAGGAAAGATTCCAAATGCAGAGTCTGCATGACTTTCAAGCCAGAGCTTCAAAGCAGGAATTATATTCTGTCCATGGCCACAAATTGGCTTTGTAAACAAGATCCTTACATTTGTAGAAGGGAGGAACAAGGGTAACTAAAGTAGACTCTGCTGATTCATTCATAAATGGCTGGCCCTGGGTTCCTACCTCCACCTTCTTCCTTACAGGACATGAAAGGGAAATCAGAGGCAATGTAGGAGGGATAGCCAGATGAGTTGCAGCAGAAACCTAGGGACTACGTTCACCCACTCAGATGAAGAGGGATAACACTGAACCTTTCAAAGTGTGTGAAGTGAAACTCTCCCTCCCTGCACTTGGTTATCCACTGGAATCCAGAACCAAGGGGTATTTAGCTTCTGCTGCTAGCTGGAGAGGTGGCTGCACACGTACCTGCACAGGTGGGCTCTGTGCCAGACCAAGCCAGGTTAGACTGACACACTCGGGCAGGGCTACCTTGTAGCTCATAGCCACCGATGCAGGAGAACTCACAGGTGGCTCCATAATTATCACCGTCACTGGAACACTTCACATAACCATTCTCCGGGGCATTGAGTTTGCCACAGCGTTTGACTGTAGGGACACAAGTCCAGAAGGGTCTCAGGGCTGAGCTCCCTTCCATAGGGTAACCAGGGAAGGGAGGGGCCTGTTAAATGGTGAGTGGGCAGGGATGGCTATTTGGCCAATAGGTGGACCTTGGAATGGTCATTGTCATATAAATGAGACCAGTGAGATCAAACTGCTTAGCTCCCTGTGTTATAGAGGAGACTGAGCCAAAAAGAATAAAGACGGTTTGTTAATTAGCTGCCCAACCCATGAGGTATGAAAAGGACCTTACAAACCTTTTTTTTCCTCAGGTAGACCAAAGATTCTAGGAGACCAAGAACATGGTCAATTGGTGGCTCAAGCTAAGGGGCTCCTAACCACCCCAGTTACTGAAGGACTTGCAGGCTTTACCTGATCATCCAAAGCCCAAGAATGAAAAAGTTATCGAATAACATTCTGCTGGGACAGCCAGCTGGGGGGTCCTGTGGGACTAGATTTCTGCCTTCTGGGACTCCTTAAATAAGCCATGTGGTGTGGACCTGAACTTTAGTGAGGCTAACTCCCAGCACTGAACCTCATCCAGATGTGTCTCATGAAATTCAGGCATTAAGATAGGACACTTCCCCAGCCTCAACAGAGGCAAATCTGAAACTGGCATGTGCCCCTACCACAGAGGGTTCTTGCTTGAGAGCTTGCTTCCCTTTGTTCTCCTAAAGCTAACAAGTAGTATTCTTACCTCTTACTTTAACCCAAAATTTGCAAGTGCCCTTGTTCTCAGCTCTGTCATAAACTGTGTACTGGATCTTGTGGTCTCCTTCCGGAAAATTTGAGCCTGGGGGGAGGCCTTTTAGAATAACACTGAAAGGGAAAAAAAAAAACACAACCAAAGATGATCATTTTGATCCTAAAGGGCATTTGATGAGCACATACTCTGTACAGCACGTGGGAATACTGAGGGTCAGTCATCAGGCCATTTGATTAGAACAAATATTCTTGAAGAATCAATTTTCCTGAGCTTTACTCTGTTTTGGAAGAGTAGTTAGAGACCAGAAAATGGAAGGCCCTAGCTTCTGGGAAGTTTAGATTTTTTTTTTCTCAGTGCAGGGAAACAAGAGAAGCCTTTGGAGGGAATTCATTTACCGTTTTCATAACTAAAATCATTTTTGAATGAATAAAACGAATAAATGAGCAAACAAGTGGATCACCAACAGGCACTGCCAGTTTTGCAACTGAGCCTCAGAGCACTACAGACAACCCTGCTGACCACCAAACAGCCCCCATACACCTGGGTGATGCTTGGAGGTAGAACAGAGGGTGGAGAAGGCTGGGAACCCAGGGTGCAAGTCTATCTCCAATCCCAGGGAGTACTTGAATTTGCTCACTCTTGAGAAGGCAAGGGAATTTTCTGTGAGAAAAATTATTGGAGATAGCCCAAGCAGTCACTGGTAATTTGGGCCTGCAGGGGGTGGTAGAACTTTCTCTGCTTCTTCTGTCTGGGCCAGTGAAGACCTTTCCTGAGCAAAAGGCAAGTTCTCTGTGATTCCTTGGTTATCCAAATAATTGTTGTTGTAGCAGCAGTAGTAGTAAACTTTACATATGCCAGGCACAGTTCTTGGCATTTAACATACAATACCTTATTTCATCTTCACAAAAATCCTTTGAGGTAGATTTTATTATCTCCGTTTCACAAATGAGGAAACTGAGGCACTGGAAGATTAAGGAACTTGATCATGATCACATGGCTAGTGTGATTCCAGCATCTTTCTTCCCATCTGTCTGATATGGACATCATTAGGTACAGCATGATCAAATGTCAAGTTTTGTTTGTTTTTCAAAAAACAGATAACTTCTCTTCCCTCCACACTTCTTAGGAAAGATGAGAATATTTACTGATAATGGATATGTGAAATTATCACTGTCACCACTGAGGAGACCCTTACTGGTAGGCAGACCAGGTAGCTGTTTATAAGGTATTGAGGGGTCTTGGAAAAGTGTCAGAAATCCCACCATTAGAGACATGTTGCTTTGGGCATTATATACATTAAGGTCCTCAGGAGGCACAAATGAAATGTAGATACATACACCTGAGAGGAATAATAACAATATTTCAAGTATTAGTGGCTGCTAGCCTCTCTGAGATGGCTCCATTTGTTTAAAAGCATAGCAAATACCTTCTCTTTCTCATAAGCTTCTGTAAGAATCTGATGCAGTCACAATTTTTGAAAATGAAATAAAAAATAAAGTTTGAAAGACACAGGTGGAACTGAAAACAGGAGGGTGGAAAAGTTCCACACTCAGTCATACTCATACAGCACAAGGGGAGCAGCACCTGGCTCCACCTGGGAGACACGGAAGGCTTCCCAGGGGAGGTGACCTCTTCTTAAGGCCTGGTGGCATGAGTAGGAGCCCTCTGGGCAGGCAATGGGAATGATTCTATCCCTGAATTAACCAGTTGGCTCTCTCTTCTTCCTTTTGCCCCATTCCCTTCTTCCCACCATTCTTTCTTCCTTCCCTTCTTTCCTTCAATAAATACTTATTTAGAGTGCCATTTATGTTCCAGGCATGGTTACAGACACTAGGGATATGGCAGCGAGCACACTGTAGTGGAGACAGGCAATAAACAATTAAGTAAAATATATAGTATGTTAGATGGTGAAAAGAACTACAGAGAAAAATAAAGCATGAATGACTAATAGGAATTCCTGAAAGGTCTGGATTGCAATTTTAAATAGGAGGTTAGGAATGGCCTTGCTAAGATTACTTTTGAAAAAAGACCTGAAGGAGAAGAGGGAACCATTCAGATATCTAGGGGAAGAGGATTCTAGGCAGAGGGAACAACAAGAGCAAAGATCCTGTAGTAGGTGCACCTTGGGTGTGTTTGAAGACAAGCAGGAGGCTAGTGTGCCTAGTACAGATAAAGTGAGGAAGAGTGGAATAGAAGATGAGTGTAGGTAGGCAGTGGTGGGGACTTTTACCTTAAGTGAAATGGGAAACTACTGGTGGGGTTTTGAGCAGAGAAATGGTGTGATCTGACATATATTTTCAAGCATCACCTTTGCTACAGCATTGAGACTACACTGAAGGAAGCAAGGGTAGAAGCAGTTAGGAGTGCAGGGGACAGAGAATGATGACTTGAATAGGCTGCACCCAGAGTTTGCCATTTTGCCATTCACCGGGAGGACCAGGTCTGAAAGCACATCTGAATATAGACACCCCTTACTCCTGGTAGTAACATCTCACATAAAAGGGCCAGGACCATTCCAGCCACCAAGTTGCACTTACTCAGTCAGAATGCCATCTGCTGTGTCTCTTCCCTCGGGGGTATCCCAAGACACCCGGACCGTCAGCTTATTGGGTTCAGCAATGCGTTCCTTCACACTTGGGCACTTAATTCTAGGAGGTTCTATATCTGAAAATATAACCAAAACATTCTCACCAACATTAAGAAGTATCTCCTGTCAACTTACGGGGATCAACACCCAATGTTTAACATATGAAAAGCTCTAGGTGCTCCCCATTTTCCAAGAGTTTGTTTATCCCTCTGCATTTCTCTTCACTCCCTTCATCTTTCCCTTTCTCCCCTGTGAGTTTTGAAGATTGTTTGAGTACTTACATGCCCAGAGCTAAATTTATAATCAACTGACCTTGGTAGGTATCCGGTAGGGTCATTTATTAGCTACATTTCCTTCCTCCCCACTCTTCTAACTCTGTCTACTGACTTGGCAACATGGCAATTACCCAGCAGAGGGCAGAAGTCATTCAGCCTTAGTGAACCCCTCCTACTTTAAAGATAGGATCATAGAATATTAGAGAAGGGTACCTTAGCTATCATCCAGTCTGATTCACTTCAATTCAATAAATCTTTATTGGAAACCCTGGTGGTGTAGTGGTTAAGAGCTGCGGCTGCTAACCAAAAGGTCGGTAGTTTAAATCCACCAGGTGCTCCTTGGAAACTCTGTGGGGCAGCACTACTCTGTCCTATAGGGTCGCTATAAGTCAGAAGCGACTCGATGGCAACAGGTTTGGTTTTTGGTATTTTGCCATGGAAATCCCTGGGTGATGCAAAATGCTAACCAAAAGGTTGCGGGTCTGAGTCCACCCAGAGGAACCTCGGAAGGCCTGGTAATCTACTTCCAAAAGGTCACAGCCTTGAAAACCCTATGGGCGCAGTTCTACTCTGACACACATGGGGTCACCATGAGTCGGAGTCAGCTTGACAGCAGCTGGAAACTGGAACCTTGCCGTGAGGTGGAGACCAACTCAATGGCAGCTAACAAAAAAGCCAGAGAATCATGTGTTCCCTGCTTTTCAAAGTGTTTACAGTCTATTGTGGGGATGATGTTAGTACATATCAAATATAACACAAGGCAGAAAATGGTATTATCCCAGAAAAGGTAAAAGTGAATGCTATGGAGATTTAAAGGAGCCACCAATTTTACAAATGTGGAAACTGAGACTCAGGAAGCTTAAGTGATTTATACAAGGCCACACATGCAGACAGTGGCAGTGTGAATTATAACTCATGCCAGAGCATCTGCCACTGGAACAAGTTCTCTACCCTCCAGCTATGTCTTTATATTCCCAATATAATCCTCAATATCTGAAAACAGACAATGGTCCCTCTGGGTCCACTCTCCCCTCCAACTGCCACCGGACCACAACTATAGTTTGGTGTTCTGAGACAGCAGGTACACCTTGGCTCTGGCCCTCCAAAGGCCTCCCATCTTTCCCCAAGTAATTTCTCCATCTGGTAATAGAAGTTCTACCCCCTCACTACCAAGGACGAGTTGAAAACGAGGGCTAGAAAAAAATGAGATGTCAATTCTACACTGGGTTGAATTTTACCTAATTACAGCTGAGTGGAGTCACAAGAAGTAGCAGTTCAAACATTTGCAAATTCTACTTGATGATTCTGAACAGATACAAAGAATGCATTTTAAGAGGGCAGTACAAGTTAGTGGCATTCAGCTTTGCATTGCTGAGTATCAACTGATAATTATTTAACTACTACTACTCCAATCTGAATGAAAACTAAATGTCTGTTGATCCTGAATCACAAACATCGTTAAGAGACTAAATGTACCAAGTAAAAGCTGCAAATACTTTCTCCTGAGTCTTGTGTCTAATAATTTCTCATTTTATTTAGGGTAATAAATTGTGAATAATATGTTAAACAATTCTGCCTTCAGCTACGTAAATTCATTTTCATTCTGTGTCATGCTCAATGGAGTAGGAATTTACAGCCTTGATACACGAATCCTAAATTGAACAACTACCACATTTAATTGAATCTAAGTCACTACTGATTGGAGATGCATCCCAATTTCAGGAATATTAAAATGTGAAAAAAAATGCTTCTCAGAATTGATAAAGTATATAAAAGTTATAATGAAATAGAAGATGCTTTAAACACATTCTAGGTGCCTAGTTTCATTTGCTAAGCTTTCAAACATAATTCTGATTTTTTTTACTATGATAAGTGGTAGAAGGTATACTTTTATAATTCAGATGAACATTTCACAGTTTTGGGTGCATCAGAAAGATAAGTGTACAATGCCTGCCCCCTGCTGGTCAAATATAGCTGGTAATTTTATCATAGAAAGTTGTGGAGTCGATTATGACTCATGGTAACTTCATGTGTGTCAGAGTAGAACTGTACTCCATAGAGTTTACAATGGCTGATTTTTTGTAATTGGATAGCCAGGACTTTCTTCCGAGGCAACCCATATGTATTTAGAAATCAAATGGGGAGGGGCCAAGGAGAAGATATAGATTTCAATGTAGAATTAGTTGTGTTACCATGTTTTCTTGGAACCACACTGTCAGAGTAGAAAAATACTCTTAGTCTCTGAGTCACGCAAATTAAACATCTGGATGATATACTGATTTTTTTTTCCTGTATCAACTAAATACACTGACATAGAAAGCAAACACACCCCAACATAAATGAGCTGGGTGAAGTCTCAGAACTTCCCAAAGCCAGAATATGTCCAGCTAACAATAATCAGTCAAAACTGGCTGAGTTTTTCAAAAGCAATGCTCTCCCAAACCAGAAACAAGAAGAATTAAATTGCAGAAAATACTAGCTAATATTTACTGAGCCCACGCTAAGCACTGTCCCTGCATTATCTCATTTAGTCTTCACAACCATCTCGTAGGCTGTTATTATCATCCCCATTTATAGACTGTGAAGCAATTCTTCTCTTCTGGAATTTCTTCATGGTCTAGAATTTTAAGATGTGATTACAAACCCACTGCCATCGAGTTGATTCCGACTCATAGCGACCCTGTAGGGCAGAGGAGAACTGCCCCATAGGGTTTCCTAGGCTGTTAATCTTTATGGAAGCAGATTGCCACATCTTTACTCAGGCATAACCAAAACCCAAAACCAAACCCATTGCCATGGAGTCAATTCTGACTCATGGCGACTGTCATGGTTTGAATTATGTCCCCCAAAAAATGTGTGTATCAGTTTGGTTAGGCCATGATTCCTGGTACTGTGTGATTTTCCTGTATGTTGTAAACCTGCCTCTATTATGTTAATGAGGAAGGATAGGTGGCAGTTGTGTTAGTAAGGCAGGACCTGATCTACAAGACTGGATTTTGTCCTG
>NW_004443982.1:17297504-17329895 GCF_000243295.1 Trichechus manatus latirostris | reverse complement strand
TTTGACTGTGAGGAAATAAACTTCTCTTCATTAAAACCATCCATTTGTGGTATTTCTGTTGTAGCAGCACTAGATAACTAAGACAGCGACCCTATAGGACAGAGTAGAACTGCCCCATAGGGTTTCCAAGGTTGTAAATCTTTATGGAAGCAGACTGCCACATCTTTCTCCTGCAGAGTGGCTGGTGGGTTCAAACCACCAACCTTCTGGTTTGCAACCGAGCACTTAACAACTGCACCACCAGAGCTCCCTAAGATGTAAATACATATGTTTAAACTATTTTAATAAGCCAAACATCTCTGTGTGCCCATCTGCTGCTGACCTAGTGTTTTCCTCCAACATCTGCACATGTATTCTTTTGCGGTCGTCTGCCACAACTTCCCCCATAAATCTCTGAAGAGCAGCAGCAGGACTCGATTCTGTTGCATCCTCAAGCATTGTGCCCTCACTCTCTCAGCTGCAGAGACCAGCTGGCCTGCCCTTCAGCAGATGCTCCAGAAACCCAAGCCTGTTATTACACAGCCGTGGTCACCATTGCTTTTTATAAGTTATCATAAATTTCCATGAATTAAATGAACAAAGTTACTACAGAAACATAACTCCTATTCCCTGTTGAGTCAGGGAGCCCATAAAGCCAGCTGTTGTGTGGAAATCCTGAAACTGTCAGTGAAAATCCTGGCCTATGCTCTCTGCCCCATTCCTGGGAGACATCTAACAAACTGTGTCCTTTCTCTGTGCTCTAGTTTCCTTTCAGCATATAAAATATGGGAAATAAATACATTGCCTTGTATCAACTACTATTTATCCAAGAAGATGAAATATTTACTTGGGAATCCTTAATACGTCTAATCAGGTAGGTGGTGGAAATAAGGAAGAGGTTCAAAAGGATAATGTCCTGGCCAACAAACAGGTAAGAAGAAAAAACAACCAAAACTTGTAAACTAAGGTTAGAAATTAACCACATCCTAAAATGTTTGCTTGAATATTTTCCAAGGAACTCTGTATTGTAAAATGACTGCTAGTATGTCCTTCAGAACATGACAATAACTTGTGTCTGAAACTGCCTGACCTGGGGTGGTGGCCCCCTCTCTCAACCTCAGTGTAAGACAAAATGATGGATACTCTTATCCCAAGTAAAGGGTTGACATGGCTCCTCAGAGTAAACAGACCGAAGTGCTCCATCTGGTCAATAGCTACATTCCCATTCAATGCCCCCTTTCCTCCCTGGCTTCCTACACACCCTGTTCAAACTGGCTTTTTAACTGCTGCTTCTCTCTCTCCTTTTATCCTTTGGTCTTTTTTCACACCAACTTCTTTTCAATCTGTACAGTCAATGTGACAGAGACTGGCAGTGATTCACCCAGTATCTGTTCCTCCTTGTTTTATAGCAACAGAAGTTTGCCTGGGTCTTTGACCGTCCAGAAGAAAGACTGTACTTCCCAGCTTCCCCTGAAGCTAGATGTGGCCATATAATGGGTTCTACCAATGGATTGTGAGAGAAAGTGATACGTACAACTTCTGGGTTGTGTTCTTAAAAAAAAGAAAAAAAAAAAAGAGTATACCCTCCCCTTCTTTCCTCCTCTATCCTGGCTTGAATGTGGATGGGGCTGGGGAGCTGGAGAAGCCACCTTAGACTGTGTGATGAAAGCTGCAAGTTGAAGTTGGTAAAACCAGCCAGAAGGAGCTTGGGTATACGACACTGCCCTGGACTGCTTATGCTCAAACATTTATATGAGAAAGGAGCTTCTCTTATTTAAAAATGATTTTGATCTTTGTTACTAATTACTGGTATATAAACAATCAAACCTGTCTTTCAAATTACTCTTTATATGGCATCTTGTATGGCATCTTCCAAGATCTATTTCACTAATGATTCCCAAGCACTGATTTCTTAAAAGAGTATTGTGATGAACTGCTTGCAGAGATGGCCGCCCTTAATTCACCCCATCCCTTTATGCACGTGCAGCTCCTCCTACCAAGAGATGGAATCTAATTTCCCTCCCTCTGAATCTGGGAAAGCCTTGTGACTTGCTTTCACTAACAGAATGTGATGGAAGTGACCCTGTGCCAGTTCCAGGCCTAGGCCCTTAAAGAGACTGGCACCTTTTGCTTTCACTCTCTTGAAAGCCAGCTGCCATCTAAAAAGTCCAACTATCTGACTGAAGAGGCCATTTGGAGAGAAAGGCCCCAGAGCATGAGAAATTACAAAGGGAGAGAGAGAGAGAGAAACTCAGCCAAATCCTAGCCAGTACAACCACCCCCAAATGAGGTACCAGACATTTGAGTGAAGCCATCTTGGATACTCCAGCCCCAGTCACCTCAGCCTTTACCACATGCAGCAGAGATGAGCCATCCTCACTGAGCCCTGCCCAAATTCCTAATGCAAAGAATCATGAGCAATAACAAAGCTGTTTTCAGCCACTAGGTTTTGGGCGGTTTGCTGCACAGCAAAAGATAACTAATAGAAATTTAAAACAGTATGAGGCTAGTGGTGGGGGAAGGAAAAGTTCATTTCATGAGAAGGTAGGAAGTGAGTGACTGCCAAAGGCAGAGCTAACCTGGCCACTGAAGAGTTCCCCATTGTTTGCTTCCCCCAGCTAGAGTGTAAGCCCTGTGAATGGCTCTGGGAAGTGATTTCTTCTCTTTGGTACATCACTTAAGATTTCCAAAGGACTAGAAGGCAGGAGGGGATAGTAAAGCTGGTGACAGAGAACCCAAGGTTGAAAAGGGACAGTGCTGACATGTCATAGGGTTGTTAACCATTGTCACAGGGCAACATGTGTACTAACTGTTTAATAAGAAACTATTTGTTCTGTAAACTTTCATCTAAAGTACAAAAAAGAAAGAATTATCTATGTGAGATCAAATTGACAACAGCAACTCAAAAGGTTTGATGGAAAGCCTAGGGGGCAGTGAGTTGAAGATAATGGAGATGGAATTTTTGGAAAAGGATAGTGAGAATAGCAGCACAACTGGAAGAATGTAATTGATGTCACTGAATTGTACACGTAGAAACTTTTGAAATGGTGTAACTTTGGCTATGTATATTTTCACCAAAAAAAAAGGTCCTCCAAGGTAGAGAAGGGAGAGTGTTGACATGTCGTGGGGTTGTTAACCAATGTCATAAAACAGTATGTGTACTGACTGTTTAACGAGAAACTATTTGTTCTGTAAACCTTCATCTAAAGTACAATAAAAAACATTTAAAAAAAAAAACAAATTATGGGGGGGGGAGAATGCTGCAACATTTAGCAGCAAGTTTTATACAAGTTTCACCCAATATGGCTCTGCTCCAGGTGTGTGCTATGTACTGGCACTCCTGGCTGTGCCTTAGAAGTATCTCTGCTGGGGAACGCAACAGAGAGTCCCTGACGAAGCAGGAGAAAGGTGGGGTGCAGAACTCAAATTCTAGTAAAAAGACCAGACTTGATGGTCTGAGACTGGAGGTACCCCAGAAAGCATGGCCCCTGGATTCTCTATCAGCCCAGAACTAAAACAACTTCTGAGGCCAACTCTTCAGACAGGGATTGGACTGGACTGTGGGACATAAAGTGATACTCATGAGGAGGGTGCCTCTTAGCTCAAGTAGATACAAAGGACTAAACCGGCAGCTTCTGTCCAGAGGTGAGATGGGAAGGCAGAGAGGGTTAGGAGCTGGCTGAATGGACACAGGGAATCAGGGGTGGAAAGGAAGAGTGTGCTGTCACAGTATGGGGAGAGCAACTAGGGTCACATAACAATGTATGTATAGATTTTTGTATGGGAGACTAACTTAAAATGTAAACTTTCACTTAAACTACAACAACAACAAAAAAGATTTCCAAGAACTTTCCAAAATGGACAAAAGAGGCAAGAAGGGAAGCAATAACATCCACAAATAAAAGTCACCATCTTCAATCAGGAAGACACACAACTAAAAATTCATTGGCAATATGTTTATATCGGGGAGGGCCACTAAAAGTTTACCTGTTCAATTTGCTCTAACAAATCACACAAGGTAAAAAGTGGATCAGTATCTTAATCAATCAAATCGTTTTAAAGCTAGAACAACCTTCCTGAAAGTCTGCAAAAGAATGTGTATTTGTCATTTTAATTTAAGATCATCAGCAACAACGCACTGAAACATTTATTCTTAGCTCCACTAGTGTTCGTATCTTCATGTGAATCTACGAAAACAACGCAATGCAGACCAGGCAAGCTTCCTTATGGTCTCTGGCAAAACTGTCAGGCAGTTGGAAAGCAAGAAAAGTGTTCCACCAATTTGCATATCTTAAGTCTCAGAGTTTTTTTATGCCAAAGTTTCATTGGTGTTAACAAATCTCCATCTATTTAACTCTGCAAGCAATATAAAACAAGCAGAGAGCAATTCCAAAAACCAAGTTCATTTGTACATTATCCTTTGTTAAAACAATTAAAACAAAGGAAACCCTGGTGGCATACTGGTTAAATGCTACGGCTGCTAACCAAAAGGTTGGCAGTTCGAATCCACCAGGCGCTCCTTGGAAACTCTATGGGGCAGTTCTACTCTGGACATTTGCTGAGTTTTCATTATCCACAGTTTTGTAACTATCTTTACTTTTTTTTCTTCCTCTTTTGGCCTAGGAAAAAGTGTTGATCTAAAGGAGAGATCATGAGTCTACCCAAAATCTGGTTTCTAAATGAGGACTTGTTGCAATTCCAACTGCTCATTGTTCTATAATTTAAATGTCCATATTGCCAAATAAGAACTAAAAATGGAAAGAAAAAATGTCTCCCAAAACAACAGTTGTTACATTCTAAGGTTTATTTTTTATATCAATGGAGGTTGTGGCTCTTTAAATATTTTACCCTCCTGCAATTTGCAGTATGTTTTTTTCTTTCTCCTCATTGACTTATTTTTATCTGTATCTGTTTCTGAAATAACCATGAGTTTGGGTTGTTCACTGCCAGAGTGTGGTCTGGATAAGAGAATTGATTTTGACTCATGGCACTTTTAAATTAGCCATACCACAAAAATGACCACCTCAGAGTCAAAAGTAAGCCCAGTCTTCTGTTCCCTCCAGGTGTGGAAGAGAACTAGGACGACTTCCTCAGTACTCAGTACAGCTCTGGCCAAGATGCGCTCTTCAAGGTTGTATGGAAATCTGGGAACTCCTCAGCCACCATGCGTTAGCTCCTAAAACAGGCCGAGACTCTTATGCTCAGCGGTCCCCAGCCCTCCCCTACACACACACAAATTTATTAAACTAATTTAATAAATTTCAAACCAAAAGAATAAATGCCACTCCGGAGTAAAATTCACTGGGGACAAACTCCAACTTATCTGTCATCAAAATCAAAGAAAGAATTGCTTGCTTGCTTTGTCCATTTTTTCTCTTTTTCCTGGGAGTTCTAAACTCTGTTGTGGCTCACTGTACCCGTTTGCTACCCCCACCTAATTACACGCACAATTCATCTCCCTCCAAATACGTACTTTGAGGTCCATCTGCCTGAACTTTGCCCTGGTAGACTGCAAGATAAATGCCCTGAAATTGGGGTTCATTTCTTAGTTCCTTCTCTCTCCCTCTGGGAGGGTTCCAGGGCCATCTGGTTGAGCTTAAGACATGCTTGTTGCTTTCTGAGAACAATCAGCGTTTTCTTTCCATTGTTGCACACAATCTGGACATCTGAACAGTATGATCCCTAGAATACTTTGCCAAAGCTTGCTTAGCAGAAAGATTTTCAAGCCTTTCCTCTCCTCCCACCATCAACTCTGCCCCTTCCAATGTGAGAGAGTAGAGATTCCACAAGAAAAAAAAATTGTTTTGAAGAGCTAGCTTACACATACCAAGCCACAGGGGAGATACTGAAAGCAACATCTGTGAGGTGCCCTACTGACCTGAACATCTGCCCTTAGGTCATGTCCTTCAAGAGGAGCATGTCCAGAGTTCTCAACTTCAGTGCCATTCTACCTGCACATGTTGACCAGGATTGCTCTTCAGAATTCTTTTCAATGGGAACTGCAATGATTCAGGGGAAGAAGTCTAAAACCTCTGAAAAATACTGTGCCAAATATTCTGTTGGCACACAGTTTTTCTGTAATCTCACTTTACTGACACGACTTAATACCCCAAAACAATATTTCCCAGACTCCTTTGCCAGCTTAGTGCCAGACAGATTTGCCAATGGGAGGCATTTTCATGTAATTAGAAGGCAGGAAGAAGGTGGAAGTCATTGTGTTTCTGGCAGCAGCTTCAATGAGGGTTTCCTGGGCTCCTGAAGTATCAGCAAGAGTGTGGGCTCCTGGCTTTCTGCTCATCAGTAATGGTGGTAGTTCCAGCAATGTCAGCAGCAGGCATGGATTTTACGGGCCTGGAGTAACACTACCATCCCTCTTTTGTTCCTCCAGCCATTGGTTAGTAATGGCTTCCTGCCAGGGGTGGATTATCCAATAGGCAAGGGAAACATGATGCTTACCTTGCCTATTGGATACTCCTCGCCCCTGCTTCCTGCTGTAACTAATCTGTGGTAACAATCTTTCCACTTTTGCTTCCCTGGCTCTTCTTATACTTTTGTAGCCAATTCCATGTTTTAAATTCCCTTCTGTTTGACATTCCTAGAGTGGGTTCTGTTTTCCTGACTGATTACTGATCAATACAAATTGCTACCTACATACTAGAAAGAGAGAAGCCCAGAATAAATGAGTCAAGTATCTGAGTAATTATTTGGACCTATGGCTCTTGCCCTGGTGGCACAGTGGTTAAGAGCTCAGCTGCTAACCAAAATGTTGGCAGTTCGAATCCACCAGCCGCACCTTAGAAACCCTATGGGGCAGTTCTACTCTATCCTAGAGGGTGGCTATGAGTCGGCATTAACTCAACAGCACTGGGTTTGGTTTTGGTTTTTTATGGCTCTTGCCAAAAGAATCCAAGGTCTGGTCCAGGCTGTCTCAGATACAGGATTTAGATCACCCCATGGGCCAGGTCCCTTGGCTGTAGTTCATGTACCTCAAAACTGTAGAGTCAGAATGGCTAATGCTGCCAGGAAAGACAGTGGACAGTGGCGTCACCATGGCTGGATTACCCAATAAGCAAGGTACGCATGGGCCCAATTGTGCCTTCCCACCAACATGCAGTAAACAAGTTCACCTGTCTTCTACCATGTCAAAGATGTGGTGAAATCCACGTGAAATTGCTCAGCACAGACTATCAAGTAAACATAATTAAGCCTGTGGGTGCTTGCTCAATGCAAGCCAGTGCATACCGTGCTCATCGGTTAATCTGCCCCGGGTGTTACCATGAAGACAACCCTGGAACCAAGGCCAGAGGAGCTGTTGCATGTCTGCCCATAGAGGGTACTATCAGATTTCCGTCTTACTCTGAAGTGAACATCCCAGATACTAAGCAGTCAGGAAGGAGTCCTTGGGGTAAAGTACATTAGGAGACTGAGCCAAACGTTCTCCAGAAGGTGGGCAGATCCAAGCAGGGCAGGAGGCAGGCTCCTATGGCCAGTTCCTTCATCCCTTAGTGCCAAAGCTGCCCCTGGAATCAGGAACTTTAGGCCTGAGAGCCTAGAAACGTAGTTCCAGGCTTGGATCTGTGCAACCTTGGGCAAACCAACTGACCTCTCTGGCCTCATCTGCAGAAAGGGGGATTGGATTAGAATGCTCTCTACGGTCTCTGGCAGCTCTAACAGCCAGCCAATGAGTAATGATCCCCTGATACAGTTGGTTGGCTTCTAAAAAATACCAGTGCCCCAGAGATTCAAATGGCAGCCAGGATTGAACATCATTACCCTAGGGCAGTGTGCCTTGAGTTTAATATGCATACAAATCCCCTGGGCATCTTCTAAAAGTGTGGATTTTGATTTTCCAGGTCAGGGGTGGGGCCTAAGAGTCTACATTTCTAACAATCTCCCCTCGACCACGCTGTTGGTCCAAGGGCAATATTTTAAGTAGAAAGGTACTAAAGTTCCCCCCAAGGTTGACATTCTAAGGCAGATTCTTAAACTTTAGCGTGTATCAAAATCACCTGGAGGGCTTGTTAAACTATAGATTGCTGGGCCCCGTACTCAAAGTTTCTAATCCTGTAGGCCTGGAGTAGAGCCTGATAATTTGCATTTCTAACAAGTTCCCAGGTGATGTTAATGCTGCTGGTCCTGAGCCCACACCTTGAGAACCACTGCTCTAAGACAATAGTCCTCAATCTTAACTACACACAAAATCACCTGGAAAGCTTCTATAACACTCTCTGCCTGCCCCACCTCAGACCTGGAGTCCCTAGATTCTGAATCAGAATCTCTAGGGTAGGGCCAGCATGGCTAGGCTTGAAAAGATACTCAGCTGATTCTAGTAAGTAGCCAGGATGGGGAACTACTACGCTTAGACCAATAAGTCTCAACAGGGCAGTGATTTTGCCCCATCTTCATCCCCCAATCCCCATGTGTGGCAATGTCTGGAGACATTTTTGGTTTCACAACTGGAGAGGGGTGCTACTGGCATCAAATAAGTAGAAGATCCTTCTACAACACAGAGGACAAACAACAACAACAACAAAAAACCCAAACCTGCTGCCACTGAGTTGATTCTGACTCACAGCGACCCTACAGGATGGAGTAGAACTGTCCCATAGGGTTTCCAAGGCTGTCAATCTTCACAGAAGCAGACTGGCACATCTTTCTTCTTCAGAGTGGCTGGTAGGTTCAAACCACTGACCTTTCAGTTAGCAGCCTGCGCCACCAGGGCTCCTTAACACAGAAGACAGCCACCCACCTCCCCCACTGCCAACAAAGAATTATCTAGTCCAAAATGTCAATAGTGCCAAGCTAGTGAAACCCTGCCCTAGAGCCTTGCTACTTAGTGTGTGGTCATGGACTAGCAGAGTCTCAGGTCTCACCCCACCACCACCACCAGCTGCCATCGAGTCAATTCTCACTCACAGTGATCCCATTTGCATCAAAGTAGAACTGTGTGGGTTTTCAATGGCTGATATTTTGGAAGTAGATCGCCAAGCCTTTCTTCTGAAGTGCCTCTGGATGGACTCAAACTGACAACCTTCCAGTTAGCAGCCAAGCTCTTAACTGTTTGAACCCTCCAGGGACTCCAGGCCCGACTCTAGACTTGAATTAAATCTGCAGTTTTACCAAGATTCCCACGTACATTAAAGATTCCTATGTACATTAAAGTTTGAGAAGCACTGCCTTAGATCAATGGCGCTCAAACTTGAACACATCAGAATCCACTAGAGGGCTTATTAAAACACAGATTACTGGGTCCAACCCCTAGAGTTTTGGATTCAACAGGTCTGGGGTGGGATGGAGAATTTGCACTTCTAACAAGTTCCCAGGTTATGATGATGATGGTGGTCCAGGGACCACACTGTGAGGACCACTGCACAACAAACCCAGAGTAAGATGAAATACCCAAATCCCTTCCAGCTGAGCAAACTGAGTGCTGACTACCAGAGTCAATGACGAAGGAACTACTTCCGCTTAGCTGGAAAAAAAAAAAAAAAAAAGATGCCTCTGCAGGACTGTACCTGCAAATGTCAATCACTCTGCTCAATGCTCCAGGACAGACCCTGAACTAAAGCAGCAGGTGTGTGCCACACCTCTGCCAGCCTGTAGCTGCCTCAATAGAAGCCAAGAAAGAGACAAAGTCAGATGAACGCCATCAACTGTAAATGAAGTCAGTTCTAGGACAAAGGCTAAGTTTAACTCTAGGGCTAAGCCAGAGAACTAGGGATGAAGAGAGCTACTGAAAGTAATGCTGGGTTCTTCACACAGGAGATAAAACTTAAACCAAAATTATCCCTTGAAGTCTTCTTTAAACCAAACAATGTTGCTGTTGTTGTTGGGTGCCGTCAAGTCGATTCTGACTCATAGCAATCCCAAGTGAAGGGCAGAAGTGCCCCATAGGCTTTTCTTGGCTGTAATCCTTACAGAAGCAGATCTCCAGGTCTTTCTCCCATGGAGCTGCTGAGTGGGTTCGAACTGTCAACCTTTCAGTAAGCAGCTAAGCACTTAACCAGTAAAGAATGACTGCCTTGAGCATTGTGCCCTTTTAAAGAACTATCTATATGGGATCAAACTGACGACAGCAACTTGAAAGGTTGGAGAAGAAACCTAGGGGGCAGTGAATTCATGTTAATGGTAGAGGAATAATTTGGAAAAGGAGGGTGAGAATGGTTGCACAACTTGAAGAATGCAATCAATGTCACTGAATTGTACATGTAGAGATTGTTGAATTGGTATATGTTTTGCTGTGTACATTTTCAACAATAACAAAAAATAAAATAAATTATTAAAAAGTAAATTAATAAATTTAAAAACTGAAAAAAAAAAAATCCACTGTACAGACGCCCCTGTGGCTCCCGAGGGCTGCAGCCTATTCTTACCCACACAGGAGGCTGGTGTGCCGCTCCAGGCCTTGTTGTCCATACACGTGACTGTCCGCTCCCCTTTCAATGTGTATCCTGGGGAGCAATAATACTCACACCGGGAGTTAAAGTAGGCGCCATCTACACACTTAAACCCTCCGTTTGCTGGCATGGCAAGGGTAGGACATCGCTTTTCTGAAAAAGAGAAAACTAGATATTCACCATTTCTCAGTTTTTGTCCAGAGATCTGTCCTTAATGTTCAGAAACTCTGCAATCATAGGGTAACACGTTAATTTAAATATAGTAATGGAATCAGAGCAACAATGGGTGGTTGGATGTCACATGAGAAGGGACACAAGGTTTCCTGTCAGACTGGCTTGGGTTGGCATTCCAACTAGGCCACTGTCTTAGGCTGGGTTCCCAGAAGCAGCCCTTGAGATGAGGGATTGTGTGCCAAGAGATTTATTAAGGAAGTGTTCCCTGGGGAGACCAGTGAGGGAGTGGGGGAGCAGGACGGGAAAGGGAGGAAGCTAAAAAAGGTACAACCTCAAACAAAGTCAGCCTCAGCCTGATCCCTCAGATGAGCTCTAGAGCATGAATGACACCTCAGTTTGTCCTGCCTCTAGGCAAGAAAGCTGGGCTTCTTTACCAGTTAGCCATTGGGTGGCTACAGTAAGAACACAGAACAGTCCTCTGAAGGAGCAGAGCCTCTTCTTCCTCTGAAGAAGGTTGAAGGTGCAAGTCCTTGGGAGCAAAGCACTCAGAAGCTTCCAGAACCAGTAAGAGGGAATCCAGGGAGATCTGAGTCAAGCACCGACAGTGTCCACTACAGCCACCGAGGTGTATAAGTGCACACACACCACATGGCTGCATCCCTGAGCTTCAGTTTCCTGACCAATAAAGTTAAATTAATAACACCCATTTCAATAGTGTTGTTGCAAAAGTTGAAGGTATGTGATATGCTTGGTGCACACCGGTGCTCAATAAATGGTGGCTGTTTTGAATAACAATGGCATCTAAAATGTGCTTCCATAATGGTGTGCCACTTGCAGTTTCCCAAATGGAACACAATGTTTCATGAAGCTAAAAGTCAGCCCCTGAAGCATTCTTCTGCTCCGACACACACTCCCTTCACGGAATAAGCATCACTTCTTTGCTGGCTCTTTCTCTGCTTCCCTAAGCCCCACCCTTTGGAGGGACACCCCCTCCCCCACTACCATGAGTCCATGACTTAGCTCCATTGTTGTACTTATTTCACAGTTGACACCTCTGCCCCGTGGATTCTGATGCTATGCTGTGAGACCTTTGACAGCAGCGCTTGTGTCTTATTGTTCTAATTCCCAATAATTCTTCCGGGTCCAGCACTTAGAGAACAAACATAACCTGTTTGCTGAACAAAATCTATTCTTTCCCATATGCTTCTCTCTGAAAGGTGCCACCTCACCTCCACCTTGTCTTAGAAACCCTTCACTGGCTTCCACTCACAAGAGGAGTTTTTCTCATCAAAGATTGCAACATATTCGGTAAAAAGCCCTGATCTCAAAGCAAAAGAATGTTGGCCCTGAGGACCCAGAACAGGGCTGGGGTACTCACGTTTGCAGATGATCTTGTCGGACCACCGTTTGTTTGACTGGCAGATCAGCTGGGAAGGGCCATGCAGCTCATAGCCCTTCTGGCAGCGAATGTCACACCTGGTTCCCAGGGCTGTTTTGTAGTAACCTCCTTGAGGGGCCCTGCAGTGCACATCCCCGTTCTTCACCTTGATGGGGGAACACCACGGGGTATCTGCAGGTAGCAGAAACAAGATGGGGGAGAAACAGGAAGTGACATCTTCAGAAAATGTGTCTCCTCACACTCACAGTCCCTGGTTGCCTACATTCCAAATTTTGACCTCCAAATAGTGTTCCACGTCTTTTAATGTGTCTCTGAGTAGGGTGGTTATGATCATGGGTCTAGGTGTCAGACATATCTGAATAGGGACCCAGGCTCCTCCATGACTAGCTGTGTGATCCTGGACAAGTTGCTTAACCTCTCTGAGTCAATACCTTCATACCTATGCCATAGGGCTGTTATAAAGACTAGAAAAATAATACATATAAAGCACCTAGTACAGTGTCTAGCACATAGTTAATGCTCAGTAAATGCTTGTTCTTTTTAGTAGCTCCCTTAACTAGATACATAATTCTCTTGAGGGCAATTAATATCGTTGTGAGCCCCTAGAAGAGCCATCCATACATACTGGAAGAGGTTGATAACTGGCTAATTTGAATTTTCTCTGGGTTTGTATGCACAGTCTCTGCAAAAGGCCTTAATAGTGTTGTTCATTAATGTGAATGAAGCTACAATTTCCAGGTTTTTGCACCTGGCTATCATTTTGGTTTACAGCCATGGAACGATTGCTTCCCACAGCAAAGTCATCCCCTTTTCAAATGTCCCCAGACATGCCCCATTTAGGTGAGATCATAGAGAGTGACACCCTCTTCAAATGGCAAGCTACCTGGGGGTTTTAATTTTGGTCACATAGTTGCCCAGAGGACAGCTAGGGTAACACTAATACATCAGAACTTCTCTTCTGTGCCTTTAAAAGGGGTTCTCTGAGATCCATGAAAATATAAGAACAGGACTAGCTAACTCAGTGGAAAAGTTCCCACAGTGGCCACTACGCTGATTTCCCATAATCAATGGGGCCAGTGACCGCTCCCTCAAGCCTGCGGGCTCTTAATTCCATGAACTCTGGCCACTTTCCTGCAGCTGCCTGCCTCATCATCCCACCCCAGCACCTGAGCTGTCTGTGAGTGGAATAAGTGCGCCATCATGTGGCCAGGAAGTAGGACAGATCCTGTTTTATTTTCCCAGGAATCCCCTTAGGATGTGCTTCTTTTTCTCAGCAGTGAAAACCAACAGTCCTGTCCAGGTCTTGTACATAGACTACTTTTTACTTTTGTACTTTTACGTTCCCTTGGGCTAATGCTGTCATCATATAGCATTTTGCAGACAGCTGCAATGGGTCCTAAAGTCAGGACTTAAGTAGTATTCCCTAGACTTTCTGGGTAGAAGTGATGTCCTGAGGGCTTAACCTAAACCAAAAAGCAAACCAGTTGCCATTGAGTCGATTCTGATTCATGGCGACCCTGTGTGTTTCAGAGTGAAACTGCACTCCACAGGGTTTTCAATGGCTATAATCTTTTGGAAGTAGATTGCCGGGCCTTTCTTCCAATGTGCCTCTGGGTGGATTTGAACCTCCAATCTTTATGGTTAGTAGCTGAGTGTTTAACCGTTGGCTCCACCCAGAGAGAGGACGTAACTTAGAGCTGATTAAATTTCTCCATGTGGATATAAACTTACAGGAGCTCAGACCAGGCCTACAGATCTTCCCTGAACAAACTTCTTTCCTCTAGGGTCTAAATATATAGTCTGTATGCAGTAACGTTTTTAAATGAGAAAATTCTGGACCCTGAAGGAAAGTACAAAACAACATACATATCTCCATTATTTGCTTCTAAGTGTAAAAGGATTCTTAAACCAATTTTAAATGCTTTAATTCTTCCTTTAGCAATGGCTCCTGGTCAACATGAAACTAGGAAATTAGAAGGTCACAAGTAAGTGAGAAGCTCTTGGGATATGTTTGCTTACCACTGACAAGCTGTGGATATTTCACTCACTTTCTTCTACAATCAAAGGGCCTTAAGATAAATTCTGGAAAGAGCCATGATGCCTACCACTCAAACAAAACATAATTAGAACCTAGTTGCTCCTGTGGCTTTTAAAAGTGAGGTAGGTTTCTCTCTCTCCCTCTCTCTTTCTGTCTCCTTTTCCAAATGCAATAGGAAAGATCACCTATAAGGAAAACTACAAAACACACTTGGTGTGTTTAATCTCAAAGGTGCATTTTTTTAAAGAAGACTTCCATGGTGTTAAATCTTATAAAATCATCCATCGCTTTACTTCTTTATCTTCTCTTTCTCAATGCTCCCTATTTTCCTCACTACCTCATTTCCTCTTACTTTCCCTGCCTGCCCCATTCCCCTTCTAGACTGCAATGTTTTTGTGCTTCCCCATCTCCAGCCTTCCTCTTCACTTGCAAATTGGATCTCCTCTACTGCCTCTTCTCTACCATCGTACCAGTCAAACTGTGGACCCCTTCACTGAAGACTGTGTACTCTCCAGAGGAAAAAAAATGAAATCTCCATTGGAGGTAAGGAGAGAACTGGTCATTGGAGAATGACCTGCGTATACATATATCACAATTCACATATTTCAATGCAACATGCAATTAGCAGATTTCTCCCCATATTCTGGGTCATCAAGTCCTCCTAGCAGTGCTGGCTGTACATCCAAAAGCTATGCTGCTGTCAACATGTGGAAAAATCTTGTTCTCATTTACTCACGGAAGGAATTTTTTTTTCATTACTTTCCAAGACAAATCTTTGGAAGATATTTTGAAACTTTAATAGCCCTGCAGTGATGGTAATTATAATGTCAGTGAGTGACTTGAATTTGAA
The DNA here is from genome assembly GCF_000243295.1 of Trichechus manatus latirostris. Taxonomy (NCBI): domain Eukaryota; kingdom Metazoa; phylum Chordata; class Mammalia; order Sirenia; family Trichechidae; genus Trichechus; species Trichechus manatus. The sequence goes on along the minus strand of NW_004443982.1, from coordinate 17,315,058 downwards.
GTGCATGCAAACACCATGAGTTAAGGTAAATTATCAAAATGATTAACATAGAGGTTTAGAGAAAGAAAGAAAGCTTTTATCCTACTTCTGCTAAGACAGGGTTTACTCAGGGATAAATCCCAATCAATTATTCAGGAAAGCTTTTTCACCCCACCAGGCCAATGTGGTAAGTACTCCATTTAGCTGGAGTTCCTTGGGTAGGCAGTGTAATGTAGCAGACTAATGTAGTGCCACTAGCAACCCCAGACATTAGTTAAAGTACCTGGATTTCAGACCCAAGTCTTACGCTTGCTAGCTGTGTGACTCTGGGAAAGTCACCTATCCTCTCTGATCCTTGGTTCATAAATATTTGTAAATAAGGAGTAATACCCTCATGATCTATACACATTTTCCTCCTTCCTTCAATTAGTGTAAATATTTGATGACATTCTAAGTAAAAGAATCAAAGGCAATGCTTGCCACATATTGGGTACACAATGAATGTTGGCTAAATTTAATTTTCCTCCTTAATGTCATTTAAAAACTCTTACTGAGTGTATACTCTGTGCCAGACACTGTGCAGGTCCCTGAGGATCCGGAGCTAAACCTTCAGTTAACAATGGTTTGCCTCTAAGTTTTAAAACTAGAAAACTAACAATGAAAATAAGTTCCCATAAAGATTTATTCTGAAACATTCAGTGTAGACTCTAGGATAGGCACATATTGATTTGGTCATCTCGTCTACCTTGCGCACTTGCAATGCTGTGATTTGAGCATGGACACTAGGAACAATGACCCAAGGACACCAGACAAACCCCTACTGTACATGTGAAGGCTCACATGTGCACATATATGATTCCGAAAGATTTTTCAACAAGGGACTCAAAGAAAAAAGAGATTTTAAAATCCTCTATTAATTAAATAGTTTTATGAATCAGAACACCTCCTTACCTCAAACATCTAATTAACAAGTGTGTGATTTGCTTGACTGGTTAATTCCTGAGGCTACAAACATAGGAGCTATGGATAGGAACAATTATTTGCATTCACAGGTCACAAGCAAATGAGAAATATGGTGGGAGACACTCTCAGACATAGGCACCAGTCATATTAGAAAGCATGTTCCCACTAGCACTACCCTGACTCTATTATAACTCAAAAATATCACAACAGAGTAGGGCACTGTCCTCTTGCCAAAATGTGGACAAATATTCTAGGCAAAATGCCACAGTAGAACTTTACTAACCAATTTTCTTCAAATTATCCTTCTACTGTAAGAAGAACCAGATTCAGAGAGAAAGAGAGAGCATCTAAATTTACCTTCACTTGCCCTGGGGCTCACAAAGTGTCAGAGAAATTGCTCACCAGTAGAAATATTTACAGTCAAACTTACCTGAGCCTGCATAGAAGGTTCTTGATTAGGCTTTTTATACCTGCTGGGGGTGGGTTGCTGGAGATGTGCAGAGTTCTTTATCATTAAATTAAAGACTAACTGGGTGACACACTTTACTCATCATTTCAGAAGCCAAGCTGGGCTCAGAAAGAGCACGATGAAATGAGCTTATGAAAATCAAGTTTTCTCATTCCCCATTCATCTCAGGACATTAACAGCTCTGGGTTCAGATCTGACCTTGAGTGGCTTACTCTGGACAATACTGGCTGTAATGTATGAATCAGGCAGAGCTCATGGCTTGATTTTCACTTTCATCAGCTAGAGCTTGGCTTTGCAGAAGTGAGGACAGAAAAGAAACTTACGAGAATAAAATGACCATCCAGGTGCTGAAGGACAGCACTTAGAGATTTCTTTCTTTTTTTAATAGGAGCATACGTGTATTTATTTTAAAATATTTTTTCTGTACAAGTAATTAGAACTTAAATGTGTCATCTGGTCACTTTATTACAGTCTGCTCCACAGGGCAAAAAGGAAAGTTCTCCTGGCATCAGCAGGTCCTCATTAGCACATAAGCAAAGCATTCACCTTCATATCTAGTGTGTGAATACCCGACTTCATCGTCTTCTAGCGGTGACTCTCCCGATCCTACAATAAAAAAAAAAAAAGAAAGAACAGAAACTGCAGCAAGAAAAGCCACATGGTATGGATGCATGTTTCAAAGCGCTGCTTTGGCATAGTCCATGCAAGAGGGGCTATTAGAACGCAGAGCGAAAGCTTCTGTGGCCATTCATTAAGGGACAGGGGACCTCTCAGAGTGAACCTGGCTGGGCCAAGATTGCCAGAGCCAATCAAAAGGAGCCTCAAACTGTGCTGGAATCACTACATGCCAAATGAAATTCTGGAATCAGGAGAGAGAGTCAACTTCACTCTGAGAAGGCGCCAATGTACATGACTCTCATGCCAGGGGAGACGCAGTAAAATGTGTGTGACTCAAACACGGCCCACAATTTCTCCAGCAGTCAAAGATAACCCAGTAGAACTGGGTGTTTATGGTGCCCAAAAACCAGTACATCTTAAGAAGTGAATTTGGATGGAGGATAACAAGGGCAAATCAAATGTGTTATCTTAATGAAAAAAGAAATGCAAAGATGTTTTGGGTATGTTTGTAGGACACGAGGACTTAAATAGAGGAACTAGATGTTTATCCAGAACTTCTCACCAAGGCATGGCTACAACAGAATTTCTTGATGAGTCTTGATACCCTTAAAACCACAACCCCAGAAAGCCTGTAGTTATTATTATAAAATTTAAACTCATTTGGAAGTTGGGGCTGAATCACTGTTAGAATATTACATATTGAATTCTGGTGAATGCTGGATCCTTAACCCCCTTAAAGCTGTAGCAGGCCCTGAACTTTAAAACAGCGATCTTGAATTCAGAGAACTTTTTCTCTAGACATCATAGCCTGACCCCTGACTCTTGGGTTATTACCATCCTGGTCACACATTCTCCTACAGGTACGTGCAACCATAACAGGCAAAGACACTCTACTATGAGGTTATTCAAAACCCCACAAAGGATGAGATACTGAGTAGTGGTCCTTGTTTCCTTGTATTTTGCATGAGAGATGTAGAGTACAGAAACTGAAAGTGAGGAGGTGGTAAAGGCTGGACCACGCCCATTTGGAAAGGACTCCCAACCACAGAAATCCAGTTTTGTGTTCATCTCCACTGCAGGTTTCCCCACCTGATCTCTGGCCACCCAGATTGGTACAAAATTACACGCTGCTCATTATTCCATATCAAAAAATGAACATGAAAACCAGTATTACCCTTCAGGAAAGCAATTTAGCAACATGAATCAAAGCCTATGTTCAAACCTGTTGATCTAGTCATTCCAGCTCTGGGAATCTATCCCAAGGAAATATTAAATATGGGGAAAATTTTTACACACAAAGATTTCTTTACAATGTCATTTATAATAGCAAAAGACTATAAGCAATTCAAATATTCAATATTATGCTTAAATAAACCATAGTACATTCATTGGATATAATATACTCGTTGCCATCAAGTCGATTCCGACTCATAGAGACCCTACAGACTCCTGCATAGTGCACAAGGAGCTATGTGCTAGGATGCTCATTGCAAAACTGCCATTAGTAAAAACAACTGTATAACCACTACTATAAAAATGGATAAATAAATGTTGGTGTATTTGAACAACAGAAAGCTGTAAAAGTAAAAACTGAGTGAACTCGATCTACATGAAACAAGAGGATGAAATTTCAAAATCACAATGTATAGTGAATAAAAACCAAGTTGAATAATAATAAATATAGTGTGATATCAATTATGTAAAAATTAAAACAATACCATCTGTTTTATATCAATATGTAGTAAAACTATAACATAATGGACTGGAAAGATATACACGAACTTCATAGTAGTGATTTCCTCTGCACAGGGAGGAATAGGAGGGGAATCAGAAATGCATACAGAGGAGCCATTGACATTTTACGGCTTAAAAAATTAAAAGATCTAGCGCAAAAGCGGCAAAATGTTAATGTCAGTTGAATCTAGGTGGTGGGTACATTTCTTTACATTTGAACTATTTCATTATTTTTAAAAAAGGGAGGGCAGGGAAAAAAAGGAAAGAAAAAGGAGGCGGGAAGGAAGAAGAGGAATAAAACTGGGAAGGCAGCTAGAAGAACATACCAAAAACCTGGATGTTGGGAGGGTAGAATTAATGAGTCAAAATATCTCCCTTTTTTCTATGATTTTCACGTTTTCTTCATTACTTTTAAATTTTTTAACAAAAACATATTGAACAATTGTTAAAGTATAAAAACAGTTGACTGTGGTATCTAATATTTTATTATCCATTCCCCAGTATTGCAAGTCCTCACATCCCAAAGCTTTGCTACTCATCTAAAACGAAAGTCACACAAATAAGAGGGACAGCTGTCTGGCGTCAGAACCAGGGCTTCTATACTCTGGGTTTTGAGTTTTCTTCACTTCCCCCTTCTGCACACACACAACTCTGATAAAAATACCTTGACTCTGCTGCCTCCGGGGGTGTCAGGGGTAAACCCCTTGTGTTGTTAGACCACAAGCTTAACTCAAGTGTCATTTGAAAAGTGGTAGACGTTTGCCTAAAGAGAGGAACCCTCCAGGTTACGCCACGAGAAAAGTCTCATAATGAACCAAAATGAGACATGGTTCACATGGCCACTCCTAACGTAGGTCTCTCCTTGGCAGAGGTAATGCAGTTTTTTTTCTCTTTGTTTCTTTGGATAGTTCATTCAAACCCAAGGCCAGGCTGTCTCACTACTGTTTTTCCTTAAATTGAAGCCCATGAAGTAGACACCTGACAGAATGAAATAAGGAGAACCAGCATCCCTTCTGTGATATTCCTGCTGAAGACAAATAACTGAATCTGATCACAAGTAACAGTCAGACAAGCCCTAACTGACAGACATTCTACAAAATAACTGGCCTATAATCTTAAAAAAAAATTTCAAAGTCATAAAAGTCAAAGAAAAACTGAGGAACTATTCCAGAATAAAACAGACTAAAAAGACATGACAACGAAATGCAATAGATGATTCCAAACTGGATTTTTTTTTCTATAAAGGACATTATTGGTCCAGGATTGATAAAACTTGAATGAGGTCTGAGTACTAGATGGTAGGTATGGGCAATGCTAATTTCCTGATTCTGATGATTGTGGTTATGTAGGAAAATGTCCTTGTACATAGAAAATATACACTGAAGTATTTGGGGATGATGGACCAGTAGGTTAGCAACTTATTCCCAAATGGTTCAGGGGAAAAAAATAAGTTTTCTGTACAGTACTTACAATTTTGCTGTAAGTTCATGATTGTTTCAAAATAAAAATAAACATTTTTTAAAAACAAAGGGATGATTAACACAAATCTCAGGAAGGTGTTTACCCTGGGATGGGGGAGATGATTGAGGAAGCAAAAGCATGGGAGAGAAGGAATCAAAAGATGATGTGAGTTATTGTCAATATTTCAGTTCTTGGGTTAGGTGGTAGGTTTGTAGATGCTTATTATCAAAATTTATATAATTAAATAAATTGGTAACTGAATACAAAAGAACATATGTATAACAGGACCATGCATAGACCAATAATAACCGTGTGTCATGTACCAACATTCCATTATTGCCTCTTCTGTGCTCCAACAGCATTGATTTTATGTCTCTACTCTAGTACCTGTTTCATTCTTCATGTAGAAGATGTGTCTCACTTCTCTATTAGAATGTAAGCTTCTTGAGGTCAAGGGCTATCTTTTTATCTGTGTCCCTAGTACCAAGCACAATACCTTGTATATACTATTCATTCATTCAACAAATATTTTCTGAGTTCCAATCATGTGTTCAGTGAACAAGACAATGTCCTGTCTTTGTGGGGCATACATTGTAGAGGAAATATAGTTGCTACATTTCTTTGAACTGAAATTCCCAAAAGCAGTGCCACTCAAGCCTAGAATGAGAGAACCTGCATCTGGAACTCCTTTTCAAGTGTAAATAGATTCTATGGGGAGCTTTCTCAATTTTGCATATATATTATTGTTTCTTTTATAGGCCTCTCTAATCTTTGGCTTTAAAGGAGGACTTTGGGAGTGGCTTCATTTCTGAGTTAGCAGCGTGTCTGGGGGTCATAGACTCTGGGGTTCCTCCAGTCTCTGTCAGACCAGTAAGTTTGGTCTTTTTTTGTGAGTTTGAATTTTGTTCTACATTTTTCTCCCACTCTATCTGGGACCCTCTACTGTGATCACTGTCAGAGCAGTTCGTGGTGGTAGTTCTTCTGGGCAAAGGCTGGTGGAAGCTGTGGTTCATGTGGTCCATTAGTCCTTTGGCCTAATCTTTTCCTTGTGTCTTTGGTTTTCTTCATTCTCCTTTGCTCCAGATGGGATGGGACCAATAGATGTATCTTAGATGGCCACTTGCAAGCTTTTAAGACCCCTGACACTACTCACCAAAGTAGGATGTAGAACATTTTCTTTATGAACTACGTTATGCCTACTGACCTAGATGCCCCTGAGACCATGGTCCCAGCCCTCAGCCCCAGTAACTCGGTCCCTCAAGGTGTTTGGATGTGTCTATGAAACTTCTATGACTTTGCCTTGGTCAAGTTGTGCTGACTTCCCCTATATTGTGTGTTGACTTTCCCTTCACTAAAGTTACCACTTATCTACTATCTAGTTAGTGATTTCCTCTCCCCAATTCTAACCCTCCCTCATAACCATCAAAGACTGTTTTTTTTTTCCTGTGTGTAAATCTTTTCTTGGGCTTGTATAATAGCGGTCTCATACAATATTTGTCCTTTTGTGATTGACTTATTTCACTCAGCATAATACCCTCCAGATTCATCCATGTTGTGAGATGTTTCGCAGATTCATCATTGTTCTTTATCACTGTGTAGTATTCCATTGTGTGTATATACCGTAATTTGTTAATCCATTCATCTGCTGATGGGCACTTAGGTTGTTTCTATCTTTTTGCTATTGTGAATAATGCTGCAATGAACATGGGTGGGCATATGTCTATTCTTGTGAGGGCCCTTATTTCTCTAGGATATATTCTTGGGAATGGGATTTCTGGATCACATGGTATTTCTATTTCTAGCTTTTCAAGGAGGCACGGTATTGTTTTCCATAGTGGTTGCACCATTTCACATTCCCACCAGGACTGCATAAGAGCTGGGAGCAGAGTGCGTCCTTTGTACCCAAGGTCCCTGCACTGAGAAGCTCCTAGTCCAGGGGAAGATTGATGACAAGGACCTTCCCCCAGAGCTGACAGAGAGAGAAAGCCTTCCCCTGGAGCTGGCACCCTGACTTTGGACTTCTAGCCTCCTAAACTGTGAAAGAATAAATTTCTCTTTGTTAAAGCCATCCACTTGTGGTATTTCTGTTACAGCAGCACTAGATAACTAAGACAGTGTTGAAATAATATAACCAGTTCCTCAAAGCTTAGAATAGAAAACCTCAAAGTGTTATTTTGAACAAATATAGTGGGTAGTTTTCTACCTCAGATCCTTTGAGGAATAAGCTACCATATTTATAAATATGTATAAATAAATGAGCTATGCTAAACATTATCTATTGGCCCCTGTCTTAGTTATCTAGTGCTGCTGTAACAGAAACACAAGTGGATAGCTTTAACAAAGAGAAATTTATTCTCTCTCAGTCCAGTAGGCTAAAAGTCTGAATTCAGGGCGCCAGCTCCAGGGGAAGCTTTCTCTCTCTGTAGGCTCTGGAGGAAGGTCCTTGTCATCAATCTTCCCCTGGTTGAGGAGCTTCTCAGCGCAGGGATCCTGGGTCCAAAGGACAGGCTATGCTTCTGGTGCTTGGTGGTATGAGGTCCTCATGTCTCTCTGCTCACTTCTTTCTTTTTTTTTTTTTTAATTGTACTTCAGGTTAAGGCTTACAGAACAAATAGTTTCTCATGAAACAGTAGCACACATTGGTTAACAACCCCACAACATGTCAACCCTCTAACTTCTCAACCTTTTTTTTTTTTGGTGAAAATATACATAGCCAAAGATACACCATTTCAAAAATTTATGCATGCATAGTTCAGTGACATCGACTATGCTCTTCCAGTTGTGCTGCTATTCTCACTTTAGATGAAGGCTTACAGAACAAAAGAGTTTCTCATTTAACAGTTAGTACACATGTTGCCCTGTGACAATGGTTAACAACCTCACAACACACCAACACTATCCTTACTCAACCTTGGGTTCCCTATCACCAGCTTCCCTGTCCCTTTCTGCCTCCTGGCCCTTGTCCCTGGACTGCTGTACCTCATTAGTCCCATTTGGTTTTATGGGGCTGTCCAATCCCCAGCTGAATGGTGAACCTCGGAGATGACATCACCACTGAGCTAAAAGGGTGTCTGGGGGCCATATTCTCGGGGTTTATCCAGTCTCCTTTACGCCAGTAAATCTGGTCTTTTTTTTGTGAGTTAGAATTTTGTTCTACATCCTTCTCCAGCTCTGTCCAGAACGCTCTGTTGTGATCCTGGTCAGAGCAGTCAGTGGTGGTAGCCGGGCACCATCTAGCTGTACTGGACTCAGTCTGGTGGAGGCCTTGGTTCCACTAGTCTTTTGAAGATGGCGCGGGGGACTTTAATGTGAATATAGATGTAGAAGAAGAAAAAAAAAAGCTAGAATCAAACTTTTTTTTCTTCTTCCTATTTGGTCTACTTCCTCAGTTAAATGTAGGTTGATTCCTGAGCAACAGAGTCCACATAAGAAAGGGCTATAACACATTGAGTGCCAATGATATGTACTACACTAGGCAATTTCTATGCATTATCTTATTTAATCTATACAACAACCCTGGCAGGTTGATATTATTATCTTAGAATTACAAGTAGGGAAACCAAGTCTCAAAGGTCTTAAACTACTTATCTAAGGGTACACAGCTAGCAAGTAGTAAATGAGGGATTCAAATCCAGTCTGCCTAACCCCCAAATGCATCATGCTCTTTCTACTCAGCCTTACTGCCTTCTGCCCTTGCATTTTCAAACAAATGAGGTGGTAGGCTTTGGGATCACTGATAGGCAAACAGAAAATGGCCTCTTTAGTAGTGGAAAACAGGAAGAGTGGGCCTCCCAAAATTAAGACAAAGAACTGGAGTGGCAGAAGCTACTAGTTGCCTGTCCAACTGCCATTCTCCCCTTTTTTCTTGCTAAAAGATACCAGGTTGTGTTTAGCAGTAATGTGACCTTCCCCAGGAACTAAACCATGATGACTCTAAGCCAAGAATTCTCCTTTGCCAATGATTGGTCCAGGGGTAGGCATGTTATCCAGTATTAACAAATGACACAGAAAAGGAAGTCTGCTTTGGGAAAAGGGAAAGATTTCCTTCCTGATAAAAGAAAGAGAACTGCAGCAGCCATTTTGCAACCATGAGGTAAACTTTAGTCTCAGGATTAAAGATTTTCAGCTGAAGATGACATAGTGGAAGGATAAAAAGTACCTGGGGTCTTTGATGACCTCACTGGGCTACTAAATCAACTTGAGATCCCTTATACTCATACTTCCTGTTAGGTCTACAAATAAATATCCTTGCAGTTTAAGCCACTGTAAATGGCATTGTTTGTTACTTGCAGCTTAATGCATCAAAACTGGCACACAAATGAATGGAAACTTTCCTGCCACTGATCGATAGGAGATTAAAAAGAAGCGGCAAGAAAATAAATGGATATTAGCCCTCCCTCAACAAATTTCCAGTTTACATTAAGCCTGATCTCAAACATCAACTTCTATAAAAATGATGAGGAGTCTGAAAAACAGACATCCTGAAGGATACACTAAGATAAAAGACAGACTCAGTTCAGCAGATTGTAATTACTAAAGCAGCAAAGGGATTCATACATGTTGGGGAAAGACTTTCCACAGGATTAAAGTAATAATGAAAAAAAAAAATAAGGGGGAAGGAAGGAAGGAGAGAGAAGGGTTTCCTAGTAAACTCTTCTTTATTAACAAAAGGCCATTCGTTTAGAACTCTGGTTAATTGAGGCTTTATTATGACATAACCATTAATCAGTGCTCATATGGTTTGGATTACCACTCTTTGGAAAGAATGCTGCAGTGTGTCCTCTCAATACAAACACAAATCCTACATTGGCTCAGAAATCAGAAACTCAGAGCCATGTAGGCTTCTGTCCCTCAGCCATACCTGGAGCCAATTCCATTTATAATTCTGCTCTCCTTGCAGAAATTTCTTGTAATTCAACAGAGTTTCAGAGAAATAGCCATTCCTTTTCTCCAAAAGTCCAAAGAAGGGATTTCCTGGACCAGTGAATTCCACTCTTTTCATTCTGAACGCCCAAATAGATAACATCACTGAGGCAATAAAGTCACTCTTAAGAAATATCTGTTGTATGTACTAGAATTATATAAAGAATTTAGATTTCGGAAGGCTATTGAGGGTTTCTTCCATCACCCCATAAGGTTGTTTGTTTTAAGGGGGCAGTGGCATTTGAGACTAATAAAAAAAAAAAAAAACTTAGCAAATTTGGTAAAACTTTATATATTTCTTTACTGACTGCGGTACAGTGACCCGAATTGGCAAATTTTCTCGTTCTGTGTTATATTTTTGGCTCAAAGGGTAGTGTTTTTTTTTTTTTTTAAGTTGTTTTGAAGACAGCTTTGTATTCTTAATATTTTACCAGTTTTTTTCCTTTGTCATATATATGCTAAATATAACTTTAGTATTATCAGATAGTAACATATTTAATAGTAAATTGCATCTCCTATTTTCTATTGAAAGCCAATAGGAAATAAAACTCACCCTGCAGTAGGGGTTCTTAACCTGAGTCTCATGGCCACCTAGAGATCAATGGAAGGGATTTAGGGGGTCCATGAATCCCCTTGCAATTGGACATGATTTTTGGTGCACAAATGCATTTGCCTGGGGAACAAGTTGCTAGCATTCAGTATATTTTAATAAGGGCCTGTGATCCAAAAAATCACTAAGAACCATAGTTTTACAGCATTCTTTATTACGAAGCATATTTACTGAAGATGTATGTAATATATCTCCTTGTCTCTTTTTGGTATGGGACAGACAAGATAAATATATTTAAAACGAGGATAAATGGTTGTCTTTATTAGATCATTTTGGTTTCTTCTAGACTAGTGCTGTCCAATGGAATTTTCTACAATGATACAAATATTTTACATCTGTGCTGTCCAATAAGGTACCCACTAGCCACATGTAGTTATTGAGCATTTGAAATGGGGTTAGTAAGACTGAGAAACTGAATTTTTTTATTAGTTTAGTTTCAATTAATTTAAAATGAAATAGTCACATGTGGCTAGTAGCTACCATGCATGACAGCACAAATTTAGACCTAATTCTTAACGAAATTTTCTATGATGGTAAAGTATATCTTTAAATTGATCAGTGGTAAGACCCATGTGTAATTTACCTTGTATACCCAGCATATGATTCAGAGTCGGTGGTCAGTAATTTTTGTTGGAGAAAAAGAGAAAGATTTACCTTAAAGTTCTTATAGGACACATAAATCGTGTGTTCTTATGCTCATGTGTCTGGAATAGTTTTATCCTAGTTAGTACAGCTTCAGTATATAAATTTGAACTATGACAATTCTGAAGAGATCTGCAGAGTTAGAAAAAGGCATTTCTCACTATTAGAAGTCAAAGGGTATTTGTGGTAGCCAGATGATTTAGTGCTAACAAATGATTTGCCAATGGGGTTACACGGTAGCTGCAGTGAAGTGGAAAAGATATTTGAATGGCTTCTGTGCAAAGATCAAATTAAGGCTTCTGTGCAAAGATCAAATCAAGGACACTGCCAGGAAAACTTGGTCTAAAGATAATGCCAAAAGTATGACTGTAAAATCCCTTGTTTAAACCTCAGAAAGATCTAAGATGGTGCCTCAAAGTCATGCAAAAGGCCCTCTAAGGAGATTAAAGGTATGCCTTAGATCATCTCAATCAAGTAGAGAAGGGCTTTTATCCATGAGATCTGTGGGTGTGGCTTTTGTCTAATGAAGTGAATCCTAAGAAGATTCACAGAAGACCCACAAAGTTCTTAAAAGAGTCATATATTCAGAAATATCACCAGCTTGACTAAGAGGAACAGAGACAATATGAATGAGGAAAGACTTCTGAACTCCCAGAACTCTACTTTCAGGAAGCAGGATGAGAGAGCTGCTCAGCTGTAAATAGGTGCTATCTTCCATGAAAAAGGAAAGAAGACTTACAGGGTGGAATCAAGAGCCCAGAGGGCAGAGTCAAAAGCCACAGTGAATTCTTCCCAGACCATGATACTTAAACAAGGAATTCCTAAAATTTGGCCAGCTGGATTTCAAAACTGCTACGGGCCAGTGACTCTTCTGTGCTTCACATTTAACCCCTTTTTAAAAACAAGAATCTCTAAAGCATTTATCTTATACCTGTCCCACTACTGTAGGTTGGATGGGTCAGGGCAGATAACTTGTATTTTTAGTTTCACATAGCTACAGATCAAGACAAATTGTATTTGGGGAGTACAGTTAAGAATCTATATCTGAGGAGCCTTGTCTATATCTGGACCTACTTTAGATGATGATATTCTGGATGTTGAGCTGATGCAGTAATTGGGATGAGACTTTTAGAAGCCTTGGGAGAGGGTGAGTGTATTTTGCATGTGGGAGGGATATGAATCATTGGGGGCTAAAAGATGGACTGTGTTAGGCACCCTCTGTGATGACCCTCAATGATCCCTGACTCCTGGCATTCATGCCCTTGTATAATCCCCTCCCTTTGAGTGTGAACTGGAACTGATTCACTTCTGATCAACTGAATATGGCAGAAGTGGTGCCATATCTCTTCTGAGATTGAATTATAAAGACTGTGGTTTCTATCTTGGGCAATCTCTCTTATGCTTTCTCTGGATCATTCATCCTGGGGCAAGCCAGCTGCCAAGTAATGATGCATCCCTGTGGAGAGGTCCATGTGGTGAGGGACCAAGGTCTGCCAACAAGTGAATTTGGAAGAGGATGGACCCCCCGCCCCACACACACACACACAACTTGAGCCTACAGATGAAACCACAGGCCCAGACAACAGCTTAAGCTAAGCCCTGCCTATATCCTGACCTGCAAAAATCCTAATATAATAAATGGTATTTGATTTAAAAACAAAAAGAATAAGAAGGAAGAGGAGGAGGAGTTAGAGAAGGAGGAGAAGGAGGAGGAAAGGGGGGAAGAAGAATATGAGGAGGGAGGAGGAGGAGGGAGAAGAGAAGAGAGATGAGTAGGAGGACAAAAAGGAGGAGGAGAAAGGGCATTAGACAGAAGATTTTGATGTCTCTCTCAGACCTGGTTTTATAGCCTTCTCTTAGGTCACTGAAGTAGATGCTGCTAATGCCCCACCCAGATCCCTTTTATCCAGGGTGAGTATTGGATGATACCTATCACTGAGCTGCTGTGAGTATTTGGATGATAATGGCTCACAGCTACCCATTCTGCAGAGAATTATCCTCAGTTTATGGGAGCCACCTCAGCCAGGAGATTATGCCACCCCCACCCTTTCCCTAGAGGCAGTCAATGTCTAGTTGATGTGGAGGGCCATAAGGTCAGACTCCTTCCTCAAGGGGCGAGGTTGGGGTGCAACCCTGCAGGATTTATGCTTCTGAGCACCTTGTGGATCAGAGCAAGGCTAGACATTACCTAAGACTGCATCCTTGCTGGACTCTTTCCTGCTTCCCTCCCTCACTTACAGTTTTTCCTGAGAGCATTCCCTCAACAAATCACAAGCTCTGCTTCTAGGGAACCAACTTAAGACAGTTACTGAACCTCCCTAAACCTCAAATACCCAAATCTGCTGTGCCTCATAGGGTTTCCATAGAGGTTAAATGGCATAATGTATATATTTTTAAAATAACACATTAAAAATAAAATAGTTACTACTATCTTTGGTTTGTTTTACAAGTTTACAATTTGATAGTTCATAATCACATTTAATATCACTGTTTAATTCAGGGAGTATATACTGAAGGCCTCTACTACCTAGAAGCTGCTGTGCATGCAAATGATCTTCTGGTAAGAATGTTGAAATATGACATATTTATATCTGGTCTAATATATATTTTAAAGAATTTTTTAAAACATTAAGCAAAGTCAAGAATCTCAGTGCTACCAAAGTTTTCTGTATATGTATATGTTTTATTCCGTATATGTGTTTTAATCCTGTTTAAAACATCTGGTATGATTCAGAACACACACATACACACACACACAACTTAATAGCCACCAGGAAAAGCCACACACTGAATCATCTTCAGTAAAATAAATTGTTGTCACATTTAGTCTGTGAATTCAGCTAACAAAATTTACTTTAGGAAAAAGTGACTTTCAGGCTCAAGATACTACCAAAGCTTATCCTTTCAGGCAGAAAAACCCTATGGTTCTCTATATGTCTTTAAGACTTTAAAATTCTTATGAGACAGGGCCCACAGAAAGTTCTTCATTTCTGGGAAGTATTACTGCTGGGTCTCTCATGCTCTTGTGGCTCTTGCTAACACATGTGAGTGCACAAACATTTCTAGAAACCCTGAGGAAAAGTCTGCCCACAGCCTGTGTGGACAGAGGGCAGAATAGCAACCGTTCTCTCCTCCATGGATAAAGTGTGCAGGGGCTGTCTTAGCTGTAAAGGTCTAATATATGGGGAGTCTTTGAAGAAACCCCCATAGTGAACCCCTTATGCCTGACTGGCAGGCAAAACCTGCTCTGATCTGTCTTGGTGAAGTTTTGTGGCAGAGGAAAGATGTCTTGGAGCTGTGTGTGAACGTATGTTAAAATAAGTGGAGGAGACAGGCGGGGCCAAGAAGACAGAGTAGTCAGATGCTTCCGGTGGTCCCTCTTACAACAAAGACCCGAACAAACAAGTAAATCGATTATATATGACAATCTAGGAGCCCTGAACATCAAAGGCAAAGTTGAGGAACTGGACTGAGTGGTAAAGGGAGGGAGAAATGGTTCAGAAGCAGGGAGGAGTTGCCAGACCTGACAAGGCGCAAACTGGCACCCTGTGGGCCGGATCGGCTGGTGTGAGTGGTGTGGTGGGCAGTGGCGTTTGGGAACCATTGTCCACATCAGAAGAGACCAAGCGGAGGAGAGTCTACTCAAGCCTCCAGAACCAGTGAAAAGCAGCATTCAATCGGCAAAAGATAAGTACATGCGTTTAAGCTAATGCACAGATCAAAAAATACCCCATTTGGGAAGAACCTCTCTCCCATTTACCTGCTCCCTCCCTTCTCTGCAACACATCCTGGCTGGCTTCAGGGATTGCTACATAACCTGGGCCAGAAGTAGGACCTGTCACGTGCCCTGAGTCATTCTCCTGGCTGTGAAGAGGGAACAAATTAACAAACAAGAAAAAATAATCTGCCAGCTCCCCTAAGCCAGGAACTAAGGGCAGGCGCAGTTCCCAAGGCACAGGCATAGGTGGTCTATGGACTTTGAATGCCTTTCACCCTGCATAGTCCTGTGTGGGGCCATTTCAACAGTGTAGACCCTCATTAGCACAGTACAACAGGGTATATACCTAAAGCCTAACTTCAACTGTATCAGCTATATGGTAGAGTGGCAGGTTCGTGACGTCTGACACCACTCTGCCCATTAAGCAGGGTCCTCATCTACCCACATCATGGGTCTGAGGACTTGTGGCTCCACCCACGCCACTTAGCCACCTGCCACAGGGGTCCAAGTATAAGTAGTGCCTCCCAGTCCTTAGAGCTAACAGCACTGGGTACCCACAGTTCGGCTGCAAAACCCACCCACCTATGCACTCTATAGAACATAGGTACGCTTTCCTCCAAACACTCAGGGGCAAATGTCAGACCCCTGCCTTGCTCAGCACGTGACCCTCTACTGCAGCCAGATACCTGTGCCTACTCCAATCACCCCTGCCTGTCTACAACTGTTAGGTGAGAGACTGCACCACACACTTGGTGACTGACTACTTGGACACCTGAGCTGAATCCATACAAGAAAAGTAAACAGACTCCTGGGCTCACATATCTAGCAACAGATCTAACCACCTGGTGACAGGATGTTAGAGCTACAAAGGCACCAATAATCAAACCAGCTCACACAAGCAGCCTATTTGGGCATATCAAAACAAAACAAAACAAGAAGCTAGGATACAGTAAGCAAACATAAAATAAATAAATATAATAACTTATTAATGGCTCAGCGACAACAGTCAATATCAAATCACATAAAAAGGCAGACCATAATGGCTTCAGCAAGCTCCTAAAACAAAGAATCAAGAAATCTTCCAGAAGAAGAGAATTTTTGGAAATACCTGAGGTAGAATACAAAAGATTAACATATAGAACCCTTCAGGAGATCAGGCAAAACGCAGAACAAGCCACGGAACACACAGACAAAGCAATAGGGGAACTTAAGAAGATTATAGAAGACCATAATGACAAATTTAACAGGCTGCAAGAATCCATAGAGAGACAGCAATCAGAAATGCAGAAGATTAACAATAAAATTTCAGAAATAGACAACTCAAAAGAAAGTCATAGGAGCAGAATTGAGGCAATGGAAGTCAGAATTAGTGAGATTGAAGATAAAGCACTTGACACCAACTTCTTTGAGGAAAAATCAGATAAAAGAATTAAAAAAAATGAAGAAACCCTAAGAATTATGTGGGATGCTAACAAGAGGAATAACCCGCAAGTGACTGGAGTACCAGAACAGGGGAGGATAACACAAAATACCCACAGAACTGTTGAAGATTGGTTGGCAGAAAACTTCCCTGATATTGTGAAAGATGAGAAAATATCTATCCAAGATGCTCATCAAACCTCACACAAGGTAGATCCCAAAAGAAAGTCACCAAGACATATTATAATCAAACTTGCAAAAACCAAAGATAAAGAGAGAATTTTAAGAGTGGATAGGGATAAACAAAAAGTCATCTACAAAGGAGAGTCAATAAGAATAAGCCTGGACTACTCAACAGAAACCATGCAGGCAAGAAGGCAATGGGATGACATATATAAAGCCTCGAAGGAAAAAAAAAAAACTGCCAGCCAAGAATTATATATCCAGCAAAACTGTCTCTCAAATATGATGGCAAAATTAGGGCATTTCCAGATAAACAGAAGCTTAGGGAATTTGCAAAAACCAAACCAAAATTACAAGAAATACTAAAGGGAGTCTTCCAGTTAGAAAATCAGTAACATCAGATAACAACCCAAGACTAAAACACAGAACACAGCAACCAGGTATCAACCCAGATAGGGAAGTCACAAAAATAAATCAAAGCTAAAACCCTGAAAATAGGAAAACAGAGTTGTCAATATGTAAAGAATGACAACATTAAAACAAAAAAGAGAGACTAAAAAATGTCATCACAGATCCTTCATATGGAGACGAAGTCAAGGCAATATAAAGAAATAAAAGACTGGTATAAACTTAGAAAAATAGGGGTAAATATTAAGGTAACCACAAAGGAAACTAACAATCCTACAAGTCAAAATAAAAAACTCAGCAAATACAAAATCAACAACAATGAAAAAGATGAAAAGAAAATAAATAAAGAAAAATGACTCAGCACAGAAAATTAAGTGGAACAAAGAAACTGTGAACACCACCAAAAAAAGACATTAAAATGACAGCA
>NW_004443982.1:17237398-17297404 GCF_000243295.1 Trichechus manatus latirostris | reverse complement strand
ACGATCATTAGCCATTAGAGAAATGCAAATCAAAACTACAATGAGATACCATCTCACCCCAACAAGGCTAGCATTAATCCAAAAAATGCAAAATAGTAAATGTTGGAGAGGTTGTGGAGAGACTGGAACACTTAAACACTACTGGTGGGAATGTCAAATGGTACAACCACTTTGGAAATCAATTTGGCACTTCCTTAAAAAGCTAGAAGTATCATATGATCCAGCAATCTCACTCCTTGGAATATTTCCTAGAGAAATAAGAGCCATCACATGACTAGAGATATGCACACCCGTGTTCGTTGCAGCATTGTTCACGATAGCAAAAAGATGGAAACAACCTAGGTGCCCATCAATGGATGAATGGATAAGCAAATTATGGCATATTCACACAATGGAATTCTACACAACGATAAAGAACAACGATGAATCCGTGAAACATCTCATAAAATGGATTAATCTGGAAGGCCATTAGGCTGAGTAAATTTGTCAGATGCAAAAGGACAAATATTGTATAAGACCACTATTATAAGAACTCAAGAAAAGGTTTAAACACAGAAGAAAATATTCCTTGATGGTTACAAGGGTGGGAAGGGAGGGAGAGTGGTATTCACTAACTAGATAAGTAGACAAGAATTATCTTAGGTGAAGGGAAGGGCAACACACACTACAGGGGAAGTCAGCACAACTGGACTAAACCAAATGCTAAGTTTCCTGAATACAACCAAACACTTTGAGGGTGTGATGGTTAAGATTGTATGTCAACTTGGCTAGGCCATGATTATCAGTGTTTTAGCAGTTGTATAATGTTGTGATCACTTCCCTGTTGAAATCTGATATGTGATCACCCCCATGATGGAATCTGCTGAGTGGTATCAGTGGCAGCATGGCCTGTGGAAACTCACTGCCCCTTCACCTTCATCTCTCTGTGCTCTGCCGGTTACTGCCTACCTGCTCACCTTGCCAAGATTTTTGGCTTGTTCCAGACTCAGGAGCTGCCTCTTGTCATCTCACCTCCAGTTCCTGGGACTTGAGCTAGCAGCTTACCTGTCGATCTTGGAATTGGTCCATCTTCACAGCCTGCAAGCAAGAGTCCTGTTCCCCGACCTGCTGATCTTGGGTTCTCCAGCCCCTGCAGCTACGTGAATCAGGAGAAACCTTGCAGTCTTGTCTGCTGATCTTGGAATTCGATGATCTTCACAGCCTGTGAGTGGGAGCCCTGCTCTCCGACCTGCCGACCTTGGGTTTGCCAGCTTCTGCGGCTGTGTGAATTGGGAGAGGCCTCTACCCTGATCCACAGACTTGGGACGTTTTAGCCTTTACAATTGCATGAGCTGTTTCCTTGATATAAATCTCTCTTTATATATATTTATATGCTTTACTGGTTTTGCTTCTCTAGAGAACCCAGCCTAAGACAGAGAGACAGAGTAGCAGGGGTGGGTCTGGGGACTATGGTTTCAGAGGACATCTAGGTCAACTGGCATAAGAAAGTTTATTAAGAAAATGTTCTGCATCCCACTTTGGTGAGTGGCATCTGGGGTCTTAAAAGCTAGTGAACGTCCATCTAAGATGCATCAGTTGGTCCCAACCCACCTGGAGCAAAGGAGAATGAAGAACACCAAAGACACAGGGAAAATATTGACCCAAGAGACAGAAAGGACCACATAAACCAGAGACTCCATCAGCCTGAGACCAGAAGAACTAGATGGTGGCAGGCTACAACCAATCACCACCCTGACAGGGAACACAACAGAGAGTTCCTGAAAGAGCAGGAGAAAAAAAGTGGGGTGCAGGACTCAAATTCTGGTAAAAAGACCAGACTTAATGGTCTTACTGAGACTGGAGGAACCCCGGGAGACATGGCCCCCGGACTCTCTGTTAACCCAGAACTGAAACCATTCCCGAAGCTAACTCTTCAACCCATTATTAGACTGGACTATAAGACATAAAATGATACTCGTGAAGACAGTGCTTCTTAGCTCAAGTAGATACATGAGACTAAATGGGCAGCTCCTGTGCAGAGGCAAGATGAGAAGGCAGAAAGGGACAGGAGCTGGTTGAATGGATACAGGAAATCCTGGGTAAAAAGGAGGAGTGTGCTGTCACATCGTAGGGAGAGCAACCAAGGTCACATAACCATGTTTGTATAAATTGTTGTATGAGAAACTAATCTGAACTGTAAACTTTCGCTTAAAGCACAATAAAAAAGAAAGAAAGAAAGAGAGATGGGTGTTATGGGGGAGTAAGAGCTACATAGGTAGAAGTAGAGATGGGTGTGAGGGAAGAGAGAAAGACAGAGACAGACAGTGAGAGAGAGAGACAAAGAGAGACAGAGAGAGATCAGAATGGGCCAATTGAATGACCTCATTTCTAATATAACAGAAGAAGCCTACTGAGTAAGACGCTTCAGAGTCACAGCCTGAGTGGACCCAAACTTCCTCATGAGAATGTTAGTTTACAGTCTAGACTCCAGATGGTTTCTTAGGCCATTGATAGTATTAAAATTCCATGATGTTAACATATACTAAATTTGTTTTAATGAATAACAAAATGACAGGTTGGGAAAAGATTACGAATTGTTTTGAAACACAAGAGATGACTGTAGTATTCAGAGAAGAAGGAAATTTTGATTGTTTGCTTGCTCTACTCTAACACGTATTTCTGTTTGCATCGATTAAGGATAATTGGCAAATGCATCTCTGTCAAATTTATTGATCATTTTGAAGACGGCTCAACTAGGTTTATCTGTGGATGTAATCATGTGGGAGGAACAATCTGGTGCAGTACATGACTTTCTACCACTAACCAGAATGCAAGGCCTTGATGTTCTGCTTTTCCTTCTTGTTTCACTTCTAACCCTTAGCAGCAAAAATGACAAAAACTTAATACGTATCCTTTGGTTGAGTCAGGAGTCATTGTCCACTTGTCATCTGTGGCAAAACATGTACTGATCTCTTCAGTGTGTGAATTATCTACCATTAAAATTATTATTTATTTTCAACAACAACAAAATAAAAGGAGTGGAGGAGAGAAGAAAATTTAGCATTGCAGAGCATCAGCTTCAAGCCCAGGGCACAGACCCAGAACAAGTAAGTACTCTGAGGGCAAGCAACTATCAATGAAACACTCTTTCTTGGAAGCCTTGCTCATCTAAATCAGTGTCAGAAAAATGATGAAAACCTGAGGGTAAAAAAATGGGGGGAAAGTCTACAGAGGAAGAACCCTGTCCCAAGTAGAACAAAGGTCTCCATAAAGATTGTTCCTAAACCCCTTCTAATCATGGGGAATAGATTGAAGGACATGTGTATTACCAGTATTTTTACTTGGAGAGAAGATTCACCAAAGGGTTCAGATGGAACAAATTTATTGTACATCTCAGATATTCACCTCCCCATGCCCACCTCTCCCCTCTCCACCATCATCCTGAGCCCCTTGAATTACCGATTATCAACAAGAGTAGTATTTTTCAAACTCTTGAGCCACCTCAGTGGATCATGACCTGTATTTTTGCAGTGAAACAGAATACAATTGAAAACTTCAGCATGCATTGCACATAGTAAGGGTTACTACTACTTTGTGAAACTTTTGTTTAAATTATATAGGTGTTTGTGTGGCAGGGTGATCCCAGTTTCTATGGGACAGTCCCATTTTACTCCTGTTGTCCCAGCATTATTATTAATAGCACTCACTTTCACACTCAAAATGTCCCAATTTGGACAATAAATAATATGTTCACCCTAATACTAGGTGACAGTGTAGAGTATTATTTCTTCCCGTGGGTCTTAGTCAACAGAACTGGAAAAAAACAGTGATTCAGAATACTTTATGTTGTTGTTAGGTGCTGCTGAGTCGATTTTCGACTCATAGTGACCCCCTGTGACAGAGCAGAACTGCCCCATAGGATTTTCCTGGCTGTAATCTTTACAGAAGCAGATCACCAGGTTTTTCTCATATGGAGCTGCTGGGTGGGTATGAACCACCAACCTTTTGATTATCAGTGAAGTGCTTACCCATTGCACCACCAGGGCTCCTTAGAACACTTTATAGCCTTGTCTAATTAATCCTGTTTCTTCCTTCGAAAATAAGGGATCTGAGGAAGGCTTCGAGGGAGCATCGGTGAAAGTATTTGCTTTCCCCTGATTTGTTCAGGACATGGATGGTTTGGCCTATGAAACGCCAAGCAGGTGCTGAGTTTCCTCAACTGCTTATGGCCACTCTCCCTGGTAGAATGCAATTGAAAGCGCCCTGGGATTGAGTTCCAGCTCCACCTCTAACTAACTGTATGACCTTGACTGGGGAAGCCATTTCCCCTTCCTGAGCCTCAGTTTGCTCATTTGTAAACTTGGGTGGCGCTAACAGAAGGATAAAGTACATGTTTTCAAACTATGTTCCCTCAGAACACTCCCATCAACTTCTAGTTGGGATAATTCCAGTCAAGCAAAACAACCTGCATTCCTCCCCAAACTAGTAATAAACAATAAATTCAATGCGTTACTTTAAAATTCACCAGGCTCTTTCATTTCAGTTACCTTAAATCCTCAGGGCAACCCATGAGGTAGGCGTCACTCAGTGACTAGAAGGTAAACCTGGGGAGGGTAGCAACTCTTTGCTACCTTGTTTACGGCCATATCCCCGTCTCAGAGAATGAAGTGATCATCAATTACTAGAGAAACAAGGACTGAAATCCTCTGACAGTAAATCTGGCGCTATTTCACAACTACTTGTTTCTGTCTTGATGCCTTTGCACTAACTACCTGAAAAGCCATTCCTCTCCTCTCTCTCAGTCCCTTTCCTGCTTTAAAAGTTGATTCAAAGCCAGCCACCTCCAGTTAGTCTTTTCTAATCTTTACTTTAAATTACATTCACACTGACATGCTCGGTTCACATTTTTGAATTAGCACTGATTCTTAGGTTGCTTTGGACGCTCAGAAATCATTTCAGGTGTGTGCAGGTTCTGTCTTCCCAGCTAGATAGCAGAATTCCCAGGGAATATGGTCAAGTTTTGTTTCCTGTTATGGCCCCAGCAGAAACTAACACAAGTGCCCCTCTCCCCAAGAAGCCCTCAAAAAGAGTCTTCCCTTCAAGACTTCAGTACACACTACCGATCTGCCCTGAGATGTTCCACCAGTGTCAGAAAGAGAACTACATCTCCCTCAGTGAGGGCTGTACTTACAGAAACAGATACTGTATTTAAGATTCAAAAAAAGCTACCCAAATAAAGCTACGACTAGCATGTCGTGCTTGGCAGGGAACTAGTGGTATAATTTCCAAAATTCTGGCACATCATGGCAAAACTGAGAATAATAGGATTCAGGAAAGAGAGATACTAAAAAAATAAATAAATAAAACCACAGCATTGTGAACCGAGAATGGGAGGCAGCAAGCCTTTAATTACACACCTGTAGAATGATATTATAATACAGCAGATTAAATGGCAGAGAGGACACTGTGGGGAAAGACACTTCCAAAAGACAGCCCTGAAATGAGCACAGTGAGATGTAAGGGACTGCCTGCTGCTTGCTCAGATGATACCTGAGGCTTCTTCCTTCTGGAACATTCTCTGGTTCCCTGACAGAGCACGGAACACCAGCATCCAAGGATGAAAACTTGGGCTTCACTTGAAGCCTTTCATGGGTGGTTTACTTAGCTGCTCTGTCTACAGCCAGAGGTCGAACGGTTTCTGTTCTGTCTCCTCGAGTTTGAAAGCCATTTTCCATTCAGTGTCCCCAAACTGACAGTCACACACTGGCTGCTGTCAGTTATTATTATCTTCACAGGGAGACTCAAGTTCTAGGGGAAAAAAGTAGGTGGAACTGAACAGATAGCAATTCTGAGTTTCAAATGGCAATTTGCACACCTTGTGTAATATCTGTTGCGGGAGGCTAAACCGCAGTACACAATGCCTGGGGCTACCACCTTCTAGATGTGATGGACATCTACTGTGTTGTTCTTAGGGAAACAGGACCCCTTATTTTGCAGAACTGTATTATTCCTCATGCCACCCATGTGGTTCTACTGGGGATGACTTTTTATCCTATTCCCTGACTCCAGGGACGATCACATGACCCAAGCTGAGACAATCTGATTCTTTGGGGGATTTTTCTCTGGTGTTAACATAAGGAAGAAGTGAGCCCTGAAGTTGCCAGTGACCAAGGTTAAGCCTCATAGAGAATGCTGATCTGACAGCAAGAAACCATAAGAGAAAAGGAGACAAAACAGAGAGAGGCCCACAGTATTTGAGTCCGGTTTCCACATTGCTCAGGCCCACCAGCATACCCCCGCCCTTACATAAAACAATAAAATCCCCTTCTAGCCAAAGCAAGTTCAAGATAAGTTTCTGTCACTTGCCATCCAAGAGTTCTGACTTAAATAGCAGACTATCAATTCACATTTGAATGAAATAAATGACTAAAACATATGACATGACACCTAGTTTGGGATAAGAAATCTATCCCAGCAGATCACCTCCAACTCCCAATTTCAAAACAACACTACAGCTCAGATTTATAGCACATTAATGTGTTGTTCAATAAACTTAGTAGATTGGGACCAGCTTTATTTTCATTAGAATAGGAAAAATACATTAGAATAGGAAAAATAGAAGACACTTAGAATACACTGTACACAGCGAAACTATTTCATGAAACTTTTGTTTCAGATCTATATATAAAGCATATTTCACTGATTCTAAAGTGTGTTTTTTCACATTTTAATTTCTATTAAATCAAGGTGAGCTTTACAAGCAATGTCATGGTATAGTTTAACTGGCATCACTTTTATATTTTTTAGTGATACATAAAACAAATGGTGTACCTGACAACCGATGGAGTCTTAGATTCGATGACATGTGTACATGTATGTGTGTGTTCTGGATTGTGATGTAAAATACATTTCTTATTGCAGGTTGCAGATAGAAGAGTTTGAAAAAAACTGTATTAATCAAGTTGTCTAGGGATCCCAAATTGATAATCAGAGTAATCTCTGTTTACATGTATCAACGAAGACATTTATCCACTCTCATATTTGCATAATGCCTTAATATAACTAGTTATACACAGGGTTCCCAAAATGGTTTCCTTCTTATTGTGGAAACTTTGATCCTCATGGGGAAACTTCAAGCAGCAGGGCAAGTAAAAGAAGGCAATATCTTGGATCAACAGGCTTCAGATGTTATTCAATGAATACCACATGCAGCCCATGCCCAGCCGAAGAGCAGGCTACAGAGAGGCACCAGGGTGGCTTATATCCCTGCCAGGATTTCCGGGCACTGATGACAGGGGAGCCTAGGTGGCCTCCCACCTACATATGGCAGTGTCCCAAAAGTGCCTTTGTAAATCAGTTGTTTGTAACTTGAAACTGGCTTTCCACTGAAGATCATATTATAAATGATGGTCAGGTTTCTCAGAAAGTGAACAAAAGTCTTTTTAAGCCATAATGTAGTCAAACTCTAGATATGTCTGGCAGTGACTCAGTGCCCACTAAAAGGGGAGGACATTCTCCCCCTTCCCAAACCTGCTGCCCCCCACCCTTGGGACACTTATTCTAGTCCCAGTATAATTGTCCTGCTAGTTGGTAGTCTTGATCTGCTGACTTAGATGTCTAACAGAGTCTAACACGGATATGAATATTTATATGTGTGTCCTGGTTTCTCTTATTGAGAGCTTTGTGGTCCAAGAATTCAAAGCTCAGAAATTCCAGATGCAAACACAAATTACCATTTTTATTTCTTGGATGCTTGCAAGGATGCTGCAACTTGTCAATACAGGAGCCTGCAGACACACTGGCCTCTTCCCAGCCCCTAGCTGGAGAAGAGCGTGCAGTGACAAGCTCCCTTTGTCCTTTCTCCAGCACCTCAAGCCATCAGTAAGCCCCAAGGTCAAAGCAAGACTGTCTGCAGGGAGGAGACTGGTGGATTAGGCAAAGTCCTTATTTTGGGGGATGAGGCCAATTCTCAGAAGGTCCGGGCCAGTGAAATAGAAAGCATATGCCCTTTAGGGAATCTTGCCAAAGCTGTGTCTTCCTGAGCAATTTCCCAGCATCCTGATGGGAAGATACAAGTCCAGGGTAAGAAGGAAACAGCCAAATAAAAGATAAATGAAATGAAGAAGCAGCTATTCCTCCAGCGTTTCATCATGCAGGAGCAGTTCTGTGAAACAAGCACCACCTTATTTTGCCTTATTGGCCAAGGTAAACACCAGTGAGTCCTAACGCAGGGGTTTGTGGTTTATAAGGAGGAAGAAGGATTTGCTATTTAGTGAACAGACACTACCTCAGGCGCTGCTCTGGATGATTTACATGTATTATTTAATTTAATCATATATTCACATGAAACCTATCCAAAAAGAGGAGGAAAAAACCCTCAAACGCACTATTTTATATCTGTTGCAAAAATTGGCAGTTATTGTTTTGTTGGTATCACTCCTTGAATGTTTTCCTAATTGTATAGTGGTGTAAGCTGCCAAGTCGATTCTGACTCATGGTGACCCCATGTGTGCAGAGTAGAACTATGCTCCGTAGGGTTTTCAAAGCTGTGACCTTTGGGAAGCAGATCACCAGATCTACCTTCTGAGGCCCACTTTTCATTCTGAGGACAATGGCCAAAACTGAGCTTTGATTTCCACGGACTGGTGAAGCCAGAGAAGAGAAGACAAACTCCATGGTTGATCCAAGATCAGCAGTTTCAGAGGAGACTTCCCACCTTCCCCCCCCCCTGCACATAAAGCTGATATACCAATGGCCTACACTCTCAGTGTAAAGGGTGAACTAGAATCTGAACAGATCCATAACAAGAGAAGAAATTAAAAAGGTACTAAAAAAAAAAAACTCCCAACCAAAAAAAAAAAACAGCCCTGGCCCAGATGGCTTCACTGGAGAAATCTACCACACATTCAGAGAAGAGTTTACACCAGTACTACTCAAACTATTTCAGAACACAGAAAAGGAAGGGATACTTCCAAATTCATTCTATGAAACCAGCATAACCCTGATACCAAAACCAGGCAAAGACACCACAAAAAAAGAAATTACAGACGAATATCTCTCATGAATATGATGCAAAAATTCTCAACAAAATTCTAGCCAACAGAACTCAGCATCATATCAAAAAGATAAAACACCAAGACCACGTGTAATTCATACCAGGTGTGCAAGGTGGTTCAACATTAGAAAATCAATCAACATAATCAACCACATAAACAAAATTAAAAAAGAATCACATGATCATCTCAATCCATGCAGAAAAGGCATTCGACAAAGTCCAACACCCATTCTGATAAAAACTCTCAATAAAATAGGTATAGAATGGAAATTCCTCAACATAATAAAGGGCATCTATACAAAACCAACAGCAAACATCATTCTTAATGGAGAGAGGCTGAAAATATTCCCCTTCAGAACAGGAACAAGACAAGGATGCCCTTTATCACCACTCCTATTTAACACTGTGCTGGAAGTCCTAGCTAAAGCAATAAGGCAAGAAAAAGAAATAAAGGGTATCCAAATTGATAAGGAAGAATTAAAACTGTCCCTATTTGCAGATGATATAATACTGTACATAGAAAACCCTAAAGACTCCAGGAGAAAACTACTGGAACTAATAGATTCAGCAGAGTAGCAGGATACAAGATAAACATAAAAAAATCAGTTGGATTCCTATACACCAATAAAGAGAATGACAAAAAGGAAATCAGGAAAACAATATCATTTATAATAGCCCTTAAAAAAATAAAATACTTAGGAATAAATCTAACCAGGGATGTAAAAGACCTATACAAAGAAAACTACAAAACACTACTGCAAGAAACAAAAAGACACCTACATAAATGGAAACACATACCATGCTCATGGATAGGTAGACTTAACATTGTGAAAATGTCAATTATACTCAAAGAAATCTACAAATACAATGCAATCCCAATCCAAATACCAACAACATTCTTTAAAGAGATGGAAAAACTAATCATTAAATTTATATGGAAAGGGAAGAGGCCCCGGATAAGTAACACACTACTGAAGAAGAAGAAAGTAGGAGGACTCACACTACCTGACCTCAGAAACTACTATACAGCTACGATAGTAAAAACAGTCTGGTACTGGTACAAGGACAGACACACAGACCAATGTAACAGAATTGAGAACCCAGATGTAAATCCATCCACCTACGGTCACCTGATCTTCGACAAAGGCCCAAAGTCCATCAAAAGGGGAAAAGACAGTCTTTTTAACAAATGGTGCTGGCAAAACTGGATGTCCATCTGCAAAAAAAAAAAATGAAACAGGACACTATACCAAAAACTAATTCAAAATGGATCAAAGACCTAAATATAAAAACAAAAGCTATAAAGATGATGATAGAAGAAAAAATAGGGTCAATGCTAGAGGCCCTAATACACATTATTAACAGGATATAAATCATAACTAACAATACACAAACACCAGAAGGTAAGCTAGCTAACTGGAATCTTCTAAAAACTAAACACTTATGCTCATCAAAAGACTTCACAGACTGGGAAAAAAAATTGGCTATGACAAATCCAGCAAAGGCCTAATCTCTAAAATCTACAGGAAAATCCAACACCTCTACAACAAAAAGACAAATAATGCAATTAAAAAATGGGCAAAGGATATGAACAGATCTTTCACCAAAGAAGACTTTCAAGCGGCTAACAGATACATGAGGAAATGCTTGTGATCATTAGCCATTGTGGTTGTTGTTAGGTGCCGTCCAGTTGGTTCCAACTCATAGCGACCCTACGTACAACAGAACAAAACAATGCCCGGTCCTACACCATCCTCACGATCCTTGTTATGCTTGAGCCCATTGTTGCAGCTACTGTGTCAATCCATCTTGTTTAGGGTCTTCCTCTTTTTCACTGACCCTCCACTTTACCAAGCATGATGTCCTTCTCCACAGACTGATCCCTCCTGACAACATGTCCAAAGTATGTGAGACGTAGTCTCACGATCCTTGCTTCTAAGGAGCATTCTGGTTGTACTTCCTATGAGACAGATTTGTTCGTTCTTTTGGCAGTCCATGGTATATTCAATATTCTTTGCCAACACCACAATTCAAAGGCATCAATTCTTCTTCAGTTTTCCTTATTCATCGTTCAGCATTCGCATGCACAGGAGGTGACTGAAAACACCATGGCTTGGGTCAGACGCACCTTAGTCTTCAAGGTGACAACTTTGCTTTTTAACACTTTAAAGAGGTCTTTTGCAGCAGTTTTGCCCAATGCAATGCGTCTTTTGATTTCTTGACTGCTGCTTCCATGGGCATTGATTGTGGATCCAAGTAAAATGAAATCCTTGACAACTTCAATCTTTTCTCCATTTATCATGATGTTGTTTATTGGTCCAGTTGTGAGGATTTTTGTTTTCTTTATGTTGAAGTGTAATCCATACTGAAGGTTGTGGTCTTTGATCTTCATCAGTAAGTGCTTCAAGTCCTCTTCACTTTCAGCAAGCAAGGTTGTGTCATCTGCATAATGCAGGTTGTTAATGAGCCTTCCTCCAATCCTGATGCCCCATTCTTCTTCATATAGTCCAGCTTCTCAGATTATTTGCTCGGCATGCAGACTGAATAAGTATGGTGAAAGGATACAACCCTGGCGCACACCTTTCCTGACTTTAAACCACAAAGTATCTCCTTGTTCTGTTCAAACAACTGCCTCTTGATTTACATACAGGTTTCTCATGAGCACAATTAAGTGTTCTGGAATTCCCATTCTTCACAATATTATCCATAATTTGTTATGATCCACACAGTCGAATGCCTTTGCATAGTCAATAAAGCACAGGTAAACATCTTTCTGGTAGTCTCTGCTTTCAGCCAGGATCCATCTGACATCAGCAATGATATCCCTGGTTCCACGTCCTCTTCTGAATCCTGCTTGAATTTCTGGCAGTTCCCTGTCGATATAGTACTGCAGCTGCTTTTGAATGATCTTCAGCAAAATTTTACTTGTGTGTGATATTAATGATATTGTTCGATAATTTCCACATTCTCTTGGATCACCCTTCTTTGGCATAGGCATAAACATGGATCTCTTCCAGTCGGTTGGCCAGGTAGCTGTCTTCCAAATTTCTTGGCATAGACGAATGAGCACTTCCTGTGCTGCATCTGTTTGTTGAAACATCTCAATTGGTATTCCGTCAATTCCTGGAGCCCTGTGTTTCTCCAATGCCTTCAATGCAGCTTGGACTTCTCCCTTCAGTACCATCGGTTCCTGATCACATGCTACCTCTGGAAATTGCTGAACATCTACCAACTCTTTTTGGTATAGTGACTCTGTGTATTCCTTCCATCTTCTTGTGATGCTTCCTGTGTCATTTAATATTTTCCCCATAGAATCCTTCAGTATTGCAATTGGAAGCTTGAATTTTTTCTTCAGTTCATTAGCCATTAGAGAAATGCAAATCAAAACCACAATGAGATACCATCTCACCCCGACATTACTGGCACTAAGCAAAAGAACAGAAAATAACAAATGTTGGAGAGGCTGCGGGGAGACTGGAACTCTTATACACTGCTGGTGGGAATGCAAAATGGTACAACCATTTTGGAAAACGGTTCTCCTTAGAAAGCGAGAAACAGATATACCATACAATCCAGCAATCCCACGCCTAGGAATATATCCTAGAGAAATAAGAGCTGTCACATGAATTGACATATGCACATCGATGTTCACTGCAGCATTCTTTACAATAGCAAAAAGATGGAATCAACCTAGGTGCCTATCAATGGATGAATGGATAAACAAACTATGGTACATACACAGAATGGAATACTACGCAATGATACAGAACTATGATCAATCTGCGAAGCATCTCACAACATGGATGAATCTGGAGGGCATTATGCTGAGTGAAATAAGTCAATCACAAAAGGATAAATATTGTATGAGACCACTACTATAAAAACTCACGAAAAGGTTTACACACGAAAAGAAACAATCTTTTGATGGTTACCAGGGCGTTGAGGGGTGAAGAGAGAAAAACACTAAATAGACAACAGATAACTGGTTACTCTGGTGAAGGGTAAGACAGTACATAACTTTGGTGAAGGGTAAGACAGTATACACAAAAAGAAACAATCTTTGATCGTTACCAGGGTGTTGAGGGGTGAAGAGAGAAAAACACTAAATAGACAACAGATAAGTGTTAACTTTGGTGAAGGGAAGCCAGCACAATTTGTCCAAGGTAAGGTCATGGTAGCTGTGTAGACACATCCAAACTCCCTGAGGGACCAAACTGCTGTGCTGAGGGCTGTGGGGACCATAGTATCAGGGAACATCTAGCTCAACTGGCATAACATAGTTTATAAAGAAAATGTTCTACATTCTACTTTGATGAGTAGCGTCTGGGGTCTTAAAAGCTTGTGAGCGGCCATCTAAGATACTCTACTGGTCTCACCCCATCGGGAGCAAGGGAGAATGAAGAAAACCTAAGACACAAGGGAAAGATTAGTCCAAAGGACTAATGGACCACAACTACCACAGCCTCTAACAGACTGAGTCCAGCACAACTAGATGGTGCCAGGCTACCACCACCAACTGCTCTGACATGGATCACAACAGAGGGTCCTGGACAGAGCTGGAGAAAATGTAAAACAAAATTATAACCCACACACACAGAAAAAGACCAGACTTACTGGTGTGACAGAGACTGGAGAAACCCAGAGAGTATGGCCCCCAGACACTCTTTTAACTCAGTACTGAAGTCACTCCTGAGGTTCACCCTTCAGCCAAAGATTACACAGGCCCATAAAATAAAACCAGACTAAATGGGCACACCAGCCTAGGGGCAAGGACGAGAAGGCAGGAGGGGACAGGAAAGCTTGTAATGGGGAACCCAAGGTTGAGAGGTGGAGAGTGTTGACAAGTCGTAGGGTTGGCCACCAATGTCATAAAGCAATATGTATATTAACTGTTTAATGATAAACTAGTTTGCTCTGTAAAACTTCATCTAAAGTACAAAAAAAAAAAAAACAAAAAACGATGAACTAGAAAGAAATCCATCCTGTGTATTAGGAGTGCAAGAAAAGTTCTTATCTCGTAGCCTGACAATGAGTGGAAGATGAAAAAGTTCTCCCCTGAGAATTTATAATCCATTATTATTTCTATGATATTATCATTGAAATCTCATTAATAATAATAATTAAAACAACAGTGATACCATTTTACACACACCAGTTTGGCAAAAATTTAAAAACTGAGAAGATGAAGTGTTGACAAGGATATTGAGCAATGGAAAGACTTATACATTGGTGGTACAAGTATAAATTGATACAATCTCCTTAGTAAGTAATTTGGTATTATTGAACAAAGCCAAAGATGCTGCATATGCTATGATCTAGCAATTCCACTCCTGGATATTTATTCAGGAGAAATTCCTGCCCATTTTTCCAGGAGAAATGGAAAAGAATCTTTCCAACAGCACTGTTTGTAATAGCATAAAGCTAGCAACAACCAAAATGCACATCACGAGTATCATAGATAAATCAACTGTGGCTTATTTATACAATGGGATTCTATATAGTAATGTGAATGAACAAACTACAACCACATGCAACAACATGAACCAATCTAAAGAGCTAATGCTGCAAAAATTGCAGAAGAATATGTTCAGTATGAACACATTTATATAAAGCTCAAGAGCATGCAAAAGTAAATAATATGTTGTTACGGGCATAAATATATGCAGTAAAACTATAAAGAAAATCAGAGGAATGATAAACACAAAATTTAGGATATTGGTTACCTCTGAGGAAATGGGCAAAGTGATAGAATCCAGGAAAGTCATAGTGAGGGTTTCAAGGTAATGCTACTATTCTTTTTTGATAATGTTCTTTATACTAAACTGGCTGGTTAGTACAGAAGTGCTTCTTGTATTTTTTTTAACCTTATACATATTTTATAAATATTATTTTGTTCTACTCAACGTTTAATTTTTAAAAAAATTTTAACCAGAGCAATTTAAAAGTCTTTGAAGCAAAAAGTTTGTTTGGTTTGTTTCTTATTTGTTTGCAATTATAAAAATTTGTTTATCCTAGGGGTTCTTAAGAATGATTGTTTGGGCCTCCAACTAAAAGGCATACTTGGCCAATAAAATTAGGGAGTCTTAGATCTAGAAATGCTCTCAGAAGACAATGTGATGCAGGCACCAGCCTTGAGGACTGGGAGTGTCCCTGTGAAAATGCAAAGTTGGAGACATAGCCATCCTAGCCGTTCTTCAAGCTGCTCTCAACATTTTACCTCTAGAACAGTCTAAAGTTCTTCCTTAAAGTCTACCCAAAATAGACCATGCTTTCAGGGGACATCTAGGTCAATTGGCATAACAAAGCTTATTAAGAAAATGTGCTGCAGCCTACTTTGGTGAGTGATGTCTGGGGTCTTAAAAGCTTGCAAGCAACCATCTAAGATGCATCAATTGGTCCCAACCACCTGGAGTAAAGGAAGGAAAATGGAAAACACCAAAGACACAAGGAAAGTATTAGCCCAAGAGACAGAAAGGGCCACATAAACCAGAGAATTCATCAGCCTGAGACCAGAGGAAATAGATGGTGCCCAGCTACCACCAATGACCACCCTGACACGGAACACAACAGAGACTGCCGGATGGAGCAGGAGAAAGGTGGAGTGCAGAACTCAAATTGTAGTAAGAAGACCAGACTTAATGGTCTGACTGAGACTGGAGGAACCCCAGAAAGCATGGCCCCTGGCTTCTCTATCAGCCCAGAACTAAAACAATTTTCGAGGCCAACTCTTCAGACAGGGATTGGACTGGACTATGGGACATAAAGTGATATTCATGAGGAGTGTGCCTCTTAGCTCAAGTAGATACAAGAAACTAAATGGGCAGCTTCTGTCCGGAGGTGAGATGGGAAGGCAGAGAGGGTTAGGAGCTGGTTGAATGGACATGGGGAATCAGGGGTGGAAAGGAGGAGTGTGCTGTCACAGTATGGGGAGAGCAATTAGAGTCACATAAGAGTGTATGTATAAATTTTTGTATGGGGAAAAAAAAAGTCTACCCAAAATCTTGTTGCTTGACTATATATGCCAATATCCTACCATTCCCACTGCTGATGGCCAGGAGAAACTTTCTGGGTGGACTAGGGGAACCTGGGAAAGGGCTGATGATAGTTCATCAAGATGGAAAGAAAAGGCTTCTTGGGTGTCAGGCAACAAAACTGGGTCAAATGGATGTAAGGCCTGGTCCGTGAAGTTACCCAAGGAGATAAAAGAACTTCGCACCTCTGCAATGGGGAGTTGGGATTCCAAATCTAGTCCGCCTAGGGGAGAAGAACCAGGGAGAGCTGATTAGCATGGTGAGATGAGAAACGATTCGATTCTGGGGAAAAAAAAACTAAAGGGGAAAGGCTCACAAATTAAATCCATAAGATATATTTACCCCAGCAGATTAGAAAATGTTTAAAAGATCAGTAGTACCTAGTGTCTGTTGGTTAGGGTATGGGGAAATAGACAGTCTTATAAATTGCTTGTAGATGTGCACCTGGGAATACTTCTGAAAAGCAAACTGACAATACATATGAAAATCCTTAAAGATGCACATACACCTTGAGCCAGAGATCTCACTTCCAGAATTCATCCCAAGGAAATAATCAGATAGGTGTGTATAAACAGGGATGTTTGTTGCAGTGGTGTTTATACTAACAAAAAATCGAAACTATCCTAATATTCATCAGTAGGGAACTACTTAAATTGTGGTATATCTATTAAAATAATGATACAAATATTATTAAAATGGTAACGGTATGCATGCTGAAGCATGGCAGTGTACTCCTATCAGCAAGTTTGAAATGTATCAAAAAATAGATGCATAATAGATGAATAAAGGGGTGAATAGCTATGCAATGAAGCAAGTATAGTAAAATGTTCATTGCAGAACCTAGTTAGAGAGCATATGGTTATTCACCACAAAATTCTTTCACCTTTTCTGTATGTCTGAAATTTTTTATAATGTTGGCAAAAATATTAACACAGAAAGATATCTACCGTGCAATTTAAGTTTAAAAAAAAAAGATTACCCCCAAATAGATAAATAACTGAGTTTCTTTAATTTCGTGAATGTATGTATGGAATAAAGCCTAGAAAGCTAAACACCAATATTTTAAACTGGTTATCTCTGGGTGGTGAGATTATGGGTGATTTGATTTTCTTTTCTATATTTTATGCTTTTCAGTATTTTCTGATATTTTCAATGGCCCTGTATGACCTTACAATTACTTAATAAAATTATTTCCAACAAAGAAATAGAGATAAGAACTAAAGGAGTATCAGGAATGGGAAGAAAGAAGAGAGTGAGTATGGGAGTGGGGCAGAGAACTGGAGAAACCCAAAGCCCAGTCAGGTTGTTGGGACCCTGCTGGTTGCTGCCTGAGTCAGCTTTCAGGATCCCAGCCCCAAATGCAGTGACCCCCTCTACGGAATCTGGCAGCTTCTGACACTGCCTGTCACTCCCACGATCACGTGGAAGAATTGCTGAATTAGCAACCAGGACAGGGCAGCATCTTGTTCATCGTGCTATGGCACAAACTGCCCAGATTCCATATATTTTATTATAAATGAGGAGTTTTAAAGTTACAAGAATATATAGAATGTAAAAATGAATTTTATACAACTTGAGAATCTGTGGAAACAACAGATTAATAGACTATAACTAGAATGTCTCCACTCCTGCTGTTTTTCTTATCCTCCATTGAGATGAACCATCGTCAGACTAGAAAAATCCACACTTTAAAAAGAGAGGCCTGAAAACCAAAAAGCGTGAGACACCAGCTGGCTGCTTTACATGAGTTCAAATTTCCAGGTCCAGGGAAAATACATTCCAAGGCCTGAAAGAATGTAGACAGTGGACCATGGAATTATTCCTCACATCACTGAAAAATTAGGGGAAACCAAAGAAGTGTTAAAGATTAAGGAAGGGCAATTATCAAACTGGTGAAAACGTGGATTGTGGAAACTACAGACATTAAAATTTAAATTCTATCCTATTTTATTTTTTGTGGAACATATTATTAAACAGAAAAATAGGGAGAAGAGAATTTTAAAAAATAAAAGAAATGGTAACAATTTGAATCAGCATTAGTTCAAAAAGAACTACTAGGGTCAAATTAGCCTCAATTTCCTTGGTTTATTCAAGGGAATGCCTCCTCCAACTCAGTATATCTTGTTTGCATAAAGGCCTATACACCATCAGTTGATAACTCTGTGGCTGGCTGGTAAAACAGGTAAGCGGTTATAAATACTCTAAAGAAATATTAATTTATGAATTATGTTCACTGAAAACAGACTTTTAAACTTTTCTGACCACAACCCACAGCAAGAAATACAATTTATCCTGTAACTCAGTACACACATACATTTATATAACTGGAAAAAAAATTATTTTTACAGAACAATATTTAAAGTGTGATAGCCTTGCATATTTTCCATTCTATTCCATTTTAGTTTTGCAAAAGTGCTGGTCATGACCCACTAAACAAATTTCACCACCCATTAATGGGTAACACCCTCTCAGGAGATGTGCTCTGTGTAGTTCTATGAAGGAAAGAATTCAGAAGAATAAATCTGCAGGAAATACAGAGCTGGAGTGAACAGGATATTAGTTTGGTTCTTCCCAAAGCTGACCCTGAAACAAGGACTTGGGCACAAGCAGTTCACTTGGGCACCTCAGAATAAAGGCCTGGTGATCTACTTCCTAAAAACCAGCCGTTAAAAACCTTATGAAACACAGTTCTATTCTGACACACATGGGGTCACCATGAGTTGGAGTTGACTTGAGGGCAACTGGTTTAGTTCATCTGGGATGTGATCCTAAGAGGCACAAGTGAGTAAGTGGGGGAAGTGAGGGAGGGAAGGCAGAAAAGCCCATCAAACTATGCTAACGAGCAGGCTTCTTCTGGGAGCAACCAGGGCTCATTCCTACTAGGGAACTCACGAGGAACCACAACTGGGGAATCTGGGGTGTTTATCCACTGATTCCTGCCCCTCCTCGGTGGAGGACTGCCTCCAGAGGTGTTAAATGTCCTGCTCCTCCAGAATGTGCAGCTGAGAGAGCTCCCACAGCACTGGAGAAAAGCCACAGGGAAAGCATCGGAGATACAAGGACATCTGAGGTAAGAAACCGTCAGCATGCATGGGAACCATTCACTGTACCTACAAGTGAACACAGAAGTGGGCTGAGGGGAGATGGAGCAGAGCATCAACAGTGTCAGTGACGAATGGGAAAAACAACAGATGAAAGTATCATAGGAGGCAGTAGCTGGTTTGAAACCTACAAGGAGGAAGTTAATAAAGATCAGCAACATAGTCTCACATTCCTCTTCCTACACTAAGCTGCACACACCCGGCGTGGGATGATCTGCCCTGGTAGACTTAGGAAAGAGCGGCCAACTAGTCATCCACGTGGTGGGCCAACAGGTGAGGTAGCTATTTAAAAAAAAGGGAAAGTAACAATAGCTGTCAAGAAGACAGAGGCTAAACCACAGAAGCCTGGCTTACCCTGGACTAAGCCAACCATACCAGGTATACCAGGCCATTTAGGCCAATTCTTGGGGCCACACTTGGAAAAGGACACAGATGTTGGAAGGTTCTGGAAAGAAAAAACAGAAGGTGACCAATATGGACTAGCTTTAATAAAAAGTGAATAAATGAATGAATAAGAAGTTTGCTGAATGGTGAGGAAACATTAGGTTTGTAGCCTGAAGAAAATTAGACATAATGGAAATAGAATCCCTGTGTTTTGATTTCTCAATGGCCATCATATGGATAGAAATAGACAGAGAGAGACTTATTCTGTATAGTTCCTGAAGTAAAAAACAGGGACAATGGCTGGAAGTTATCCAGAGGCTGGTTTCAGCCCAATGTGAGGCAGGATTTTCTAAGGCTTCCAGATCATCTTGAGACACCATCAGAGCCTACTGAGCCTGGAAGTGTTCCCACAAGGAGGGAGGATGCTGGCAAGGGGAGGAAGTGGGGATTCCTGCACTGGGGAGTAGGGCAGAGCAAACAACCTCTAAGGCCCTTTCCAAGGTTAAGATTCTGTGGTTCTGGGCAACTGTCTTGCATACAGAGCCCAGATCAACTTTTATGTCACGGAAAAGCACCCTTTGAGAAGGGAGGGGTGGACAGAAAGACAGAGAAAGGGATGAAATACGACTCTAAAAATAAGAAAGAGACAAAATAAAAAAAGCAGAGTGATGGAACGCCCACAAAAGATCATTTCTTTAGCCCTGGGGAGAAGGGAAGGATCTATGGCTTTCAATCTACTGTTGTAGGTTACAAACTTGGGCTGCTGCCCCTTTCCCTGCTCTAAAAGCAAGCCAAGGGGAGGTGTGGGACAGAGAAGCCACAGAGAATACTAACTGCATGTGTCTCAGGTTCAACTGAAAAAGAGAAAAGAAGAGGCTTCAGTGTTGTCGTTCAGAAAATAAGCTACAGACTCTTTATCACACGTATTGTTGGAGCCTTGGAGCACGGACTTGCAGGGAAACTATAAATCCAGATGTGCCCTGGCTTGTTAGAAGTGTGCACAGCGAATATTAAACAAGCAAGTACCCTGGGGTAGGGGCCAAATCACTGCATGATTATTGCTATGATTCCGGGCTGTAGCTAATGCCTCTTTTAAGTAGGATTCTGCAGCACTGATGGTACAAAGATTATGCAGGCGCCAGGAAGCAAAAGTATCCTGGAGAGCAGAATAAAAGGGCTTTAGGAGGAAAATGAATTTTTAAGATGGATGAGAGAGGTGGCTTGTTGCATGATAAAGGGCATTAGTGGAATATTAAGTTCTGAGGCCCAAGCAAAATTTGGGGCTCCTGCCATAAGCCATCTGTCTCCTCTTACCTCACTCTTCCCAACCTGTCCACCACTGGAGTTGCTCCTCTTCTGTAGACATTTTATAAATGTTTTATTGTAAAGAGAAGTACACATTTTGTAAGTGCACAGCTCAATGAATTTTCACAAATTGAACACACCCATGCACTCAAGAAACAGATAATGTCGGGATCCCGGCACTATCCTGACTTCTGACAGCAGAGACTGGTTTTCTCTCAAATACTTACGTTTTGAAAGAAAGCTGAGCGGATTAAAAACTCTGTGTGGTATCTTCAGAACTGAGATGCTGCGAGCAGCACAGTGCCTTTCTAGAAAACTAGGAGTAAAACAATGACATAGGATGCTAAGAATCCTGCTGGAGCTCCACCACTAGCTAGCTGTGTGACTTTGGCCAGCCTCACCATCTCTTGGAGCCTTAGTTTCTTCCTGTTTAAATGCAGACTTGAGTTCTCTATTGAAGATCTTCTAATTAAGACATGGGTGTTTTGTATCAGAGGAAAAGGCATGATTTCAAGAGTGTGAGCATAAGGGTACAGGATGAGGAGGGGCATGAGATTGATGAAATGAGAGAGTGGCTGGAGAAAAGGGCCAGATGCTCTAGTTGAAAACATGGCTCCATTTTAGACTTCAATCTTGATTTATATTCCTGACGTGTTTTTATGAGCTAATGATGAATGACATGCCAACACTGTTGGTTTAAAAGAGAAGACTTCAAAAGAACCTATTTAAATATGGGGGTTTTGCATTTGTTGACGGTTTGAACAGAACTTGGATGGTAATACAAATGCTGTTTTCTGAGCCTCAGCTATCATTGCAATTAAGCTGAAGTCAATTTCAGATGTCTGCTCAAAATAAGGATGTGTGGCTGGTTCATCCGTGATCAGGACTCGCTTGGTGTTAGGAAGCCGAGCCAATCACCTCAGCTAGGGCCACTTATCATATGACCTGCATGGCTCCTGGGTTTGCTTCAGAAAGGAGTCACCTGGCTGGTGTTGGGAGGCAGTAGGCAGGAAGCCAGGCAGTTTCTCACAGTTAACTCTTTTATAGATGAGTGGACATTGTCTCACTTATGTTTTAAAGCTCTTTAATGTTTGATGATACAAATACAAGGACCAAAATAAAAACGATTCATTGCAAAGTTTAACAAAAGACTCATCTGACTGAAAGATCATCTTTTACTGAATCTCCCTCAACTCCATGATTTCCATTTCTCAGGCTGCAGGTAAGATCATTCATTCACTACTCAGATGAGCAATATAATCAAGCAAAAGAAGGACATATAACATTTGATGCATAAGCATTCTGTGTGGATGGATATGTTCTTTTATTTAATTAGCATGTATTTATTGGTCTTACCTCACAAAAAACACGCCTTGGATGGGACTAGGTTTACTTAAAGGAACAAAAGAAAGATATCCATGCCACGTACATATATAACAATCATCCTTTTGAAATTTCAGGGTGGCTGCATAAGACCAGTATTCCCTTCTTTTTAGACTGTGATTTATTGTTTTTTCTTCTCTCATCCTAGTAGAAAGATGAATCTTTGAAAAGTAGAAGGTGTTTTCCAACAATAAGCATACAGACTGTTTCTCTAAACTGTAATATTTATAAAACCTCATACGAAATATTTTTTACCATCTGCAACAAATCAACCCAAAAGTTATTTATCAAGGTCTTACAATATACTCGGCACCACAGTCAAGAAAAAATAGGAAAGAGAGAAAGAAGGAAGGAAAGAAGGTTGAAAGTAAATTACCTATTTGACTGGTATGAAAGAGATAATGTATCTTTGAAAAAAAAGCAGGTCACAA
Organism: Trichechus manatus latirostris; assembly: GCF_000243295.1. Taxonomy (NCBI): domain Eukaryota; kingdom Metazoa; phylum Chordata; class Mammalia; order Sirenia; family Trichechidae; genus Trichechus; species Trichechus manatus. The sequence continues at coordinate 17,274,735 of NW_004443982.1, read as the reverse complement.
GATTCCAGTTCTCGACAAGATGGAGTAATCAGTACAAAAATGTTCACTGCAACACTATTCACAATACCTAAAATATAGAAACAACCCAAACGTCCATCAATGCACGAATGGATGAACAAAATGTGGTATATCTATACAATGAACTATTACTTAGCCATAAAGAGAAATGAAGTCCTGATACATACCACAACATGGATTAACCTGGAAAACATTATGCTGACTGAAATCAGTCAATCACAAAAGGACAAATATCATACGATTCCACTTACATGAAATAACAAGAATAGGCAAATGTATAGACACTACAGTTTGTTAGTGGTTACCAGAGGTGGGCAGGAGGGAGAAAGGGAGAGTCATGGCTTAGGAAGCAGTGAAATTCTGTTCATGGTGATGGGAAATTTGGCAACAATTATGGGTGATGGTTGCACATGATGATTAATGTACTTGAGATCCCTAAATTGGACACCTGAAAAAATGCTGAATTGGCAAATGTTGTGTTATATTTTTATAACAATAAAAAATACTGAAAAAAAAGATGGACTAATCACGTTCCACCAGGTCTCTTCCACTAAATATAGCTAAAAAATCTGAACAGAATGCACTGGGCTTTTGAGGACTCTGAAAAGTAAATAGTAGCAGGTGGACTGGAGGAGGAGACCAGAAGTTGATACATTACTGAACTGGTGGTGACTTTCCCATTTTCCCTCTGGTATACCCTGGGCTGTACTTGAGGGATCCCAATCATAGTAGTGGACACTGGGTGCAGAGAGAGATACAGGTTCAAGGAGTGGGAAACGGGACTCCTAACACCGAGTTTTCTTTGGTGTTTGTTTGTTTTCTCTGTTCTTTCAGGCTCCAGCCCCCAGGTAATCTTGTGATGGCAATGGGCAGAAGTTATAGCAGTGACCACAGGGCCCAGAGGTGCCTAAAACTCTAGGGAAGAGGATTTTCTCTCTCTGATTGGTCTCAAGAGTGTGGGGCAACCTCCCACTGCTTTTTTTCTTCTCTGTCTTCCTGCTGCTCCGTTCATTTCTCCCCCCACTCTATTTTCTCTTTGTTATTCAGTGGTTGTTCAGAGTTGGTGGGACAATACCTAAAGGTGTCACATTCAGGTCATCAGAATTCAAGGAGAGGAGGAAGAATGCAGTGGGATATAGCTGCATTCCCACTAGAAAAAGAAGAGCAAAATAAAGCCAAAGCAAGCAGGAGGAAACAATAAAGACAAGAGCAGAAATCAATGAAATTGAAAAAAAAAACAACAACAGAGAAAATTAATCAAACCAAAACTTGGTTCTTTGATATTACTGATATAATTGATAAATCTCTAGTAAGACTGACAACACAAAACAAAGAAAAGAAACAAATGACCAACATCAGGAATGAAGTAGGAGATATCATTACAGATTCTATGAAAAACTACACGCATAAATTTGACAACTTAAATGAAATTGACCAATATCTCAAAACCACTACCTACCAAAATTCATCCAAGATAAACAGATAAGCAGAATAGTACTATAAATTATAAAGAAATTAAATTTGTAGTTAAAAGCCTTCCAAAAAAGAAATCTCCAGGCTCAGATGGCTTCACTGGTGAATTCTACAATATTTAAGGGAGAAATGACATCAATTCTACAGAATCTCTTCCAGAAAGCAGTAACAGAGAGAAATGTCCCAACTCATTTTACGAGGCCAGATTTACTCAAGTGCCAAAAACAGATGAATACATTACAAGAAAATAAAACTGCAGGCCAATATCCCTTATAAACATAGACACAAAAATTCTCAACGAAATCTTACCAAATAAAATCCAGCAATATATAAAAAGAATAACATACCAACACCAAGTAGGGTATATCCTAGGACTGCAAGGCTGGTATAATTTTTAAAATCAATTAATGTAATACATCATATTAAAGAAAATCCATATGATCATACCAATTGATACAGAAAAGGATCTGAAAAAATTCAACCCCCTTCATGGTAAAACCTCTTGGCAAACTAAGAAGAGAAGAGCACTTCCTCAAACTGATAAAGGGGATCTACAAAAAAAAACCTACAATTAATGTCATACTTCATGATGAAAGACTGAATGCTTCCTCTCTAAGATTGGGACAAAGAAGGCAAAGAAGTCCACTCTCACCACTTTTTTCAACATTATACTGGTAGTCCTAGCCAGTGCAATAAGACAAGAAAGAAACAAAAGGCATGCAGATTGGAAAGGAAGAAATAAACCTGTTCCTATTCGCAGATGATATAATCGTCTGTGTAGAAAATGCCAAGGAATCTACACAACTCTTGAGGTTAGCAAGGTCGCAGGATACAAAGTCCACACACAAAAATCGACTGTATTTTTCTTTTATTGTACTTTAGATGAAGGTTTACAGAACTAGCTTCTCATTAAACAGTTAGTACACATATTGTTTAATGATATTGGTTACCAACCCCACGACATGTCAACACTCTCCCTTCTCCAACCTTGGGTTCCCTACTACCAGCTTTCCTGTCCCCTCCTGCCTTCTAGTCCTTGCCTCTGGACTGGTGTGCCCCTTTAGTCTCCTTTTGTTTTATGGGCCTGTCTAATCTTTGAATGAAGGGTGAACCTCAGGAGTGACTTCATTACTGAGCTAAAATGATGTCTGGTGGCCACACTCTCAAGGTTTCTCGAGTCTCTGTCAGGCCAATAAGTCTGGTGGTTTTTTGTGAGTTAGAATTTTGTTCTACATTTTTCTCCAGCTCTGTTCAGAACCCTCTGTTGTGATCTCTGTGACCGCAGTCAGTGGTGGTAGCAGGGCGCCATCTAGTTGTACTGGACTCAGTCTGGTGGAGGCCTTGGTAGTTGTGGTCCATCAGTCCTTTGGACTAATCTTTCCCTTGTATCTTGTTTTCTTCATTCTCTCATGCTCTCAAAGGGGTGAGACCAGTGGAGTATCTTAGACAGCCACTCACAGGCTTTTCAGACCCAGATGCTACTCACCAAGGTAGAATGTAGAACATTGTCTTTATAAACTAGGTTATGCCGATTGAGCTAGATGTTCCCCGAGACCATGGTCCCTACGCCCTCAGCCCAGTAATTTGGTCCCTCAGAGAGTTTGGATGTGTCTATGGAGCTTCCATGACCTTGCCTTGACCAAGTTGTGCTGGCTTCCTCAGTATTGTGTACTGTCTTACCCTTCACCAAAGTTACCATTTATCTACTGTCTATTTAGTGTTTTTCCATCAACACCCCACCCCCTCCCTCGTAACCATCAAAGATTGTTTCTTTTTGTGTGTAAACCTTTTCATGAGTTTTTATAGTAGTGGTCTCAAACAATATTTGTCCTTTTGTGATTGACTTATTTCACTCAGCATAATGCCCTCCAGATTCATCCATGTTGTGAGATGCTTCGCAGATTCATCATTGTTCTTTATCGTTGCGTAGTACTCCATTGTGTGTATGTACCATAGTTTGTCCATTCTTCTGCTGATGAGCATCTAGGTCATTTCCATCTGTTTGCTATTGTGAACAGTGCTGCAATGAATATGGGTGTGCATATGTCTATTCGTGTGATGGCTCTTATTTCTGTAGGATATATTCCTAGGAGTGGGACTGGTGGATCATATGGCATTTCTATTTCTAGCTTTCTAAGGAAGGGCCATATTGTTTTCCAAAATGGTTGTACCATTTTACATTCCCGCCAGCAGTGCATAAGAGTTCCAATCTCCCCGCAGCCTGTACAACATTTGTTATTTTCTGTTTTTTTTTTTTGATTCATGCCAGTAATGCCGGCGTGAGATGGTATCTCACTGTGGTTTGGATTTGCATTTCTCTAATGGCTAGTGATTGCAAGCATTTCCTCATGAGTCCGTTAGCTGCTTGAATGTTTTCTTTGGTGAAGTGTCTGTTCATTTCCTTTGCCCATTTTTTAATTGGATTATTTGTCTTTTTGTTGTAGAGGTGTTGGATTTTCCTGTAGTCGACTGTGTTTCTATATGCTAGCAGTGAACCATTAGAATGTGAGATTTAAATATATATGTGTGTGTGTGTGTGTGTGTGTGTGTGTGTATATAAAATTTCCAATAGCTGCAGAAAATAAAATACTTGGGCATAAATTTAAAAAAAAACATGTACAGGATCTATACACTGAAAACTATAAAACGCTGATTAAAAAAATCAAAAAGGACCTAAATAAATGGAGGGACGTGCCGTGTTCGTGAACTGGAAGATTCAAAACAATAAAGATGTGTACTCTCTCCAAATTGTGATCTATAGATTTAACACAATTCCAATCAGAATCCAAGCACGATTTTTTGTAGATATAGACAAGCTGATTCTAAAATTTACATAGAATTTATTGCCAAAACAATGTTGGAAAAGAAGAATAAAGTTGGAAGAATCACACTACTCGATTTTAAGACTTATTACAAAGCTACAGTAATCAACACAGTGTAGTACTGGCAGAGGCACAGACACTCATAGATCAATGGATCAGAATAAAAATCCAGAAACAGATTTGCACAAAAATGACCAATTGATTTCGGAAAAAGGTGCAAATATAATTCAGTGGAATTTATTATATAAAAAGTATACTTCAATGTTGTTGCTGTTAGGTGCTGTCGAGCGGGTTCCGACTCATAGCGACCCTATGTACAACAGAACGAAACACTGCCCAGTCCTGCACCATCTCCATGATCGTTGCTATGCTTGAGCCCATTGTTGCAGCCACTGTGTCAATCCATCTCTTTGAGGGTCTTCCTCTTTTTCGCTGACGCTCCACTTTACCAAGCATGATGTCCTTCTCCAGGGACTGATCCCTCCCGATAACATGTCCGAAGTATGTAAGATGAATTCTCATCAGCCTCACTTCTAAGAAGCATTCTGGCTGTACTTCTTCCAAGACAGATTTGTTCATTCTTTTGGCAGTCCACGGTATATTCTATATTCTTCGCCAACACTACAACCCAAAGGCGTCAATTCTTCTTGGGTCTTCCTTATTCACTGTCCAGCTTTCGCATGCATATGAGGCAACTGAAAGCACTATGGTTTGGGTCAGGCATACCTTAGTCTTCAAAGTGACATCTTTGCTTTTTAACACTTTAAAGAGGTTTTTTGCAGCAGAGGAAACCGTGGTGGCATAGTGGTTATGTGCTACAGCTGCTAAACAAAAGGTCAGCAGTTCCAATCCACCAAGTGCTCCTTGGAAACTCTATAGGGCAGTTCTACTCTGTCCTATAGGGTCTCTATGAGTCAGAATCGACTCAACAGCAGTGGTTTTTTTTTTCTTTTTGCAGCAGATTCGCCCAATGCAATGCATCATTTGATTTCTTGACTGCTGCTTCCATGGATGTTGATGGTGGATCCAAGTAAAATGAAATCCTTGATGACTTCAATCTTTTCTCTGTTTATCATGATGTTGCTCAGTGGTCCAATCATGAGAATTTTTATTTTACTTCAATAAAGCTGTTTAAAAAAAAAAAAAAACCTGCTTGTTCTTCTCACAGTTTTTTATTTTGTCTTGTTTTAATTTCAGGAATTTCAGGAATGTTAAATGCATGAAGAGGGGCTTTTGCTATTCACCAAAATAGAGAATTATTTGGGACATAGCAGCTGTTCATCCAAGCTTCTTTTTCCAGATTTAGATACAAGATCAAAAATGTTCTATTACTCCTCACGGTATCAGCGTCTTAATTAAGCACTCAGCATTGAATTTAACATTTGGTTCTGAAGAAGAAATAACATATGATAATATAAAGTGATGCATTTCAGACTTTTTCATTGATTACAAATGGATTCAAAGAAAAAATCAAGGTCAAAGTAAATCTCTTAAGTATCCACAGTGCCAGGGAATAATAAAGCCCGTTTTCACTGATTAATTCAAAGGAAAAAAATCAAACATCATAGCAAAACTCTTAAGTATCAATAGTAACAAGGAACACTAAAGCCCTTTGTTACAGGGCCCAAATGATGCAAGTTGCTGGAAATGAAAGGATATTAGGACAGTGAGGACAGAGAAAGTAGGCAGTAGGAGATTTTCTAGGGTGCCCTAAAAACCAGACTGGCTTGGAAAAGCATGGTGGAAGACACCCACATCCACTTGAGCTTACAGTAAATGATCTGCCTCAAATTGCTGGTGGCCAGTGATTACTCAACAGTCGTGGCCAGTGATTACTCAACAGTCACGGCCAGCAATTTGTGGGTGTCTGTCATATAAAGCCCAGTGAGGGAGACTGAGAAAATGGCTAGTCAGCCCTCTTCAAGGAGCAGAAACGTGTGCAAGTTGTTTTTTGGAAATTAGAATCATACCTTACATTTGTACTGTACTTTATAAATCACTTCTCTAGGAGAGCAGGTGGTGATGCTACAGCAGAAGCTGAGCTAGCCAAGTTCATCCAGCTAGTATGTGACTGATGATGCTGAGTAAATTTTCACATATCTTCTTTGGTGAAGTATCCGTTCAAGTATTTTGCTCAATTGTTTTAATTGGGTTGCTTGTTTTCTTATTATTGAGTTTAGACAGCTCTTTATATATTCTAGATAAGAGTCCTTTATCAGATAAATGATTTGCAAGTATTTCCCCCTAATCTGTCACTTGTCTTTTCAATCTCTTAACAGTGTCTTTCGAATAACAGGGATTTTTAATTTGGATGAAGTACAACTTACCAATTTTACCTTTTATAGAGCATGCATTTAGTGTTGTATCTAAGAAATCCTGCCTGACTCACAAAGATTTTCCCCTATGTTTTCTTAAAGAAGTCTTACAGTTATATGTTTTATAATTAGGACTATGATCCATTTTTAGTTAAGTTTTGTTTAATAATTTGCCATTGATGAAAACAGGAGATAAGCCTGGAAGGGGGTGAGGTGGGGATAGGTGGTGTTAGTACCAGGAACCATTGGCAAATGAACCCTGGCTATTCTCAGGACTGCAGATTTACTCAGTTCTGTGAAGGAGCCCTGGTGACACAGGGGTTAAGAGTTCAGGCTGCTAACCAAAAGGTCGGCAGTTCAAATCCACCAGCCGCTCCTTGAAAACCCTATGGGGGCAGTTCTACTCTGTCCTATAGGGTTGCCATAAGTTGGAATCAACTTGATGGCAACGGGTTTGGGTTTTTTGTTTGTTTATGGACTTGAAATTAATCTGGGCATGCCACATTCTGTAGCTAAACAGCCTACTACACCTGGACAGCTAACATTGGGCTCAGTGTTTAATTAGAATTAATAGATTAGAAACATCCTGGGAAATTAAACTCACATCTCCAATACGCCCTCTCAAACCAGACCTGTGTCGGATTGTCTGCAAAGTTGGAAACCAATAATTCCTCCCACCCTGCCCAGGCATACCACTCCTCCCATTAAGAGACGCAGTTTATGCACCACCACCACCCCAAATCTTGGCTGGCCTTGTGACTTGCTTTAACTAATATAATGTGACGGAAGTGATGTAGTACCAGTTCTGAGCCTAGGCCTTAAGAGTCCTGACAGCTTTGGCTTTCATCTAGTTGGAAGGTAGCTGAATGTAAAGAAGTTTGCTCACCCTGTTGAAGAGAAAGGTAACATGGAGAGAGAGAGAGTGACAGAGAGCGACCTAGAAAATGAGAGACTACAAAGGGATAGAGAGAGACCCAGCCATCTCAGTCATTCCAGTCATCCAAGATGAGGTACCAGACATGTGAGTGAAGCCGACTTGGATCCTCCAGCCCCAGATGAGCTGCCCCAGCCAATACCATGTGGAACAGGGATGAGTCGTCCCCACTGAGCCCTGCTCAAATTGCAGAATTAATGGTTGTTGCTGCTTTAAACCATTAAGTTTTGGGGTGGTTCCTTACACAGCAGTAGATAACTAAAACAATCCCCAATCTTCCAGCATAGCTACAGTTTACTCACTGACCTAGGTAGCTCTACTCAGCAGGAATCAAATGATGAGGTAGAAAGACCTTCGGACCAGAAACCAAAGTCCTGGGTGAAGTTCTAGCTTAACTATTGTCTGCCTGCAAGTAGTTTATTTGGGAGGAGATCTCAGGAAGCACAGTGAGGGACTGGGGAAGTGAGACAAGGAACGGAAAAAAGGCAGTAAGAGGACTGCTTAATGGGCAACTGCTGTGGATCACTGCTATGGGGAACTGGGCCTCAATCCTACTGGGGACTCTTCTTCTGTCTCTTGCACCCCAATGCTATCCCTCTTCCCCCATTAAGGGGGCTCTTAAATGTTCATTTTAACTTGATTTCATCCAGAAAATAAAATAATGGCAGCAAGGTGGGGGTCTGGTGAGACAACTGATCTCTGCCAAACGTGAGCCCCTCAGAATCAGCCCTGCTTCCACAGCTGCTTCACCTGAGACAACGATCCTTCCTATATTCTAACTCTTCTGCACAAGACCCCAAAAGGAACCCTGCCACAGGACTGGGCCCTGCCCTGCATGCTCTGGACAGAGTCCATGGCACCCACAGTCCCCAGGAACTCTGCCTTTAATTAGCAAAGACAATTAAGACAGCATGTGGCTTGTGAAATTTTAATTATGGCCATGTTTTATACAGCTCACAACAAAAGTCAAAAGGATATAAATGAAGGCATTACTCTCAACCAATGGAAAAGTAATAATATTTTCCAGTTTAATCTCCTTCTATTGTTTAATATTACCGAAGCCAATGTGTGTTCCAGCCCATCACCTAAAGCTGGGAGAGGGGAGAAAGAGGAAAATGACAAGCACCCAAATTTAAGGAGTTCAGCCCAAACAGGGGCCCTCAACAAATGCCAATGGCTGTCTCCACCAAGGAGCATTCCCAAAGCCCTGAAGTCTGACTGTCCCCACTCAATATAGACAGACAAAAAGAGGTCTAGCCTTTAAAGTAAAACCAGACAGCAGAACAAAAGCAATTTGTGATGGGGCATATAGTCCTCCAAAGGCTTAATTGTTCTATGCAGAGGTCGACTGGGATACACTCAAAATGCAAGAAAGGAGGGAGGCTGTGGCAAGGCCTGCAGCAAAGGGCCCCAGATCAATCCACTGGCTGAGGCCACGTGGCAGCACAGAGTCACGGGGCATTGGAGGGAGACACTGGGCTGGAGAAGAGCTCTCTCTTGCACCACATTCACGTTTGGGGGCCAACAAATTGCCTCTTTCCTGGCAAATGAGCTGATTCTGCTTCTTTACAATTCTGTTCAGAAGGCAAAAACAAATCGGGAACCCCTATGCAGCAACTCCTGAGGCCTTACCGCCATTTAAACAGACAGAGCAAAGATCCTGGCAAGGGAAATACATAAATAACTACTTCAAAGGTACATCTATGGTGTGGACACCTGTACAACAGAATGCTCTGCAAACATTTAAAACAGCGTTTATCGATGTGGGTGCTGTGGGCATTTTGAGAGGGTCAGTTCTTTATCATGTAGGTCTATTCCACACATTCCAAGGTGTTTAGCACCCATAGTCTGTGCCCACTAAATGCCAGTAGGACTCCTTCCTCATCATTATGAAAACCAAAACCACCACTACACATTTCCAAATGCCCTCTGTGGGGCTGGTGATGGTATATGGAAGTTTGAACATGATGTATTTTTTTTCAGTTAGAAAAGTTAAGTTGCAGAACTCCCTTAGACCAATTTATGTTCCTCCTCACACATACCTTGTTTTCTTTCTTTTTAACTGAGGTATAACACGTACTGTAAAGTGCACAAATCTTAAGTGTGTATAACTCAATGCCATTTTTATACATGTATATACCTGTAAATCCCCCTGGATTAAGATACACGACGTTTGCAGCACCTCAGGAGGTTCCCTCGCGGCCCCTCCTAGTTGTCACTGCCAAAGACAACCCCTATTCTGATTTCTATCACCACAGAATAGTTTTGCAGGTTTTTGAACTTCCTATAAATGGAATTATCATATGTCCTCTTTTGTGTCTGGCTTCTTTTACTCAACATTCTGTCCACATTATGTTGCTGACTGTGGCAATACATTCGTTTTCACTTCTTTTCTTTTTAAAAAGTCATATCCATAGAAAAGTGCCTAGAAGTATATATCAAACTGTTAAGAATAGCAGTTTCTGGAAAAGGGAATGGAGTCAAGAGGAAAATGGGGGGTAGGTCTGCTTTCAACTTTTTGTTTCTGTTTGATTTTTTTTTTCTTGCTTGACTTTCGTGATTTTAAAAAGCATTTTAAAAGTGCATTCACCAGAGGACAGCTTCAGCTCACCTGCAATATCAAACAGGCTGTTTTAAAGGTAAACATAACTATTCAGACCACCGGGCCAAGAAAAGTTAACTATAATGTTAGAATTCTATTCTTTGCCCCAAGAGAAGTTTAGAAACCAAGGTTGTCAGTCATTGCATCTATTTTGGGTAAAAATCAAGGCCTGAGTGGCTTTCTCATCCCTCACTCCCCTCCATTACTCTCAGCAGCCAACCCATGGGGGAAGCAGAATAACTTCGTGGTTCCTCCCACCTCACCCTCAAGCCTCAGTGTTGGTGGGACTTTCAAGCTAAGTGACAACACAGCAGTTACAAACCCTTTCATAGCAAAGAACAAAAAGTGTCCCCATACAGGCCCAAGGCACCATAGTCCTGATAGCGAATGGCAAAGGAGGAAGCTCTAGAATGAATGGGAGTGAGCTGAGCTCTGAGAAGGAATGTGCAGCCCCCTGGGCCAAGAACCACTGCCTGGAGAACAGGCCTCGGCCTCAGATCTGAATGCTTCCCAAGGCTTTCCCATGGAGAGAGGGCAGAGCCCTAGGAAAAGCCTTTTGAACTTCTTCTTGTGTGCCATCAAGTTGATTCCAACTCATAGACAGTCTATATGACAGAGTAGAACTGTCCCACAGGGTTTCCAAGGAGCAGCTAGTGGATTTGAACTGCAGACCTTTTGGTTAGCAGCCCGGTTCTTAACCACTATGCAACCAGGGCTTGGGATTTGGATAAGGAAATTTTGCAGAAGAGGAGAGGAGAGGATGCTGAAAAGATACAATGTACAGAGGAGGAGAGAGACATAGCCCCAGGGCTGTTCCCCAGCTTTCTTCACATTTGAATACACAAAAACACATTTTAAAGAGCATGTGTTTTGGAAGAAAACATGCTTTGATGGTTATGAGGGTGGGGAGGGAGGGAGATGGGTATTCACTAACTAGAAAGTAGACAAGAATTATCTTAGGTGAAGGGAAGGACAACACACACTACAGGGGAAGTCAGCACAACTAGACTAAACCAAAAGCTAAGAAGTTTCCTGAATACAACCACACACTTCAAGGCAAAGAGTAGCAGGGGCAGGGGTCTGGGGACCATGGTTTCAGGGGACATCTAGGTCAATTGGCATAACAAAGTTTATTAAGAAAATGTTCTGCATCCCACTTTGGTGAGTGGCGTCTGGGGTCTTAAAAGCTAGCGAGCAGCCATCTAAGATGCATCAATTGGTCCCAACCCACCTGGAGCAAAGGAGAATGAAGAACACCAAAAGACACAAGGAAAATATTAGCCCAAGAGACAGAAAGGACCACATAAACCAGAGACTCCATCAGCCTGAGACGAGAAGAACTAGATGGTGCCTGGCTACCACCAATGACCGCTCTGACAGGGAACACAACAGAGAGTCCCTGATGGAGCAGGAGAAAAGTGGGGTGCAGAACTCAAATTCTAGTGAAAAGACCAGACTTAATGGTCTGACTGAGACTGGAGGGACCCTGGAAGACATGGCCCCTGGACTCTTTGTCAACTCAGCACTAAAACCATTCCTGGGGCCAACTCTTCAGTCAAAGATTAGACCGGACTATGGGACATAAAATGATACTCATGAAGAGTCTGCTTCTTAGCTCAAGCAGATACGTGAGACTAAAAGGGCAGCTCCTGTCCGGAGGCGAGATGAGAAGGCAGGGAGGGTCAGGTGCTGGTTGAATGGACACGGGGAATCGGGGGTGGAAAGGAAGAGTGTGCTTTCACAGTATAGGGAGAGCAGCTAGGGTCATATAATAATGTGTGTATAAATTTTTGTATGAGAAACTCGAATTGTAAACTTTCACTTAAAGCACAATAAAAAATGAAAAAAAATAAATTTTAAGATATTATAAATAAATAAAAAAACACTTGTTTGCAACAGGCCAAGCTGGTGGCTTTCAACTTGAGAACATTCCTCTGACCAAGTATGTACACAACTACTTAGCGGGACAGATGTGGGACAGATGATACTACTCAAAAGTTTGTTTGTTTGTTTTTTCTAAACCTGCGGTGGTCACTGCCATCAGTAAATGCTTCAGGAAGTTCAACGTCAAGTTCCCAAATTTCCTGTCCTAAAACCAAAAACACAGGTCCCCTTAAAAACAACAAATGGGAAACACAGTCTAATGAGATGCTCTGGGAAAACAATTTGGATCTGGACACACCAGTGGTTCTCACACTTGAGTGTGCATCAGATTCACCCAGAGGGTTTGTTAAAGCACAGACACAGGCACCCCTCCCCCACCCAACCTCTAATTCAATAGGTCTGGGGTAGTGTTCTATCATTTGCGTAGCTAACAAGTTCCCAGGTGATGCTAAGGCAGCTAGTCTAAGAATCACACGCCGAGATACTCTGGTCCTCTCTAGCCCTCCCAGTCCTCTCCGGTAGCACAGGGCACATTAGCAGATCAATGACTGAGCCGTCCTGCAATACAGAAATCTACCTAACCCAGCATTTCCAAACTTACTTACAAGGCATCCTGCTGCCCATAGAACTTCTATTAAGATCTCTGGGAAGCAGTGCTTCAAGGAAGCCACTTTTGGAAATGTTTTACTAGAGGTACCTGCTCAGCTCAGAGATGGTCCTGACCAGAAGAAAGATTTCAGCCTCCTGAAGGAACAACAGAGACCCTGGGTGATGTAAGCAGTTAGCTGCTAACCAAAAGATTGGTGGTTCAAATCCACCCAGAGGCTCCTCAGAAGAAAGGCCGGTCGATCTACTTCCGAAAAATCAGCCACTGAAAACCCTATGGAGCACAGTTCTACTCTGACACACATAGGGTCACCATGAGTCGGAATCGACTCAACGACAATTGGTATTGGTGAAGGAACAGCAACCAACAACAGACAAATGTCTAAGCCAATCCTTAAGCAGCAACAGGGTAGTGGGCGGAGGAGGGCTGTTAGCTACACAACATAGCACGATCCTGGCAGGGGAGATCTAGGGAAATCAGAGCCCACTGCCCAGAACTCCAGGTAGCATCAAGGAAGTCTGTCAGCAGGTAGCAAAGGTCAATTCACCTCCAGCCTTGGATCATGGCACCAGACTTTGGCTAAGAATTAGCAAGAATAAAGCAGGATCCTAGTTTGTAGAGGGTCTAAGGCATAAGGAGGTTACCAAGCTTCTAACATAGAGAATGAGAAACCAGTTATCTTTCAGACAAAGGAACAGTAATGGCATATAATGCTAGTTATAGCATGTTGCCCTAGATTTCTTAAATCTCCCCTGCCTCCTGAACTGAGCTTCATGATGAGGGCAGAAGCAGCCCTGTTTGGACTGCGTGAGAATGGACGCAGGTACCAGGAGAAGCAGAATCCTAAAAAATCTACCTTCATCTACCTAAAAAAAATCTACTTGGGCCTTAAAAATCTATCCCTATGGTTGCCAAAACTGGTTGTCCACAGGATATCCTGGGGAACTTGATAAACAACTAGAACACTGCTTGTCAAACTTCAGTGGGCATCTGAATCACCCAGGGATCTTGTTAAAAAGCACAGGCCCATAAAACAAAATGAGACTAAACGGGCACACCAGCCCAGGGGCAAGGACAAGAATGCAGGAGGGGACAGGAAAGCTGGTAACGGGGAACCCAAGGTCGAGAAGGGAAGAGTGTTGACATGTCATGGGCGTGGCAACCAATGTCACAAAACAATATGTGTATTAATTGTTTAATGAGAAACTAATTTGTTCTGTATACCCTCATCTAAAATACAATTTAAAAAAAAGCAAGCTCTGATTTCATATGACTCGGATGGGGTTCAAGATTCTTGAACCACACTTTAAATCATAAGGCCCTAGATCAGGGATTGGCAAACTTGTTATCTGTATAGACCCAGACAGTAAACAATTTTTGGCTTTGCAGGTCATACAGTTTCTGTCACAACTACTCCACTCTGCATTGCACAATGAAAGCAACAAGAGACAATACCCAAACCAATGAGTATGGCTGTGTTCTAATGACAATGAAATTTGAATTTCATATAATTTTTGTATGTCATTAAATATTATTCTTTTGATTGTTTTCAACCATTAAAATTGACAACAGCAACTAGAAAGATTAGATGGGAACCTTAGGGGGCAGTGAGTTTATGTTAATACAGGAGGAAAAACTCAGAAAAGGAGGGTGAGAATGGTCACACAACTCAAAGAATGTAATCAATGTCACTGAACTGTACATGTAGAAACTGTTAAATTGGTGTTTATGTTCTGCTGTGTATATTCTCAACAACAAAAATAAATTATTGAAAAAGACTCAATATAAAATCGTAAGAATTTTTAGAAATAAAATGACACCTAGTTCTTAAAAAAATAAATAAATAAACAAATCCAAACCCATTGCTGTCAGATTGATTCCAACCCACGACCTCATGTGTTACAGAGTAGAACTGCTCCATAGCGTTTTCTTGGCTGTAATTCTACAGAAACGGATTAACAGGTCTTTCTTCTGTGGTGCCAGTGAGTGGGTTCAAACCACCAACCTTTAGTTTAGCAGCCTATTGTAAACTGCTTGTGCCACTCAAGGGCCTTTTCAACCATTAAAAAATGTAAAAGCCATTCACAGCTCACCTGCCAGATAAAAACAGGCAGCAGGCCATTTTTGGCCTAGGCTCCTAGCTTTAGTTTGCAGTCCCCTTCCCTAGATTACCGGTACCCAGACCCACCAAATCAGAATATACAGTGGTGGGGCCTGAGAAACCTCATTTCATCAGTCTCCTCCCTTCCCCCGCCCCAAATCATGTCCAAATATCATTGCTGGGTTGAAAATCACTGATGCACCAAACTCCCTGAAAAAGCGGGAGGCCTCTCTCAGTGCTGCTGGCAGTTCACTCTTTCTGACTTGCCCAACTCAAGGGGCTTGGAGGGCTTAACAGAGGAGCTGGGTGTGGTCTTCTGAATTCCCATTTGTCTCAATGTCACCTATTTTCCAAAGTGCTGCCTCCTCCGGAACACCAGCGTGACGTCAATTTATGGTACAAAGATGTGTAGTTCCTGTGTCTTTGCTGGTGGGTCAGTTCCAGCTCTGATCACACGAGGGTGGCTTTCTTAAGGAGCTGAAATTAGTTATAAGGCACATCTTAGATGCAGGGAAAAGCCATGCAAAGACCCTGTTACCGATCAGTCTGAAGACGTGCTTTGCTGCTTCTTGAGGTGGGGCCAGGGAGGGACTGTACTCCTGGCAGGAAGCCTTAAAAGGAGATGAAGTTAAGGGTCCCCTAAGGGTTGGGTGGAGCCCTGGTGGTGTAGTGGTTAAGAGCTCGGCTGCTTACCAAAAGGTTGGCAGTTCAAATCCATCAGCCATTCCTTGGAAACCCTGTGGGGCAGTTCTACTCTGTCCTATAGGGTCAGAATCGACTCCATGGCAACAGATTTGGTCTTTTTTTTTTTTTTTAAGACTTGGGTTTGTTTTTGAGTTAGAGAAGGGAGTAGAAACCTAAAGCTGTGCTTGCTTATCTCAGGAATGTCAGGGGACTTAGGAAAGGAAGTCCTAGGGGATTCTATGATGAATGCAAAGAGCCAACAGGAAAAGGGAGAGAGGAAGGGGAGTGAGCTATCGTATGGCAGTTATGAACAGGCAAGCCACCCTGTCTTGGCAAAAGGGCTGAATTCATTCATCAGGCCAGTATTTCACAAATATCAGTATGAGTAAGAATCTTGTTAAAATGCAGATGTTGATTTATTAGGTCTGCAGTCAGGCCTGAGATTCTGCAAATCAGACATGCTTCCAGAATCCCTGGGTGGTGCAAAAGGTTGGAGGTTCAAGTCCACCCAGAGCACGTCAGAAGAAAGGTCTGGTGATCTACTTCTGGAAAATCAGCCACTGAAAGCCCTATGGAGCACAGTTATACTCTGACACACAAGGGGGCGCCATGGGTCAAAGTTGACTTGACGGCAACTGGTTTGTTTGGTTTTTGACATGCTCCCAGGTGATGCTGATGCTGCTGGGCTGCGGATCACACTTTGAAGAACAAGAATGAAGATAATATACAAGTAGAGCTTCATATTTTGTTCTTTTTAAATAGGCATAAGCTGTCAAAGAACATGAGTCTCACCTGGGGCTGACCTACTGCCATCCAAGACTGCCACATATGGTGGCAGTTCCCTACAGGGCTTCGAACCCTTTGAGTTCTGGTTCGAACCCCTGCTGAGAATTTGCATTTCTAACAAGTTCCCAGGTGATGCTAATGCTGCTGGTTAGAGACCAATTCTGAGAACCGCTAGTGGAGCAGCGGTTCTAAAAAAAATGTATTATACATAAGAATCACCTGGGGATATTATTAAACTGTAGATTCTGATTCAGTAGATCTAGGGTGGAAATGCAAAGTCTCAGCAGGGGTTTGAACCAGAATGAACCCCTTCGAAGCCCTGATTCCCTACACCACAGCACCCACCATTACACCCACCAACAGGGCAAGTGGGGTATCAACTCCAGCCTGCCTTCAACTCTCCACATCCTGGACCTGCCTCCATTCTTTTCCTAATTAGTACAAAGTATGTTTCCTGGTCAAGCCCTGTACCCACAGTACTGTATGTGCCCAGAGGAGGCACCTTTTCTAATTCATCTGAAGGTGCCATATGGGATAGCAATGGCCCTGCTGAAAGCAGTGAGAGTGACAGTCATCCTTAGCTGACTCTTGCCCCAGTTGGCAGAAAAGACACTGCTTTGTCGCTCAACCCTTGAGTGAGAGCTGTTAACGAGCCAGGATAGAATGTCATCACTTAATAAAAATGACAGACAGTAACAAGTCTTGGCCTGGCTGTGGAGAAATTGGAACCCTCTTACGTTGCTGGTGGGAGTGTAAAATGGTGCAGCCGCTGTGGAAAACAGTCTGGCAGTTCCTCAAATGGTTAAACAGAGTTCTCTTATGACCCAAGAATTACACTCCTAGGAATATACCCAAGAGAACTGAAAACACATGTCCACACAAACTTGTACATGAATGTTCACAGCAGCATTATTTATAATAGCCAAAAAGTGGAAATAATCCAAACAACCATCAATTGATAAATGGATAAATAAAATGTGGTATATCCACACAATGGAATGTTATTCAGCCATAAAAAGGAATAGAGTACAGATACGTGCGACAACATGGATGAACCTTGAAAACATTATGCTGAGTGAAAGAAGCCAGTCACAATGGACCACATACTGTATGATCCCATTTATATGGAATGTCTAGAAATAGGCAATCTATAGGGACAGAAAGTAGATCAGGAGCCCTGGTGGCACAGTGATTAAGATCCCAGCTGTTAACCAAAAGGTTGGCAGTTTGAATCCACCAGTCACTCCTTGGAAACTCTATGGGGCATTTCTACTCTGTCCTGTAGGGTCGCTATGAGTCAGAATCCACTCAACGGCAATGGATTTGTTTTTGTTTGTTTGTTTGTTTTTGGTTAGGGCTAGGGGAATAGGGAGACTGATGGTGACAGCTAAGGAGTTTGAGGTTTCTTCTGGGGGGTAATAAAAATGTTCTAAAATTGCTTGCGGTGATGGTTGAACCACTCCGTGAACATACTAATAGCCACTGAATTGTATACTTTAAATAGGTGAACTGTATGGTATGTGAATTATATCTCAATAAAGCTGTTACAATAATGTCATCAGAGATTAGCTGGAGAGCTCAAAGTAAGTGGTCTAGAGAGGGAGCATGTGGGACACCTAGACCCTCAAAGAGGGGCAAGAACTGGCCTTAGACAGCAACTCACCAGAGCCCTCGAGAAACATCCAACCTATATGACAAGCAGCCCCAGATCTGAGGCCCTGAGATTGCAGTCAAGTGTCAAAACGCACAACAATGCTGAAATATACCCTGGACAGGGGCTCCGTGACTGTACAAAATGAGATTTATTCTTGTCTGGCTATCCCTAGTGCCCAGCACGGTGCCTAACATGTAGTGGCCACTCAAAAATTATATTCAGTACATGCCTGTGGCAGAGTGAAGGAAATTCTGGAGTCACTAGCTTAAGCTTGAGCTCTAATCCCAGCTCTGCTTCTAACTCCCTGTGTGACCCCAGACAAATTCCTTCAACTCGCTGAGCCTCAGAAGCTCAACCATAAAATGTGGGGAATTACCATCTGGGTGCCCTCCCAGTCTTATGTTCCACAGTTCCGTGAATGAGGTAGCCCGTGCAGGGAGCCTGGGTGTGGATGAGAGGAACTCCTGAAGGGATCTAGACAGAGCCTCAGACATCTACCCAGCAGGTCAGGACTGACCAGAGGTGTGATCCAAGGTCATTTTTCCTATAGACCCACCAAGAGCCTCTAGGAGTCAGGTTCCCTGGTAGTCCATGAGGATACAAAAGGAACAAGATCCAGGACCTGCTCACATGGCGGGGGGCATTAGATTCATAAGTAGCCAATGCTGAAACAATATGATCCCACCCCATGGAAAGCTGAGGTAAAATCTAACTCAGAACAGGATTTCAATGTTGGACATTTAAATGAATTAGAACTTTGGTGTGACAAATGCTGAATCAGTGGCAACAAGTCTGTCAGAGTTTCTATAAGGTGGAGGATGTGGTCACGCCACCACTTCCTCACCACTCCACAATGGACCTGCCAAAACTGGGCTCAACTCTTGCCCTGTGGCCCTAATTTAGTCAGTGTTCTTTTTTTTTGTTTTGTTTTGTTTTGGTTTTTTTGTTTGTTTGTTTTTTAACATTCTTGGACCCCTGGGATTGACAGGGTCATTCAGCTCAGTCACCCACACAGTAAGTGGCAGGCCAGAGTCACCCATTAGAGGTCCTCGCATGCAATCAGCATTGAATTGATGCACATTAAGCACAACTGGATGGACACTGCAAACAGCCAATGATAGTAGACGACAGGATCCACTGGTACATGGGACCCTTCACACTACAGGTAAGAGCAGGCAGAAGAAACATTGCAAAGATATTTCAAGATCAAGGCAGAAGGTCTGCCTCCAAATTCTGTGTTTGGGTCTGTCTATTACATAAAAAAGTTTTAAAACCAATGTACTCAATTTACAACCCCAAACCTCTGGGATAATCCAAGCCATTATGTCCAAACCCATTTATCTCCTCCCTGGAGAACAATGCACAAACAGGCATCCGGTATGAGCAAAGAGGCATCCAGTATGAGCTAAGAATTACGAGTGAATCATTCAGCTCGGGAATGAGAGCTCCAGAGGTTTCTGAGACCGGAGTGCGCCATGTGACCCTAAGATCCAGGTGCAACTAATTATCATTTGGAAAACTTGGGCGCTTAGCAATGCTACCGATGACATTTCTCCTGCAAAGGCTTCTTCTTTAAATCCTTATCTGAAAATCCTGTCTCCAGAACTCCTTGGAGTTTCTAAGTCTCCTTTGAATAGTCTCCTAGAGGGATTTGATGTCCTAGTGTCTGAGCAATTAACTATGCCCTGACTTGGTGCCTTTCCAAATGGATCTTTTGTTCAGGGTACTGCAAACTTCCTCAGACATTCTGCTATCTCACATTCCTTTCTCTTTGGAAATTACCATCTTGGAAAGTCTGGTTAAGCCCTGCAGGGATATGTGAAATAGAATGGTTTCATTCCCTGTCACTATTACTTCAATCAATCAATTAATCCACAAATATTGACTGAACATATCCCCCAGGTGCCAGACACAGGGCTAAGTGGAGGGTACAACAAGTTAACAGCTGAGGCCTGAAGGCCATTTCAATCTATGATTATACATGTTTTGTTTGGTGTAGCTTTTTAAATGAGGAGAACTGGAAATTGTACAGCTGTCTCTAACTCGAGAGGCCACCTACTCATTGTTTCAATCAAAGTTTACTTACTCTGGTAATTTCATCTTGCTTTGTATGTTTATTTTTGTGTCCATTAAGTGCATATTTTCTCACATAAATTCATGAGGATGATCTAGTGAGTTGTTGTGAACAGATGCTGTCGAATTGATTCTGACTCATGGCAATCCATGTGTTACAGAGTAGAACTGCTGCATAGAGTTTTCTTAGCTATAATCTTAACGGAAGCAGATCGCCAGGCCTTTCTTTTCAGGCACCGCTGGGTGGGTTTAAACTGTCAACCTTTAGGTTAGCAGTCAAGCATAAGCCTTTGTGCCACCAAGGGACCTTGATCTGGTAAGTTGTTGTTGATGTTTGTTGCCATTGTATCAATTCCAACTCATGACAACCCCATGTGTGTGGAGTAGAACTGCTCTCCAATAGGGTCCTCAAGGCTGTGACCTTTCGGAAGCAGATCACCAGACCCGTCTTCCAAGGCATCTCGAGTAGGTTTGAACTGCCAATCTTTCAGCTAGTAGTTGAGCTCTTAACCATTTGTGCCACCCAGGGACTCTTGATCTAGTGAGTAGTGGTTCTGAATTGGGAGAGGGCTCTCTCCCCAGAAAAAAAGAACACACATATTTTTGTTTCCAATTTCAAAACGTTCTTAGAGAAGCCCACAGACCCTTGACTTTAAGTTTCCTTGGGCTTTCAGCACTTCCGTCACTGGCATCAGCATCATTATTCTCCAATACCCAGGCCCAATGTTTATCCATGGCTCCTCTCTATGCTCCCAGGGCTTGTCCACCCATCTGTATTATAGCATTTACCACCTTGGATAACTCTTGTGTCTACTTCCCCGGGTGGCACAAACGGTTTGGCTCAACTTCTAACGTAAAAGGTTGGCGATTTAAACCCACCCAGTGGCGCCCCTGGAGAAAGGCCAGGCAATCTACTTACGGAAAGATTACACCCAAGAAAACCCTATGGCGCAATTCTATCCTGTAACGTGTGGGGTCACCAGGAGTTGGAATCTGCTTGACAGCAACGGGTTTGGTTCCCCCCCAAGACAGAAAGCTACTTGAGAGAAGGAATTACATACCACATTCTTGCTGGTATCCCAAGCACTTTAAAAAATAAATCTCTGAGTAATGCCCAGATGTCATCAGAGAAGACAGAAACTGATTCTACTGGAGAATAAAATTCAAATTTCCCAGAGAAAGATTCAGGCTGAAGAGGCCCCTAAAATAGTGGCCCATAAAAGCTGGCAGGCAAGAAAGTTGAGCCAAGCAATCAAGAACTGAGAGTCTGGCCTGAGAAACTCCCTACAAACTGGAACTCAGGAGGGGTTCTTATGCACACAATTTTAGAAGTGAATCTTTAACCTGCGTATTAATCATAACTTGGCTGCTACATCATACTATGGTATAGCCTGGCAAAAGTCAACCTTCTTCTGTTTAAACTCTCTCTGCTTTCAATTACCAATTTTAGTTATGTTCTCTGAAAGGGGAATTGATGTAGCACACATCTTTGCGTTTACTAAGGAAACCATTCAACCACTTTGGAAGGCGCTGGAGCAAAGTGGCCAACAAAAATAATAAATGCAAACTCCAGCTTGTGGTCACAGTCAGTCTCTCGTCTTACAGCCCCCAACAGAGGTTATTGCTTAAACAGAGGGTGTTCATGGATTTAAATGTAACCTCTGTAGCCGGCAAGCCATAGTTCCTATGTATCTAGCGTCACAGTGGCACAAAGCCCCATTTACCAGTGCACGAGTACGTCTCAGCTCCTTTCCCATATAACATCCCATCACCTGAATTGCACGAACTATTAATTCAATAAGTACAAATATCACTCAGCACAAAGGGCTCTGCTTGGCACTATGGGAAATACAAAGAACAGTAAGACATAGCACAGCCCCTGCCTTCAAGAGCTCAGAATCTAGGAGGAGAATGAAGAGGAGGCACAAATTATTGTAACATACAACATGTATGATGAATACCACAAAAGAGACATACAGAGCTGTGGGTGTTTAAGGGAAGGCAGAGGTTTCCCATTTGAGGGATCAAGGAAAGGACTCATAAAACCAGGGTGTCACTAGATGATGGGCAGAATTTGGACAAACAGGTGCCTGGGGGAAGCATTCCAGATGCAGGAAGTAGCATCCGCCAAGAAGAAGGAAAATGTGATTCAAGTTCTGTAAGGACAGGTAGTCTATTTTGGCTGGATGTTAGGAAAGCAGGCGAGAAAGACTGGAAAATTCAGCTGGAAGTAAACTATATAGTTTAGCCCCTGAAACCATCTGAGAACTTTCCACTTAACTTGAGAGGGAGAAGTGAGATGCTTATAAGTTTTTGAGTAGGGGAGTAATGCAATAAAAAGAGTATTAAAGTAAAGCTGTCCTTAAAAGACCATTATCTGCCCAGAGACAGTTCAATGAGTTAGAATGAAAGACAAGAAGTCAGAATGTTATGATGATGATCTAAAAGAAAGGGGTTGTACTTCATCTGTGGTGGGAAGACTGATGAGGTGGGAAGGTTTGAAGATAGTGCCTTAACGATAGTTTCTGGAGTCTCAAGGAGCCCTGGTGGCCCAGGGGTTAAGTGCTCGGCTGCTATCCAAAAGGATCGAACCCATCAGCTGCTCCACAGGAGAAAGATGTGGCAGTCTGCTTTCATAAAGATTACAGCCTTGGAAATCCTATGGGGCAGTTCTACTCTGTCCTATAGGGTCGCTATGAGTCGGAATCAACTCGATGGCAATGCGTTTGATTTGGTTTTCGTTTCTGGAGTCGCTTGCAGCTCACAAATCTGTAAAATAGGAAACAGTCCCTGGGTGGCACAAACAGTTAAGCATTCAACTACCAACTGAAAGGTTGGAGGTTCAAGACCACCCAGAGGCCCCTCAGAAGAAACACCTGGCCATCTGCTTCTGAAAGGTCACAGCCTTGAAAACATTATGAGGTACAGTTCTACTCTGCACACATGGAATTGTCATGGGTTGGGATCAATGACAACTGCTTGGTCAGGTGGTTGGCTGAAACAACAATATACTATACTGAAAGTGTTATCAATCAAGAAAATGCCACACGAAAATAGCCTGCTCTTCCCAGCAGATTTCTTTTAATGCAGAGTAACTGTGTCAGCTGATTACATGTTTTAAATCCAAACAGTAAATTCTAGCCTGCTCCTGGTAAGACTTTAATTGCACATCCTGAGCCAGGTGCTCTGGTCCTAATACTTATCCCCAGCTGAGGCATTTTAGAACAATGCTTCAGCTGATGTGGTTTCATTTGATTTTTAGCAAACCTAATTTGGTTTTCTTCACTGGTGAAATCACACTACTTTACCAGTTTTCTCCAGGCATCAGAACATTCACAAGCCTTTCTTAGTGACCCCGGTGCTCATTCATCTTCAGCCTTGTTTGCAGAAGGAGATGGAGTGAGCCTCCAAAATCTCAGATGTAAATAAGGCTTCCAGAGTTCATTTAGGAAAACAATCAAAACTCCCAGCTCTTATAAGCATATAAACACAATCAAACACAGACAACTTTGCTATGAACCTTCCATTCACTTCATGTGGGTTTTCATAGACATTGAATCTTTGCTAGGCTGCAAAAAATAAATCAGAGGCCCAGAAAAGCTGCATCAAATTCAAAGATGGAAGAACTCCAAAGACCTTCTAGAAGTGGGGATGGGAATGATTTACTCTCACTCTGACAGATTTGCTATGAAATCTTAGATGGTTACATAATCAGGGTGCTAACGGGGCCCTAGATTTCCATCTCCCTCTTTCAGATGTACTTGACTCAAGACCTCTCATGTTCGGACTTCGGGGCAACATGGCGCTATAGTCAGAAGCACCATGCCATCCCTCCGCAGCAAAAATCAGAAAAACTAAGTCAAACAGAGTCACATGTCAATCCTGAAACCCTAATCATCAAATGAAGAGATAAAGAATTCAGCCAAGCACCAACTGGAATAAGAAACTGACTTGAGAACAGAGAAAGAGGAGAGATACATGCAGAGGTCCCTTATCAGCTACCGCAGCACGGATCCACCATCTTGGACTCCTATCAGAGATCAGCCAACAGGGGGAACGGGAAAGCAGCCTCATGAAGCTTCCAGCAGGAGACAGAACGACCGGTAACCAGCGATATATGCTTTCCCCTCCCCTACCCTTCCTCACCCCCACTTAGCCTCCTCTGCTTCCTGCAGCCACAGTCTCTTGGCTGGGAAGCACCAGCTTCACCCCGGTGTCACTTGCATTCCACCGGCCTGCACTGGCCAGCTCCCCAAGTGCCTTTTGTTGGCTACTAGTGCTGCTTTTTCCCGCTTCTTTAGATTTCTTCCTTACCTCTCACAACCTCCCCCTCTTTTCTCTCAAATACCTGGCTCCATGTGCCATCTTTGCTTCTTCCTGAAAGGCTGCGAAACACCGCTCGACTGTGAAACTGCTTCCCGGCCCGTGACACCATGCTGGTGGGACCCCCGGGGGTTTTTTGTTTGTTTGCTCTGATTTGTTTTCTTCTTCTTTTCTTGGCTTGGGAGCCCCTTCTATCGAGGCGATACCACGCGGCTTGGAAGCTACTCCCTTACTCTGTGCAGGTGCACAGGGACATCCCTAGGGGCATTTCTTTTTTCTTTTTGGTTTTGGGTTTTTTTTGGTTTCCTTGTTTTGTTTTCTTCCCTCTCTTATTCCCATTTTGTCTTTCTTCATTTCCAGTTTCTTGATTTATTCATTTTTTTACCCTTTTTCTATTTTTTTTTTCATTTTTGTGTTTCCCCATTTCTCAGTCTCTCATCTCTCCACTCCAATAGCAAGCTCCCTTAGCACTCTTTTTTGTTTGTTTTTGGCTCCTGTTCCTCTCTCCTCTCCTCTTTCCCATACTCATCTTAGCTCCACACATCACAATCTACCCTCTCCTTCCTGCCTACCTGCACCATGCACTGAACATCACACTCCCAAGCAGCACAGGCACAGCCTACTGGAAGCTGCCCTGCACTGATTCCCAGTCTGCACTGTCAGCCCTGGTATATACCACAAACAACCCATCCCAGTAACTCCCCTTCAGCTGGACATGCCCTGCTGTACCCTGCTGTACCATACCTGAGTGACTGACCCTGCCTATTGGAGAAGGTGAAAAGTATCGTGCCCACTTAAGAGCAAACAACAAAGAACGCACAGCCTGCCTGCTCAGACATAACCAAATAAAACAAAAAAGCAGGACGAAACAAACAAATCTACAATCAATAAATGAGGAAAATAACCACTTAATGCCCCAAAGACAGCAGAAAATATCAAAACATTTGCAAAAACAGGACAGGATGGTTCAAGTAGGTGTCCAAAACAAAACACCAGATGACTTTCCAGTAGAAGAAAAGGCACTAGACCTAATTCTAATATTCCGAATTATCCAAGAGTTGAAGCAAAAAGCAGACAAACGTGAGGAAAAAATAGACAAATTCATGGAAAAGGCAGACAAATTCATGGAAAATACAGACAAAAAATGGAAGAATTCAGGAAAATAATGCAGGAACAAAATACCAAAATAAATTCACAACTAGAAATCATACAAAAACAACAATTAGAAATCCAAAGGATAAACAAAAAGATTTCAGAAATGGACAGTGTCACAGAAGGGCTGAGGATCAGATTTGAAATGGTGGAAGACAGGATCAGTGAAATTGAAGACAAACACTTTGATACAACTCTGAGGAATAATCAGAAAAAAGATAGAAGAAAAATGAAGAAACCCTGATAATTATGTGGGATAATATCAAAAGCAAAAATCTGCAAGTCATAGGAGTTCCAGAACAGGGGGAGAAAATAGAAAACACAGAGAGGATCACTGAAGAATTGCCAACAGAAAACTTCCCGAGTATCATGAAAGATGAAAAGCTGACCAACCAAGAAGCTCAATGAACCCGATATAGGATAGACCCCAAAAGAAAATCACCAAGGCATATCATAATCACACACACTAAAACCAAAGACAAACAAAGAATCCTGAGAGCAGCTCGAGAAAAATGAAAAGTCACATACAGAGGAGAAACAATTAGACTAAGCTCAGATTATTTGGCAGAAACCATGCAGGCAAGAAGGCAATGGGATGACATATATAAAACCTCGAAAGAAAAAAATTGCCAGACAAGAATAATACATCCTGCAAAACTCTCATTCAGATATGATGGTGAAAGTAGGTCATTTCCAGATAAAAAGAAATTAAGGGACTATGTAAAAACCAAACCAAACTTACAAGACTTATTACAGGGAGTCCTTCGATCTGAGAACAAACAACATCAGACCACAGGCTGAATATAGGACACAGGATTGTACTAGCTAGATACCAACCTAGGAAATGAACTCTTAAGGACTATGCAAAACCAAAAGAATTACAACGGGGAATGAGAGCAGTTAATCTGTAAATGACAATAGCATCAGAACAATAAAAGAGGGAATAAACAGTGTAGGTATAGAACCTTCTAATGGAAAGGAAGGCAAAGCGATACCAAGTAGTAACAGACTGCTTCAAATCTAGGAAAATAAGGGCAAATTTCAAGGTAACCACAAAGAAAGTTAACAAACCTACTCATCAAAATAAAGAAGAAAAACAAAGTCTCAGTAAAAACAAAACCTACAAAAGCAAAAAAATGAAAAAAAAATCCACAAACAAAAGGAACTCAGCACAGGAGAGTAAGAGGAACAAAGAAAACGTCAGCACTACAAAATGAAATCCCACTCCTAGGAATATATCCTAGAGAAATAAGAGCCGTCACACGAAGAGACATATGCACACCCATATTCACTGCAGCACTGTTACAATAGCAAAAAGATGGAAACAACCTAGATGCCCATCAACAGATGAATGGATAAACAAATTATGGTACATACACACAATGGAGTATTATGCAACAATAAAGAACAATCATGAATCTGTGAAGCATCTCACAATATGGATGAAACTGGAGGACATTATACTGAGTGAAATAAGTCAATCACAAAAGGACAAATATTGTATGAGACCTCTACTGTAAAAACTCATGTAAAAGTTTACACACAAAAAGAATCTTTGTGGGTTACGAGGGTTGGGAGGGGTGGGGGGAACTAAATAGACAAGAGATAAGTGGTAACTTTGGTGAAGAGTAAGACAGTACACAATACTGGGGAAGCCAGCAAAACTTGTACAAGGAAAGGTCATGGAAGCTCCATAAACACATCCAAACTCCCTGAGGGACTGAATTGCTGGGTGGAGGGCTGTGGGGATCATGGTCTCAGGGAACATCTAGCTCAACTGGCATAACACAATTCATAAAGGCAATGTTCTACATTCTACCTTGGTGAGTAGTGTCTGGGGGGTCTTAAAAACCCGTGAGCAACCATCTAAGATACTCCACTGGTCTCATCCCTTCAGGAGCAATGGAGAATGAAGAGAACAGGATACAAGGAAAAGATTAGTCCAAAGGACTAATGCACCACAGGTACCACAGCCTCCACCAGACTGAGTCCAGTACAGCCAGATGGTGCCTGGCTACCATCACTGACTGCTCTGA
The DNA here is from genome assembly GCF_000243295.1 of Trichechus manatus latirostris. NCBI lineage: Eukaryota > Metazoa > Chordata > Mammalia > Sirenia > Trichechidae > Trichechus > Trichechus manatus. The sequence continues at coordinate 17,247,271 of NW_004443982.1, read as the reverse complement.
CCGGGATCACAACAGAGGGTCTGGACAGAGCTGGAAAAGGATGTAGAACAAAACTCTCACTCACAAAAAAAAGACCAGATTTACTGGCCTGACAGACTGGAGAAACCCGAGAGCATGCCCCCGGATACCCTTTTAGCTCAGTGGTGAAGCCCCTCCCGAAGCTCACTTTTCAGCCAGGGATTGGACAGCCTCATAAAACAAAACAGGACCAATGAGGCACAGCAGTCCAGGGACAAGGACTAGAAGGCAGGAGGGGACAGAAAATCTGGTGATAGGGAACCCAAGGTTGATAAGGGACACTGTTGGTATGTCGTGGGGTTGTTAACCATTGTCATAGGGCAATATGTGTACTGTTTAATGAGAAACTATTTGTTCTGCAAACGTTCATCTAAGGTACAAAAAAAAAACCCCAGAATCATCTGTGTGAGATGATGACAACAGCAACTCAAAAGGTTTGATGGAAAGCCTAGGGGGCAGTGAGTTGAAGATAATGGTGATGGAATAATTTGGAAAAGGACAGTGAGAATAGCAACACAACTGGAAGAATGTAATTGATGTCACTGAATTGTACACGTAGAAACTTTTGAAATGGTGTAACTTTGGCTATGTATATTTTCACCAAAAAAAGGTCCTCCAAGGTCGAGAAGGGAGAGCGTTGACGTGTCATAGGGTTGTTAAGCAATGTCATAAAACAATATGTGTACTGACTGCTTAATGAGAAACTATTTGTTCTGTAAAACTTCATCTAAGGTACAATAAAAGAAAATTAAAAGGAAAAAAAAAGTCTCATCTTCACTTTTACCTAGACACTTGATGTCCACTTGCTAAGACAGGGAGTAATGAGTGTCTAAACTTGCAAGCCCACGATTCTTTGGGTGGCTGGCCCCTGGCACCAAGCTATACTGTGTAACAGGAGAAGTTGAAAAAGGGGAGGGGAGGGCAAGGGAGAGAAGGGGGGTCAGATAGAAAAGGAGAAGAGGGCCCTGCCTGAGAGACTCTTAACTAGATATATAGGCAGCTGACAGACCCTTCCCTATTCCAGCTGGAAAGGCTGCCTCTAGCTTCTAAACCTCTTCCTCTGCCTCACCCCCCACCTCCACCCCCTCCTTGTCCACTTATTCACTTCCTCTTACCCTGTTGTTGTTGTTGTTAGGTGCCATCGAGTCGGTTCTGACTCATAGCGACCCCATGTACAACAGAACAAAACACTGCCCCGTCCTGCACCATCCTCACAACGCTATGTTTGAGCCCATCGTTGCAGCCACGGTGTCAGTCCACCTCGTTGAGGGTCCTCCTCTTTTTTGCTGACCCTCTACTTTACCAAGCATGATGTCCTTCTCCAGGGACTGGTCCCACCTGATAACATGTTCAAAGTACGTGAGACAAAATCTCACCATCCTTGCTTGTAAGGAGCATTCTGGCTGTACTTCTTCCAAGGCAGATTTGTTGGTTCTTCTGGCAATCCACGGTATATTCAATATTCTTCGCCAACACCTCTTCCCCTGAATGTTCCTTTTAATCTGACTCTGGCTAAAGCCCCTTCGGGGAGGGGTTATTAACATGCCATAGAAATGGCAGCTGCCAGGCTCTGAGGATAGTCTCCTTTTCACTTTGCCTTGAATCAGCTCCTACAAAACAGCTTAAACTTACCAATGCCAACTCAAACACAAATATTCTTGTTTATTAATTTGCACATTTGTTTATTCATTCACTCATTTGGGGATGTGCTAAGAAATCGATTTCCAGGACACCTCTCCCAAGCATGGTATCTGGGAGTCCCCCATCCTTCACCCAGAACTTGGTGGGTTCTTTTCTCAGAGCCCAGATTTAAAGTGCCCACAGTGTTGAATGCAAAGCCAAATACTTGTCCTCCCTGTAGTTTACATCACCCACTTTCCCATTAACATTAAATTAAAATGTGCCCGCGAATTTACTCTCCATTCTGGGGCACAGGAGTACCTCCAGCTTCTCCTGCTCCTCTGAAGTTCTTTGCTAACCTATGACTCTCGATGAGGTAGTTACCTGGAGCTTTTTAAAGGGCATCTCCAAAGAGGGTTTTGCCAACACCATGTGAACCCCAACAAACACCAGGGTCCCCTTAGATTCTACAGACGGTGCCCTCCAGCAACAAGAAGTCTCACCTTTTGCCCAGCAGAGCTGCTCTTTCCCTGGGGCTAACCAAGTGCATGCCACATGTCACCACTCTCTGCTGGCACCTCTCCCTCAGAGGCGCAGACTTTCTCGGAATCCCGGGGGGCGGGGGGAGGTTGGGGATCCAGGGGAGGCCCCGCCTCTGCTCTCCACAAGAGTCGCTCGTGCCCCTACGGCCCCAAAAGGTAGCCTGGGACCGTGAGTGGGAGCGGGTAGGGGCACCTTCCAGGACAAGCTGCCAGTCACCCGGGCTCGGGCCATGAGCAAGCCTGTGAGTGGCAAAACTCAGGGTGGTGAGAAATGAACTCGCGGTCAAGCTTCTTTTCGTAGCTTCCTATGCCAACGTGGGTTTGACTGGAACCCTGGAATACTGGACGCATAAAGTGCCTGGGCTCGCGGCGTCGCGAAGGCGCCCCGCGCCGGGCTGATGGTCCGCTCTCCCCTCCCAGTGCCCAGACGCGAGTCCCGCTCTGCGTCACCCCCTCCCTAGGACTATGCAGGACAATTTTGGCGCAAACAAAGGGCGCCCCCCGCGCCTCCCTCCGTCCAGAGCGAAGAGGTCCCAGCGGCCGCTCGGGGAGCCCCCGGCGTACGGCCGGGGAGGCAGCCCCGCCTCGCGCTCCTACCTGGGAAGCCGCAGCTCGGCGGGGCGCGCAGCAGTAGCAGCAGCAGCGGCGGCAAGAGCACGGCCCGGAGTGCGGGACTCACCATGGCGCGCCGGCGCTTCGCTGGGCTCGGGCGCAGCGCGCTTCTAGGGGGCGGGAGGAGACGGACGACCCAGAGACTGCGCCGCGCGCGGGCAAAGGCCGGCCTGCAAAACTCCTCCTCTCGCCTCTCGCGCTCCCTCCGCCTCGGGCCAGCCCTCCTTCCTCCGCCCGCCTCCGCGGAACACTGCGAGGTGCGGGGCTGAGAGCCACCCTGTCTCCTTTTATGCGATCGCCTCTTCTCGGAGTGGGGCTGAGCCCTCCGGGCATAGAGAGTGCCCAGAGTGTGCTACAGCAAGCTGGAATATCCGAAAGCATCTTTCTGTTCTCCATTTATGCGTCCCCTCACCCCGAATACACACCACGTTGGCCCAACCGCCTCCCAGATCCTGGGCTCTTAAAAGGATGCCCCCCATGCAGAAAGCTGCGTGAGTCACCGAAAAAGAAGGAGCAATCGAGGAGATCCGGAGTGTCCCACTATGACCAGTTGCGGGGGCCACGTTCGCTAGTTTGACCCCCCACGTCCACGCCCCAAGTTGGATGTTATTTATGTCCGTTTTATCCAAGAAGAAACCGACGCTTAGAACCTTGCCCAGGATCACCCTGTTACGAGCAGAGTAGGGATTTGAACTTAGGTTTGTGGTTATGCTGGAGCCATAGTTCATACTACACTTTTTTGTTTGTTTTTTGTGAAGGGATGGATCAAGGGCTAGACCGGGTGCGTGCCTGCTGCACGTGTCTGCTGCACTGCGGTTTGGGTTGGGTCTTGAGGTTCGCCTTCAGGGTTTGCTGATGGGGAAGCACAAGGCACAGAAAGTTCCTTGCCTCACCCACAGCCTCGGAGATTCAGCTGTAGTTTCCTGAGCCAGATCCCCTCATTTCCTGGGTTTTTCTCAACCACCCCAAGGACACCACGACTAGCCTAGAGCCTCCACCCTGTGGCCTGGCATCGCTGGATCCTGGCATCAGGATAGGGTTTCTAGGCTGCCTGCAGGAAGGATCTGGTTTCATGGAGGCATTTGAGAAGGGCTGTGTAGTATTTTTTTTCTTTTTTGGTAATTTTTTTTGTAAGCCCCTAAAGTAGGACCTCACCCTTTTCCTGCCTAAGAAAGATCTTAGCTTGAGGCACATTCCAATCAGGGCTGCTGCATTAGGTTGTACACTTTGGGCACTGCACAAAGAGGCCTGGAGGAAGGGGCAAGTGGGAGTTGAAAATCCAACTGCTTCTGGGCTCACTGAGCTTTGTGCCTTGGCATGGGCCACATCCACTGTGGAAGGGCACCTTTCTCTTTGCCACTATGGTCTGGTCTGTTAGCTAGGTTATGGGCCCTGGGAGCATCCTCCAGGTTTTCACATTGGTTTACCTAAAAAGCATGCCATTTCCCAATTTTCACTACAGCCCCCGACTTGAACTTCCATCTTACCCTCTCTAGCTCTTGGGGATGCTTCTCCACATCTCCTATGGGTTTCTCTACTACTGATACCTCCCTGGGGAGCCATCAACCCTCCAGCTCCTGGTCTACCAAGAGGCACAAGAAAATGGGGCATGTCAGGCTCTTCTGTGGCCTCCATCAGACCAGACTATCCAGGGAGTGTCACACCAATAACGCGGATTGGAGCCGCCTGCCGCAATAGCCAATTCTGAGAGAGGGGTGAGGTGAGCAGCAAGAGTTTTATTATATATCGATATATATGAGACAGAGGGGAATAGACTCCTCCAAAAAACCGGTCTCCCCCACTGGAGATCGGCCGAAGGCTTTTATAGGGACAGGAATATGGGTCTTAGAAGTTCATGTTAGTTCCCCCTTAAGGTGGTCACGTCCCGGATGAGTTAATCTTTTCTTGGGGGTTATCTGGCAACATCCTGGTTTTCTTGTCCCAAGATGGGTGCTTTGTTCGGTTCGTCATTCCTAGATCATTATCACTTGTTTTTCACCCTCCAGGGAGGAACATCGGTTAATCTTAAACCTTTTGTAGAGACTGGAACCGCAGGGAAAAACAAGATCATGAGACAACGCGGGGGGTTAGCAAGGGGGAGTAATAATAGTGAGCTAGACTTATGCAGCCTCTTCCAATCCCCCCTTTTATTGGAAGTTTCTCAATCTTGGGAAACAGGGTGTCGCTTCTACTTCCTATTGTTAGGGGCATCACCTGGGGTGAGAAACCTCCCGATATCGACTAGGGGCCATAGGTGGGGGGTGAGTCAGAGTGGAAATTGGCTGCATCTTGGTGAACTAGATGACATTCGTCCTCAGAGCTTGAAAAATGGGCATCCCGACTGACTAGGGTAAAAATTTTTCTAGCCTTAAGTGTATTTGTAGTTCCTTTTGTTAATATTCTCATAAAACAGGGAACGCAAAACAAACTGGGATAATCACTATTCTTAAGGTTCCTCTTTCGGGCTCTTCTATGGCCCACTTAACTGGACCTACTGGAGTTAGGGTTGAGACTACACACGGGAGGGTCAGAGTGTCCCCAGCTTGCAGGGTCAGTGTCCCCTTTGCCTGTAGGATCACTGGCACCTTTTCTGTCCAGATCTCCTGGAAAAATAGAGGGAAACAAGTTCAAAATCATTGTACTGTAAGCTTCCTGTACTTGTACTTCAGGCCCTGAATTGTAGTACAAGAGTATGGTGACTCTTTGTTTTCTGCTTCGTTCTCTTTCTCTGGCGGGGCTGCTTTTACTCTCAGGTGATGCACCCACACGGCTACTCCTGCTAATTTCAGAGACGAGTGTGTGGTCAGGAGAACTTCAAAAGGTCCCTCCCACTGAGGGGCCAGTTGATCTTCCGGGTGTTTATTCTTCCAGGTTTTCAACAGGACCTGATCTCCGATCTCTGGGTTGGAACCTGTGGAGGGGAGTGTCAGAAGGAAAAGACCAACGAGAAGAAGCATACTGATTAACAGTGTTTATGACAGCTCTCAGAAAACGGACCCAGTCCCTTTTCTCTACCTCTGTCATCACCGAGGTGGGGAAAGTCGACTTTTTCAGGAATCGTGTCCCATGTATTAATTCATAAGGGCTCAATCTGAGCCCACTTTGAGCGGCTACCCGGATTCTGAGCAGGGCAATGGGGAGAACTTGTATCTAAGTGGAGCTTGTCTCCTGGCAAAGTTTTGCCAAGGCCTTTTTTAGAGTATGGTTCATCTTTTTGGCCTTTCCAGTCCATTGTGGTCTCCAGGCTGAGTGTAATTTCCAATTTATATCTAAAACCTTATTGACTTCTTGGGTGACTGTTGCCATAAAAGCTCTCCCATTGTCACTCTGGACTGAGATTGCAAGATCAAAACGGGGTATGATTTCTTTGAGGAACACCGTGGTCACTTCTTGGGCTCATTCGGTTCGACAAAGGAAAGCCTCCACCCACCCTGAGTAAGGTGTCCACAAAAACCAGCAGATATTTAAAATTTATACCACTGCCATCTGAAGGGGATCACTGATTGCCTTCAGCAGTTCCAGGATTTCTGGTACGTTTTATTTCTTTGTTGGCAGATGTCAGAAGTCCCCTTTCTTTCCACAAGGCACCGTGTGAGTGAAGGACCAGATGGGCATATTTATTATCGGTATACACAGTTGTGCGTCTTCCTACTCCTAGTCGCAGGGCCCGCCCGAGGACTATGAGTTCGGCCTTTTGAGCCGAAGTGCCGGCAGGAAGTGGAGCTACCTCTAAGACCTCAGTTCGTGTCACCACCGCATATCCTGCCTTGTGGCATCCTTCATACAGAAAGCTACTGCCATTTGTATACATTTCTATCTCTGGGTCAGTCAAGGGAACATCTGAGAGATCTGGTCTGCTAGAATAAACTTCTCCAGTTATATCTAGGCAGTCATGTACTGGGGCATCTTCCGAAATAGGCAGCAATGTTGCAGGATTGAGGGAGGAGACAGCATTCAGAACCACGTTTGAGTTGTCTAACAAGATTGTCTGATATTTTCCCATCCGGCCTGCCATGAGCCAAAAACCCCCTTTTGTTCCAAAAGAGGCAGAATTGTATGTGGTGTTTACCATTACCCTTTGTCCAAGGGTGAATTTCAGCCACAGCTCGAAAGCAAGGGGGACAACCCCGGGCCACGTTGTCCAGCTGTTTTGAAAAGTAGGCCACCAGACGCCTGGCTGGTCCCAGGGTCTGAGTTAGTATCCCCACAGCAACTCCCTGTCTTGACATCAGACCATTCAATGGCAAATACAGGCTGAGACTCGGGGTGTAGAGGAATACAAAAGAAGGCATCTTTCCAGTCCAGTACTGAAAACCAAGCACATTGACTGGGTATAGTAACCAAAAGGGTATATGGGTTTGGCACAATCGGATGAGTGTCCTCTACTATTTGGTTGATTTTCCGTAGGTCTTGAATGGACCAATATCCCCTTGTCCCCAGTTTCAACACCGATAAGATAGGGGTGTTGTACGGAGACTGGCAAAATTTCAAAAGTTCAATTTTTATGTATCGATGCACCAATGGTGCGATCCCTTCCAAAGCTTCCTTGAGGAGGGGATATTGCCTCTGGTTTATAATAGGTGCTCCAGGTTTTAAAATAGTTTTAACCCGTGCAGCTGACTTGGCTCGCCCAGGCCTTTCTGATGCCCAGACCTCCGGATTCACCTTTTGTTGAAAATGGAAAGGAATGCCACTAAGTGTCACTATTTCTTCTTGCAACAGTGTCGCCTGCAAGGCACATGCGTTTTCAGGCGGGATCTGTAGAAAATGGAACAACTCTGCCATCCTATATGGGTTACTCCGAAAAGGGGGATTGTGATTCTTCCAATTATACAAGTCGGAGGTAGAGAAAGGAGTATGTACTAACATTGTTCCTCCTTCGGCTGGAATTTTTCTCAGAGGAAATTGCCCTGCCTGAGCTCCAGCAGTACCCTCACCAAAAACAGGACCCTGACGGGTGTGTGTAGCGGGGAGACCATACCCACTGAAGTCGGACTCTTACTTCCCAATTCCCTTCCTTCCTCAGTTTCTCCCAAGCTGGCCGGACTAGAATCAGGCTCAGTCCTTTCTATAGGGAATTCTGCCATCTTTCCTCAACCAGACCTGTCGGCTTTTACCGCACCTTCCCTATATGGGGGGAGGAGCCAAAGCAGTTATCAGGGCTATTCCTTCCAAGAGGTGACCCTCTGGTGAGGATTCAGGAAGCACTTTTGCCTTCGGCTTTCCCTGGAAAAGAGCCTGGTTAGAGGGATTTAAAGTTTGATAGAGACGCATGAAAGCTTGAATATAGGGAACTTCGTCCCATTTTTTCCTACAAAACAAGTCGAGCTGAAAAATTGTGCCGTAAGCCAAAGACCCATTTTGAAGCTGTCATGGATTGAATTGTGTCCCCCAAAAATATCTGTTAACTTGGCTGGGTCATGATTCCCAGTATTGTTTGATTGTGTAATCTGATGTGATTTCCTTATGTGTTGTACACTCTATCACTATGATGACATTATATGTGATCTCCTTACGTGTTGTAAATTCTATCACTGTGATGAGGTTATACTGATGAGGTTGACAAGATTAGATAGTGTCTTAATCCAATCTCTTTTGCAATATAAAAGAGAGAAGCGAGCAGAGACATAGGGGAACCTCACCGCCAAGAAAGCAGTTCCGGGAGCAGAGCGCGTCCTTTGGACCTGAGCTTCCTGCGCAGAGAAGCTCCCAGACCAAGGGAAGATTAATGACACGGACCTTCCTCCAGAGCAGATGGAGAAAGCGTTCCCCTGGAGCTGACGCCCTGAATTTTGACTCGTAGCCTACTGGACTGTGAGAGAATAAACTTCTCTTTGTTAAAGCCATCCACTTGTGGTATTTCTGTTAGAGCAGTACGAGATGACTAAGACAGAATTCAATGTTCCTGGTCCCCCAGCTGGTATTGGGGCCATACCTTGTTACATAAGCATATCATTTTCTTTCTTGTCATAGGCTCATAGCTATACCTCCTACAGTTTGCTAGAATGCAACCTAGAGGAGATTTGGCTGGGATAGATGGGCCTCCCCCTATAATAGGTGTTTGTTTATGCATAAGCAGCATCAGTAACTGCTTTTCATGTGCCTCAACAGCAACTACATTCTGCAAAACCTTAGATTGGGTATTAATATAAATACAGCAACATTTATCTGTTAAGGCACAAACTGTTTCTTGAGAGACTAACAGGAAGGCTAATACTATTCTATTTTGTAAAATCATGGCTCAAATTTCAGACACTTCTCTGGTTATGATAGTTACAACTTCGTTAAGTTTACCAACAGAACTTCTAATTCAAGAGTTACAATATCAAACCCATTAGTTAGATAATTTAGGAAAAAGGAAAATAAGTTCTTATATCCAGAAATTAGGACCTTAAAACATCAGCAGTATTTCCACATAAAACCCATAGTTTCCTTTCGTTTAATCAGTCTTATGTAGTTAATTTCTGTTCCACATGATTCTGGATCAGCAGCAGTGTGTGAACTCATCAGCTTCTACATAACTCTGTTATGATCCTTTTTCTTTCAGTCGAGTCTGTTGTAACATCCCCAATTTCATTTCTTATTTGGCTTATTTGTGTCCTCTCCTGTTTTTCTTTTGTCAGTCTGGCCAGTGGTTTGTTGATTTTGATTCTTTCAAAGAACTAACTTTTGGTTTTGTTGATTCTTTCTATTGTTTTTCTATTCTCTATTTCATTTATTTCTGCGCTGATCTTTATTATTTCCTTTCTTCGGTGGCTGTGGGCTTTTTTTGCTGTTCTCTATTTGTTTGAGTTCTCTAGTTAATGTTTTGATTCTGTCCCTTTCTTCTTTTTTTGATGTGTGCATCTATTGCTATAAATTGTCCTCTGAGAACTGCCTTTGCTGTGTCCCAAAGGTTTTGGTACAATGTGTTTTCATTTTCTTTTGATTCTAGGAATTTTTTTATTCCATCTCTGATTTCTTCTGTTACCCAGTGGTTTGTAAGCAGGGTGTTATTCAGTTTCCATGTCATTGATTTTTTTTTTCCTTGCTCTTTCTGTTGTTAATTTCTACCTTGATGGCATCGTGTTCAGAGAAGATA
>NW_004443982.1:17233972-17235759 GCF_000243295.1 Trichechus manatus latirostris | reverse complement strand
AAAGCTCCCAGGGATCCCACTGGTGTGGCTATGAGGTCTGGGGAAGTTGCTCCCAGGCCGTGAAGTACAGCCTGGCTAGAAGGCATAGAGGTGTCACTCAGCGCCAGACATTCAGGGGACAGGAGGAGAAGGAAGGTATGGAGAGACAAGAAACTGAGTAATGAAGAAAGACAAAAAGAGAGAAAAGAAAACAAAACAAATTTTTTAAAAAAAGAACAAGAACCCCCCCCCCAAAAAAAAAACACAGGAAAAAAGAAATGCCCTCAGGGATCCCTCTGCCCATCTGCGCAAACTGAGGGGGTAGGTCCCAAGGCGCACAGTACTGCCCAGCTAGAACCGGCCCCCAATTTGAGAAAAGAAAAAGAAAACAAACAAACAATTTAAAAAAAAAAAAAGACCCGGGATGCCACCAGCATGGCAGCACGGACTGGGAAGCAGTTTCACATTCGAGCAGAGTTTCACAGCCTTTCAGGAAGAAGCAAAGATGGTGCACGGAGCTAGGTATTTGAGAGAAAGGAGGGGGAGGTGGTGAGACGTAAGGAAGAAATCAAAAGAAGCGGAAAAAAGCAACACCAGCAGCCAACAAATGGCACTTATGGAGTCTGCCAGTGTCGCGGGTGGAATCCAAGCAGCTGGTGCTTCCTGGCCAAGAGACTGTGGCCACAGGAAGCACAGGAGGCCAAGTGGGGGTGAAGAAGGGTGGGGAGGGGGGAAGCGTATATCTCTGGTTACCAGTTGTTCTGTCTCCTGCTGGAAGCTCCATGAAGCTGCTTTCTCGTACCCCGTTTGCTGGTCTCTGATAGGAGTCCAAGATGGTGGACCCATGCTGCAGTAGTTGATAGGAGACCTCTGCATGTATCTCTCCTCGCTCTCTGTTCTCTGTCAGTTTCTTATTCCATTCGGTGCTTGGCTGAGTTCTTTATCTCTTCATTTGATGCTTAGGGTTTCAGGATTGCTGTTTTCTCTGTTTGGCTTAGTTTTTCGGATCTTTGCTGTGGAGGGATGGTGCGGTGCTTCTGCCTATAGTGCCATGTTGCCCAGAAGTCTTATTGAGCATTTTTGATAAAAGATTTTATAGCAAGATCATGATTCAAAGGAAAGAATGATGAAAGAGTAGTATGTAATTCTCCTGGAATCCAGATTTCTGGTTTTCATGGAGGTTGACACTACCCATACGGGATATTGCCTTTGGGTGTCCTTTTGAACCTCAAGCTTTGAGAAAAAAATTGGTTCCTGAAGCCACTTTGAGTCAAACAATGGTCCAGACAAACCAGTAAGACTATTTTGCTCTGGGTATTGTACTTTTTTTTTTTTTTTGAAGAATTCAGACTGTTTTAGGAAACTAACTTCAAAGATCAAACTGAGAGTTATGTTTAGGGTAAATTAGTAGCCAGTTTAATCAGTCTTTAAGACACTGTTGTATGAAATACCTGTCTAATGTTTGTAATCAAACTGTCACCCTCTTACGATGCAGAAAATTATGTATCTTAAAGAAACCAGATTCTGAGAGGAGATCGACCTTCATGGCTGAGACTCCGTTTTGTCTTAGGTTCCATTTCTGCTTCTGAGAAAGTGACCCATGACTGTTACTAGGTAGACCAAGGAGGGGCAGCTTGCCCTTGGGAAGAACACTTAGAATGTTTTAAACAGAATAACTGAAGACCTCCTACAGGAGAGGTCCATCCTATATCATCTTGCTAATCATGAGTTCTCTAATGAAAACTTGTCAGATGTAAATTTTTCTATACGTTCTGTTTTCTCTAGACAAACTTTGAGTGCTGTTTATG
>NW_004443982.1:17231987-17233532 GCF_000243295.1 Trichechus manatus latirostris | reverse complement strand
TGACATGAGATAACAAAATAACCTTAGATTTTTTTTATTAGTCCAAGAAAGTGTAGTCTGTGCTGTAGACAAGATATACATAGAACTGGACAGCAAGCTACTTGGTTACACACTGTAACACTCTTCCAAACACCAGATTGTTTCGTTGGTTACCATCAGGGATAAATACATGGGTTAGATCAGTATTGCAAGGAATACTAATATTCTTAGTCTACATCCTGATAGTACTGGGCATAATAAAATTTATCCTCTATTGTCTTGTACACTTAAAAGGCAAAGAAGGCCTCAGGCTAAAATGTTGATGAACATTGCATCTGCTCACTCCGACAATACAATTGATGAGAACATTGCTCTTACTTAAGAGCCTAGTGAAGAACCAGATGGTATCCAGTGGAAAACCAGAACGGTGAGTTCAAAGAGCCTGCAATGGCCGCCATCTAGGAGCTCGACTAAGTCCAGGTATTGATCATCGATGTGTTATCTCCAATCTCTGATCAAAAGGAGGGAATGATTTAGGAAATAATATTGGAGTTATTATTCCCTGTCCTTGAGCATAGAGAATGTGAGCCAGCTGGAGCTGAGCTCACAAGGACTTACAAGGACACATCAACTGGGCCCTGAGGTATAAAGAAAATAGCTAAGATACTCTTGGAAAATATCTTTTAGGGAAACTTTCACATAAAGCCAATCAAACAGAACACAAAAGACTTTCTACTCTTATCTTTTTCTATTAGCATATAGTGAACAGAAATTTGTTGGACCAATGAAGACCCGCCTGACTGTCATTACCGAAACCTGTACCAAGGTTTGTTAAGAAAGACGATTCAAAATGTAGGATCACAGTGTCTAGCCAATCGGAAAAGGCTAAGCTTTCAACGGTTTTACCCATTTTTAATGTTAATATATACTGATGACTATGTAATGGTCTTTGGACTCTGGGCAGACATGGCTGTGGCAGCATGCTTGTCCACTTTCACATTTTTCCCTATTCTGTAATATTCTTTGGACTTGGGAAGATATGGCTGTAGCAGCATACTTGACCGTTTTCCCATTCTTGCCTATTCTGTAATATTCTTCGGACTCTGGCAGATATGGCTCTGGCAGCATGGTTGTCCGTCTCCCACTTTTGCCTTTTTGAATATATGCCAGATAAAACTTTCTTTTTGCTTTATGCAACTTTGTGACTTTTGGGGGGGACTTTTTTTAATTGTACTTCAAGTGAAGGCTTACAGAACAAATAGTTTCTCATTAAACAGAAGTACACATGTTGTTTTATGACATTGGTTAACAACCCCACAACATATCAACACTCTAAATTCTCAACCGTTTTTTTGGTGAAAATATGCATAGCCAAAGATACACCGTTTCAAAAATTTCTACATGCACAGTTCAGTGACGTTAACTACGCCCTTCCAATTGTGCTGTTATTCTCACTTAAGATGAAGGCTTACAGAACAAAATAGATTCTCATTTAACAGTTACTACAAACGTTGCCCTATGACAATGGTTAACAATCTCACAACACATCAACAATATCCTTACTCA
>NW_004443982.1:17202934-17224542 GCF_000243295.1 Trichechus manatus latirostris | reverse complement strand
CTATTTTTTCCTCATGTTTGTCAGCTTTTTGCCTCAGTTCTTGGAGAATTCTGAGTATGAGAGATTTGAATTCCCTATCAGGTAGTTCTAGTGCATTTACTTCTACAGGAGAGTCATCTGGTGTTTTTATTTTGGATGCCTACTGGAACCATCCTGTCCTGTTTTGGTAAATGTTTTGATATTGTCTGCCATCTTCTGGGCATTCAGTAGTTATTTTTGTCGTTTATTGATTGTAGATTTGTTTGTTTCTTCCCTTTTTAAAAAAAATTTGACTATGTCTGAGCAGGCGGACTGTGTGTTCTTTGTTGTTTGCTCATCTGTGCGCTCAATAGTTTTTGCCTCCTTCTCCAACTTGCAGGGTCAGTCACTCAGATATGGTATTGCAGGGCAGGTCTAGCTGAAGAGGAGTTACTGGGACTGGTTGTTTGTTGCAGTTACTACAGCTACAAGAGCAGGTCAGTAATCAGTGCAGGGCAGGTTCCAGTAGGCCGTGCCTGTGATTCTTGGTGGTGTGATGTCAAGCAAACGGTGCAGGTAGGCAGGATGCAGCGGGGAGATTGTTATGTGTAGAGCTAAGATGGATATGGGAGAGAGGAGAGAGGAACAGGAGCCAAAAACATACAAACAAACAAAAAAGGATGCTAGGGGAGCTTGCCGTTGGAGTGATGAGAGACTATGAAATGTAGAAAAACAGGAAGGGGAAGAGGAAGTGAAGAAAAGAATGAATAAATAAAAATCAGAAAGGTTAAAGAACCGCAAAGTTCCCAGGGATCCCACCGGTGCAGCTATGAGGTCTGGGGAAGTCGCTCTCAGCTGTTGCAGTACAGCCTGGCTAGAAGGGGTAGAGGTATACAACGCCAGGTATTCAGGGAACAGAAAAAGAAGGACGATATAGAAAGACGAGAAACTGAGCAGTGAAGAAAGACAAAATGGGAAAAAGAGGGAAAACAAAACAAACTAAAAAAAATAAAAAGAACAAGAAAGGCCCCCAAAAAACAGAAAAAAAGAAAAACAACGCAAAAAGAAATGCTATCAGGGATCCCTCTGCGCGTCTGTGGAAGCTGAAGGGGAGTCTCCTTGCCACACAGCTCTGCCTGGCCAGAAAGGGCTCCCAACTCAAGAAAAGGAAAAGAAAACAAACAAACAATTCAAAACAAACAAACAAAAGCCCCGGAATCCCACCAGCATGGTAGCCTAGATCGGGAAGCAGCTCCACACTCAAATGGAGCTCTGCAGCCCCTCAGGAAGAAGCAAAGATGGCGCACGGAGCCAGGTACTTGAGCGAAAGGAGGGGGAGGTGGCGAGAGGCAAGTAAGAAATCAAAAGAAGCAGAAAAAAAAAGCAATACTAGCAGCCAACAAATGGCATTCAGAGAGTCAGCTAGTGCGGGCTGGTCTTTCTGGACAAGAGACTGTGTCCGCGGGAAGCAGAGGGGGCCGAGTGTGGGTGAAGAAGGGTAGGGAGTGGGAAAGCATGTATCACAAATTACCGGCGCTCTGCCGCCCCTCAGGAAGAAGCAAAGATGGCGCACGGAGCAAGGTACTCGAGAGAAAGGAGGGGGAGGTGGCGAGAGGCAAGGAAGAAATCGAAAGAAGCGGAAAAAAGCAACACCAGCAGCCAACAAATGCCACTCAGAGAGCCGCCTGTTCACGTGTGTGGAATCCAAGCAGCTGGTGTTTCCCGGTCAAGAGATTGTGACCGCGGGAAGCAGAGGAGGCCGAGTGGGGGTGAAGAGGGGTGGGGGGTGGGAAAGCATATATCGCAAATTACCGGTTGTTTTGTCTCCCGCTGGACGCTCCGTGAGGCTGCTCTCTCGTACCCCGTTTGCTGGTCTCCAATAGGAGTCCGAGATGGCGGATCTGAGCTGCGTTAGCTGGTAGGGGACCTCTGCATGAATCTCTCCTCACTCTCCGTTCTCTGTCAGTTTTCTCACTCCATTTGGTGCTTGGCTGAGTTCTTTCTCTCTTCATTTGATGTTTTAGGGTTTCAGGATTGTTGTATTCTCTGTTTGGCTTAGTTTTTCGGATCTTTGCTGTGGAGGGACGGCGTGGTGCTTCTGCCTAGAGTGCCATTTTGCCAGAACTCCTCAACTTTGTGATGTTCTTACCCTACAACAGGCTTTTATAGGGACAGGAATATGGGTCTTAAAAGTTTGTGTTAGTTCCTCCTTGAGGTGGTCATGTCCCAGATGAGTTAATCTTTTTTTGGATGTTAGCTGGCGACCTCCTGGTTTTCTTGTCCCAAGATGAGTGCTTTGTTCGGTTTGTCATTCCTAGATCATTATCACTTGTTTTCCACTCTCCAAGGAGGAACATCCATTAATCTTAAACCTTTTGTAGAGACTGGAACTGGAGGCAAAAACAAGGTCATGAGACAATGTGGGGGTTAGCAATGGGGAGTAATAATAGTGAGCCAGACTTATGCAGCCTCTTCCAGGAGTGGCTCTCAACCATGGCCATACAGAAGAGTCACCGGTAGAACTTCATGCAAATACCATATCCAGGCTCTATCCAGACAATGAAATTTGAATCTTTGGGGCTGCAGCCTGGAGTTTGAACAGATGCATATTGAAGCTCCTCCTTACTCGGTGGTGTAGATTTTAGAAGGGGATAAATTCTAGGCCAGGGCTTCTCAACCTGAGCACTATTGACATTTGGGGCTCAATAAGTCTTTATTGTGGGAGGCTGTCCTGTGCACTGTAAGATGTTTATCAGCATCCCTGACCTCTACCCACTAGATGCCACTTGTACCCCCACCCCTAGTTGTAACAACCAAAAACGTCCACAGACATTACCGGATACCCCCTAGGTGAAAAACTGCCCCCAGTTGAGAACCACTGTTCTAGGTCCATGAGCAAGAATGAATGTGCACCCCAAATTCCAAGTCCAGGTTAGTCTGTCCAGCAGCTTTCCTTTCACAAGTCATCTCTGAAGCAAGCCTTCCCCCAAAAAACCAGCATGAATTCTATTACTGAGTCTGGCTGAGTTACAAGTGACACCACAGTAGTTGTTAAAAGCTGTTTTCTTTTCTTCCCTAGAACAACTCCTATGCAGGAGAAATACTTTCTGAGAAAACGAGAGTCAAGGTCTTTCCCTCCCTTTGGCCCTACCAACTCCCCACTCCTTATTCACCCACCCTTCCAAATCAGTTCTTCTCTTGCTATATCCATTCAGAGTAAAGGACCTGAAGTTTAAGATGACATATGGTGGCTCATTGCACATTGGGAAATGGAATGGTAGTGGAGGGAAAGTGAAGGAGACACTCAGGAGTGATGCATTCTAGGGCAATGCTTCTCAAACTATCTGTGGTGAAGGAATACTTTTTTTCAGTCCATCATGGATCAATTCTTTTGTAAAATCAATGAACATGAATAGCTAGAAAAATGGAAAAAAGTCAAAGACATACAAAGTAAAAGCCAAAGTTTTTATTATTAGATTCAATAGATATAAAATTATTCTTCGAAATTGCTCTAATAGTTTTTAAGGTCTTACTCTCTATTTCTGTACTTACTTCATTGTTCAGAGAGCAGTACCGGTCCAGGGACCCCTCTCTGAGAAGCGTAGTTATAGGGGATTTAATCTTTCACATACTACACCTATACAGACTACAGACTATATTAGACTCTCCGGCATTCAGAGAACTCAAGAATATAAGGATGAGGAGATTTGACCTCAGTTTATTAGAATGCTAAATGAATGTCAGATAAATAGGGTGAGTTGGGCTGGTAGTTGAGCTCAATGCTGTCTATTAAAAACCTACATCTGTGATAACAGTAATTTATTGTGAATAAAATAAAGTGTTTTGCATTGAGAAAAAAAGTCTTCATCTGTGAGGATTAAGGTAGGAATGCTCAAGGTCAAGATCAAAGAAGCTAAGGGCAGTCCAAGAATAGCATCTATTTATAGTATCTTGGCTTAAAGAGATTCCTTCTGTTTCTAGGGTAAATATTCAGATTTAAACAACACAAGCTTAGGGGATGAAAAAAATCTGCAGCACAAGGCAAAGGGAATATAAAGGAAAACAGATCTCTGTTATGAAAATGATAAACTACAAAAAAGAAAGGCAATTGCAGGAAATAGCTATTTGGTATTTTCAGTTAAAGATTTAAGGAAAATGCTCTTATGAAGTAGAAATTGGAGGTCATAAGGAGAATTAATAAGTACAAGAATGCAGAAATAAAAAATGAAATTAACAACTTTTTGTTTCAGTTCCCATATATAAAGAGCTTAGAAATTATCATTCCTTTCCTTACAACAAGAAAAGCTGGGCAAACTGAAAATCAATGACTTTCTTGGACTCAACAGAGAACTGAGTTTGCAGTGCAAATCATCATGCCCAAATCTCGAAAGACAGACAAATGTAGAGAGTCACAGCCAAGATCTGCTTACCTGGAGCAGAAGACACAGCGAAGCCATAACCTGGTAGGGACACTTACATGGCAATTTTGAAAAACTGCTGAAGACCCAGCGTGTAGTAGTGTGAGCATGAGAAAGTTTTGGGGGCTGTAGTCATAGTGGGAGTCCCCACATTTTTGTAGGCTTTACACACAGGAACACCACCATGGTGAATATCCAAGATCCCTTCATGTTCTGGCAGGGGGAGAGGGAAAGACTAATCCTTATGAAATATGCCCAGAGCCTTCTCCATAAAAATGTACTACTCTACAGGGGGAAAGACTTTACCAGAGCCTTATCCCACCCAGGAGAAGGACATTTCCCTGGTTCCAAGCCCCTCTCACCTTTCTTTCTCATCTAAAGAATGAAATTAAAAAGCTAAGAAACACTTGTGAAGGTCACAGGCCCATTAAGAGACTTAGATGTAATAAGATTATAGAATGGTTCCCTCCTCAACACCTTACCATCACACCAAAAAGGCTCTAGTATAATAATACTAGATTACAACTGAAAGATTCCTAATCCTATAGGAAGCTCAAAGTCAAGAAAGGATACATAAACAAGGGCACTAGAAGAATATGAAGCCTCTGGCACCTACAGCTAGAGAAAACATTAAACACAGCCCAACTCCTAGCCAGTTAGTTCCTTAAGGTTGTGGGACTGAAGTCCTGTTTTCTTGCTGACTGTTGGCCAAGGACTGCTCTCAATAAATAGAGGCCACTCTCAGGTTCTTGCCCTGTGGCCCCTCCATTTCAGCAACAGAGAACTTCCCTCACATAGAATCTCTCTTGCATTTTGAATCTCTCTGACTTCCTCTTCTACTACTAACCAGAGAAAATCTCCCAATATTAAGGTCAACAGCTTCTCCAGGGGCGGGTCCCTCCTAATAACATGTCCAAAGTACTTGAGACTGAAGTTTCACCATGATCACTTCTAAGGAGCATCCTGGCTGTGCTTCTTTCTACACAGATTTGTTCATTCTTCTGGCAGTCCATGGTATATTCAATATTCTTCGTCAACATCATAACTCAAATTCATCAATTCTTCTTTGGTCTCTCTTATTCATTGTCCAGCTTTCCCATGCATATGAGGTGATTGAAAATACTATGGCTTGGGTCAGGCAAACCTTAGTCCTCAAAGTGACATATTTGCTTATTAACAGTTTAAAAAGGTCTTTTGCAGCAGATTTGCCCAATGTAATACATCGTTGATTTCTTGACTGCTGCTTCCATGGGCGTTGATCGTGGATCCAAGTAAAATGAAATCCTTGACAACTTCAATCTTTTCTCCATTTATCATGATATTGCTTATTGGTCCAGTTGTAAGGATTTTTGTTTTCTTTATGTTAAGGTGTAATCCATACTGAAGGCTGTAGTCTTTGATCTTCATCAGTAAGTGCTTCAGGTCATCTTCACTTTCAGCAACAAGGTTTTATCATCTGCATATCACAGGTTGTTGATGAGTCTTCCTCCACTCTTCCCTATAGTCTAGCTTCTCAGATTACTCAGCATACAGATTGAGTAAGTATGGTGAAAGGATACAACCCTGAGGCACACCTTTTCTGATTTTAAACCACGCAGTATCCCCTTGTTCTGTTTGTACGACTGCCTCTTGGTCTATGTACCGGTTCCTCATAAGCACAATTAAGTGTTCTGGAGTTCCCCTTCTTCGCAATGTTATCCATAATTTGTTTTTTGCTATGTGGGTATGACCTCAGAAATGCTGATGGCCATGACCCTTACACATGAAGAAACCCAAGAGAATACAGCCAAAAAGCAGAGAAAAGCACAGGGTCTCAGTAGCACTCCAATCACAGGATCCTGTTGTCTGAGGCTGTGTTATGAGCCAATAATTAATCTTTTGGAGGAATTTTAATTTGAATTGGATATCCATCACCTATACTCAAAGAGTGGTGACTACTCATTTTCCAAGTTTATTTATACATTTAGCCTAATCATACTGGAAATTCCAGTATGCTTTGGGGGGATTATTCATTGGGGCTTGGAAAGAAACAGAGGAAACATCCAAATGGGGTAGTGGAATAGAGTTTCATGGAGGGAATATTTACAAAGATGTAAACAGGATTAAGAGAAACTAACAGACTGGAAGCGCCCACTCGTCTATGCCAAGAAATTTGGAAGACAGCTACCTGGCCAACCGACTGGAAGAGATCCATATTTATGCCTATTCCCAAGAAAGGTGATCCAACCGAATGCAGAAATTACCAAACAATATCATTAATATCACACACAAGTAAAATTTTGCTGAAGATCATTCAAAAGCGGCTGCAGCAGTATATTGACAGGGAACTGCCAGAAATTCAGGCCCGACTCAGAAGAGGATATGGAACCAGCGATATCACTGCTGATGTCAGATCGATCCTGGCTGAAAGCAGAGAATACCAGAAAAGTGTTTACCTGTGTTTTATTGACTATGCAAAGGCATTCGACTGTGTGGATGATAACAAATAATGGAGAACATTGCAAAGAATGGGAATTCCAGAACACTTAATTGTGCTTATGAGGAACAAGGGGATACTGCATGGTTTAAAGACAGACAATGTGTGTGTGTCAGGGTTATATCGTTTCACTATACCTATTCAATCCGTATGCTGAGCAAATAATCTGAGAAGCTGGACTATCTGAAGAAGAACAGGCATCAGGTTTGGAGGAAGACTCATTAACAACCTGCGATATGCAGATGACACAACCTTGCTTGCTGAAAGTGAAGAGGACTTGAAGCACTTACTGGTGAAGATCAAAGACCACAGCCTTCAGTATGAATTACACCTCAACATAAGGAAAACAAAAATCCTCACAACTGGACAATAAGCAACATCACAATAAATGGAGAAAAGATTGAAGTTGTTAAGGATTTCATTTTACTTGGATCCACAATCAACACCCATGGAAGCAGCAGTCAAGATATCAAAAGTTGCATTGCATTGGGCAAATCTGCTGCGAAAGACCTCTCTGAAGTGCTGAAAAGCAAAGATGTCACCGTTAAGACTAACGTGCACCTGACCCAAGCCATGGTATTTTCAATTGTATCATATGCATGCAAAAGCTGGACAATGAATAAGGAAAACTAAAGAAGAATTGACGCCTTCAAATTGTGATGTTGGTGAAGAATACTGAATATACCATGGACTGCCAAAAGAATGAACAAATCTGTCTTGTAGGAAGTACAACCAGATTGCTCCTTAGAAGCAAGGATGGCGAGCTACGTCTTACATACTTTGGACATGTTATTAGGAGGGACCAGTCCCTGGAGAAGGACATCATGCTTGGTAAAGCACAGGGTCAGCGAAAAAGAGGAAGACCTTCAAGGAGATGGGCTGACACAGTGGCTGTAACAATGGGTTCAAGCATAACGACTGTGAGGATGGCGTAGGACCTGGCAATGTTTCGTTCTGTAGTACATAGGGTCACTATGAGTCGGAACTGACTCGATGGCACCTAAAAACAAGTGGTGGTGAAGCCCCCTGCGCTAATGACAGGAAAGTTGATACCACTCCTAGTCCTGAAGAAGCAAGAAGAGAGAGCACTTATGGAGTCTAGACAGAGCTTCAGATATGGTTTTAGGAGTGAAGCCAACTGATAGGAACTGTGGCAATAGGTAGGGAGTGAGTCATGGGAATAAATATCCTGACCTCACTCTCTTCCCATCTTCTGATTTCCTTCAGTGCCTCATTAGCTGAACCCAATCAGATCCAGTGAGTAAGGGACTCCACTAAAGTAGTCCATAGGGTTCAGACTATTAGAGGAGAAGAATATCCAGAGATATCAGAAAACCAAACTCAAAGCTTAATCATATAGGGGGCTGAATTACAACACAAACTGATTTCCCCATTCTGTAGGGTCTCAATTATTAAAGTGAGGGCATTGAATGAGAAAGAATGGGATCCTAAAAATTGGAAAAGGGGCATACGGGCAGAGTCCAATAAAGGTGGGGATCTCAAACCTTTACATTCTTCCAAGCCGTCTTAGCTGACAGAAGCAGCCCTGGGTAGCAATAGAAGCATCCCCTGCCTGAGAATGTTATCCATCGTTTTCCTGAAGAACCTGTAATGGCCTCCCCTGCAAGACACTGTTGATCCTTCTCAGGACCTACGTCCAATATCCCTCTTTGCTTCAAGATCTATAAATAGAATCAAGTCCTAGCAAGCTCTAAACAGCAAGGAACAAAGTATGACCCATGAGGAGCCATGATATACACCACAAGAACTGCATAATTCTGTCAATTTATATAGCAAGAAACCTGGAGAATCTGTGTGGGAATGAATCTTAAGGGTATAGGATCAAGGTGGAAGGAACGTAAAGTTGGCTCTGGTTGAATTTATTAATATGTTCCCACTAAGCAGAGATTCTGGATTCAGTGTTTTAGCTTGAGGGGCTTGGAATGGATCTAACAATTTGCTTGGTTTGTTGACTGAAACATGAACCCAAAGATAGCCAACACTAAATGAAGTTGAAATGGCAGAATTACCTTGGTTTACTATAGAAGACGGTGTTCAAAAGCATTGTGAAATAGGAATGTTAGAGTGAATTTATAATGTAAGATCTGCTCACATACTCTAGTAGGGTCTAGAAGATGCACCTTTCACCACAACTGTGAGAAATAAATTTTTGAAGGGACCCTTAGCATCCTTGAAGTGCTTTGTAATAGCTTTTCTCTGTAGGTCAGAAATTACAGTGGGAATTGCTACCATTGAACGGGGATCCCTAAACACAAAAATGGTTGGGAGCAAGTGGTGGCACTTAATCACCAAAACCAAGGTGGGGGTGGTTACCATAATGGACAACAGAGCCAAGCCAGTAATCAGAATCATCTCACTTACAACATCCCTACAGAGTGGGGAATTCAGTTTGTGGAGTGGCTGGTGGGTTCGAACCACTGATCTTTTGGTTAGCAGCCGAGCACTTAACCACTGCACCACTAGGTCACCCCCATGGCCCTTACTCCTGCTATATTACCTTCTCTCTCTCAAACCTCACTAGAAGTCCCCTGGGGAGTTCGCTGTGATCAGTTCATTGAGAAAAAATTTTAGGCCTGATTTACTATGGTTCTACACAATATGCAGGTGTCACCAGAAAGTGAAACTCGGCAGCACTACAGCCGTACTCTGTGACAGCCCTGAAGAACAGTAGTGTGAGTAAATCTTCCTAGTGGGCAAGATGGTGAGCAGTGCACCTGGTTGATCATTTTGCCTGGAAGGAGAGATGGCCAGAGGTATAAGTCTATATTGATTTGCAGGCTGTAATCAATGATTTGGCTGGGTCTTCAGGGATATGGAAGGAACACAATTAGAAAACTGGTGGCAAGAGGTCTGGGGAAGAGATACATGAATATGGCTCTGAATGGGCACCCCGTTCCCATTGCCGTTGAATCGATTCCAACTCACAGCAACCCTATAGGACAGAGTAGAACTGCTCCATATGGTTTCCAAGGAGTGGCTGATGGATTTGAACTGCCGACCTTTTGGTTAGCAGCTGAGCTCTTAACCACTGTGCCACCAGGGCACAGTATATGAAAATATTTATTTGCTATGTGAATGCTCACCACAAGATGACCTCAGCAGAGGAAGATTTTAATAATCAGGTAGACAAAATGCACTATCATGTGGCCATCAGCCAGCCTTCTTCCCCAGCCACTCCTATCATTGCCCAATGGGCTCATGAACAAAGTGACCATGAAGGAAAGGATGGAGGTTATGCATGGGTTTAGCAACATGGACTTCCATTCACCAAGGCCTACCTAACTACAACCACTGCTATGTGGCCAGTCTGCCAGCAGCTGAGACAAACACTGAGTCCCTGATATGGCACCATTTCCCACTGTGATCAGCCAGCAACCTGGTGGCAGGTTGATTACATTGGACCGCTTCCATCATGAAAAGGGCAGTGTTTTGTTCTTACTAGGATAGACACTTCTTCTGGATACAGATTTACCTTCCCTTCACTCAATGCTTCTGCCAAAACTACTATCTACAGACTTACAGAATGTCTTATCCACCATCATGATATTCCACACAGCATTGCTTCTGCCAGGGAACTCATTTAACAGCAAATTAAGTATGACAATGGGCCGATGGTCATGGAATTCAATGGTCCTATCATGTTCCTCATCATCCTGAAGCAGCTGACTCGATAGAATGGTGGAATGGCCTTTCGAAGACTCAGTTATGGCACCAGCCAGGTGGCACCACCTTGCAGGGCCGGGCAACGTCCTCCTGGATGCTGTATATTCTTCAAATCATCATCCAATATATGGGACTGTTTCTCCTAGAGTAAATATTTATAGATTCAGGAATCAAAGGGTGGAAATGACAGTGGCTCTACTTACTATTCACCTGCAAAATTTTACTTCCTATTCCTATGACTTAAGGTTCTGATGGTCTAGAGGTCTTATTTCCAAAGGGAGGAATGCTTCTAACAGGGAAACCAACAATGATTTCACTGAATTGGAAATTAATACTGCCACCTGGCCTCTTTGGATGCCTCATGCCTCTGAATCAACAGGCAAAGAAGGGAGTTACTGTGTTGACTGAGGTGATTGATCCTGGTTGCCAAGGGGAAACTGGGCTGCTACTACACAATGGAGGTAAAGAAAAGTATGTCTGGAATGCAGGAGATCTTCTAGGATGTCTCTTATTACTCCCATGTCCTGTGATTAAAGTCAACAGAAAACTATAATAATCAATATAGTTATATATAATGTAATATAATATGATATGATGATAGTATATGATACGATATGATGATATATGATATGACATAATATTATATATGTCTTAGTCTGGGTACTCTAGAGAAGTAAAACCAGTAAAGCATATAAATATATATATATAAAGAGCGAGATTTATATCAAGGAAATGGCTCAGGCAATTGCAGAGGCTGGAACGTCCCAAGTCCGTGGGTCAGGATAGAGGCTTCTCCTGATTCTTATAGCTGCAAGGGCTGGCGAACCCAAGATCAGCAGGTCAGACAGCAGGGCTGTTGCTCACAGGCTGCAAAGATTGACAAAACTCAAGATCAGCAGGCAAGATGGCAGGTAAGCTGCTAGCTCAAGTCCCAAGAACTGGAGGTCAGATGAACAGGAGCCAGCTGTTGGGTCCAGAGCAAGCAGAAGCCCATGAGTCTTGCCAGAAAGTCCACTTATATATTTGTTGCAGGCCACACCTCCAAGGAAACTCCCTTTCAACTGACTGGCTACTCACAGCAGATCCCATCATAGAGGTGATCACATTATATCAAATCTCATCATGGAAGTGATCACATCATCATACGACTGCCAAAGTACATCATAACTGCCAAACCACTGAGAATCATGGCCCAGCCAAGTAGACATATAACCTTAACAATCACAGTATAATATAATAACCCGATTCAGGTAGGGCTTCTAATAGCCCAGACCCTCTGGGAACGAGAGTTTGTGTCATCCACCAAGCAAAGAGCCACAATTAGTCAGGGTGCTCTGTGAGGCCAAAAGGAATATGGGAAGAAGGTATTTACAAGTATCAGCTATGACCATGTTACCATTGCAGAAACAAGGACGGTAGTAATTATCAATATTTCTTCCTGATTTTAATACAAGTATGTTTGTCTATGGAGCCCTGGTGGTGCAGTGGTTAAGAACTTGGCTGCTAACCAAAAGGTTGGCAGTTAGAATCCACCAGCCGCTCCTTGGAGCCCCTATGGGGCAGTTCTACTCTGTCCTGTAGGGTTGCTATGAGTCGGAATTGACTCGAAGGCAATGGGTTTGGTTTGGTTTTATGCTTGTCTATACATTAATCACATAATTTTGGTTTTTATCTCAGTATTTAAGTTATAGGACATCAAAGAGAGAGTGTGAATCAGCTTGGAAAAGAATGAACATCACTCAAGGACAAAAAAGAAACTTTGTATTCTCTTCTGGAGAAAGATTTAGCATTTTTTTTTTTCAGTTGTATGCAGTATAGTTATATCATGGTAGGTGGAAGTATGACTTTGGTGCTGTCTTTATTCAAAGATTAAGTATAGTTTAAGGAGATGTGTATGGATGCCAGGTTGACAAGGGGTGGATGGCAATGGCGGATTATAATGTGTCAACTTGTCTAGGCTGAGCTACATTTCCCAGAATTCAGTCTTCTGTTTCAAGTTAGGATCAGTCACAAGGGAGATTCTTGGGAAATTTGAAGGCTGGATAGAAAGCAGTGTCCATTTTGTAGCTCACGCACATGGTTTGCTTATCTGTTGACTCATCTCATTTGTATGACACAGCAACTGGACCTGCAACTGTTCTATCTTCCTCTGGATCCTCTTTCAGTTTCTCTATCTCCTGGGCCAGATATGCACATTTAGCTCTATGATGAAGGGCCCCGGATTCTGCTGAATACCTTCATTGCCAAGGTCAGACGCAACAAGAACTGACTCGAGTTCCAGTTCTTCCTCACGGGGCTCCAGCTCATGCTTATGGGTTCCAGCCTGTCCTTGATCTCCCCTACTTTATATTCATCTTCCCTTCCCAACTTCCTGTCCTGTGCACTTCAATTTCCAGCATCAAATGTAGAAACAATAGCCTTACAGAGGCTGCTTAATCAGCTCCTACAATTGCATAAGGCCTATTCCCTATAAAAAAAAAATTCACACTGACCTTATGCAATATATATCTCCTACTGATTCTGCTTCTCTGGTTGAACTCTGACTGATACAGATGAGGATCCCGTGTTGGGGAGATAATGAGTTTAGTTTTGAACATGTTAAGATCGAAATGCAGGTGGAACAACAATGTGGAGATGCCGAGCGCTAAGATAATTTGAAATTTAGTCGGAGAGATGAGAAAGAGAGGTATAGATTTGAAATGTTTGCACAGAGATAGTTATGGATTGAATTGTGTCCCCCAAAATGACATGCTGAAGTACTAACACCTAGTACCTTTTAATCTGACCTTGTTTAGAAATAGTCTTTGGAGATGTTATCAGTTAACATGAGGTTATACTGGAGTAGAGTGGGTCCTAATACAATCTGGGTGCTGTCCTTACAAATGAGGAGAATAGACACAGAGAGACACATAGGGGGAAGATGGCCATGCGAAGATGCATCTACAAGTCAAGGAATGCCATGAAATGTCTGTTGCTACCAGAAACAGGGAGAGATAAGAAAGATCTTCCCCTAGAGTCATCAAAGAAAACATGGCCCTGCTGACACCTGAATTCAGACTTTTACCTTCCTGAAGTGTGAGACAATACATTTCTGTTCTTATAAGTCATCCAATTTTTGGTATTTTGTTACGGCAGCCCTAGGAAGCTCATATAGAAGTAAAAGCTGAAGTTACCACAGTGGATGAGATCCTCAAGGACATTGGACAAAAGGGAAAGTAAGGAAAAAGAGGATACACAACTCAAACAAGGAAGAGTGAAGGAAGCCATAGCAAACATTAGCTTCTGGATCTTGACAGGGAACATCTGGGTATCAAGGGGAAAATATTTTTTTTGGCCATATAGGACCTAAGGAAATATATACAAGCAAACATGACCCAGGACTAGAGACTGACAGAAAATGGAACAAAGTGAGTAAACATGGGCTACATTCTGTGGCTAAATCCCAGGACTTGAAAGTCCTCACCTTGGATTGTAATGTGGTTTGTGGCACTACTTTCCCTGCCTAACAGAGTAGCACAGAAGCAGGAGGCAAAGGCACTAATGAGGAAACAATCAATTTGTATCCCCGAGGCTACACATTTGAAAAGGCTTGTAACTGATGTGGGACTGGGAGATTTTTGCATAAAGACTGTCCTTATAGCTATGCCTTATCCTATTATTATGATATTGATTTCCCAAAGAAGACCCCAATGGGGTCTGCACAGGGCCCTGCAGAGGTAGTTCTTGCCCTTCCACCCATTTTTTCCCAACAAAATTCATAAGCCTTCAATTTTAAATATGGTGAAACTGACTGCTTGCAGAAGGCTTTATATCCCTTGAACTATCTCTCCCCTACTCTCTTCTTAATCCTCTGCTGATTCTGTTGATGCTTTGGTACACCCTGGGACCTCTGTCTTCTAGAACGCTGATTCATTCAGAAAGCATCTGCCTGGAGGTAACAGCCTTGTCACATGTTTCATGTCAAAGAAGGATGTGTGAGGGCAAAGGCAAAGCTTTCATTGGCTGTTATAATCAACACAAGGGTCAGCATCACTGGAGGCTAAAGAAGGGCCTCCAGCTTCAACAAGAACAGCATACTTATGTCCCCTGCCTTATTCTGTCCTCCTTGATGCCTCTGTTTTCGTACAAATATAAGCTTTCTCTCTCAGAGGTTGTGCCCATGTCCTTTGTCTTCCTTTTTCTAAAGACTTCCCTGGATGCTGAGAGTTTCTGGCTCTTTGTGAGGTCCTCAGGGAGGCCAGAGCACATGCAGAAGCCCTTCCGTTCGGCCAGAGTTCTAAGGGCCTGAGACAAGTATAAAAACTTGCCAAGTTTAGAAACAATGAGTTAATAGTTCTTCTTGGCTTGCATCAAGCTGTTAATGATAACTAATCAAATGCTTCATTTAGTCAAATCCTGTTGGACTTTTTGTTCCAAGTGCTTTCAAGGATCAGCCTTCCTCTGACCCTGGTAAATAGCCAAAGAAAAGTCAATGCACAGAAAGGTTATGAGACTTGCACAAAGGCCTATAAGAGTTAAACACACTCAAGCTGAAAAAAGTCTGAGGCATCAGCTTTGGGATTCTACAGCAATAATTTTCAGGCAGCTGCTTGAGTTTTCCTGCATTGCTCTGGTTCTTCTCTCTCTCTGCTGCAGTGGGTTAACATGGGTCTAGAACCCACAAGATGTAGGAATTTCCCCCCATTTGCCTCATACTCCCTTCTCTTTAAAAGGAGAACACACAGTGATGTATCTCTTGAGTGTATGATCTGGTACAATGAAACCCAATATTTGGTATACCTTCTTCTAAAATGGATGCTATTGCATTATGGCCATATTATATAGCTTTTTTTCAACTTTCTCTTTCCCTTTCAAAAAAGTTGTCTAAACTCTCAGCCTCCATTAACCTACTCCAATCTGGTGTCTGCCAACAACACTACTCTCAAATAATTCTTGCTAAGATGACCTGCATGTTGTTTGTTCCAACAGACATGTTTTAGTCCTCATCTTTATACATCTCTCAGAAACACTGAACACTAATAACCACTTGCTGCTTCTAGAAATACTAACAATCTTTAGCTTCCAGGACACCATACTATCCTACCTCCAACCTCCCTGGATGCTTCTTAGTCTCTTTGGAAGCCCATCAGTCTCTGGGTAACCTTTGAATGCTGGATTCCATGACACCGGGTTCTAGACCCACTTCTTACTCTATATATACTCACTCCCTAGATGATCTCATCCACATGTATGGCTTTAATTCCATCTAAACACCAAAAAGAGAACTCATAAATTTGTATCTTTAGGCTTTCCTATGAGTTCCTGACCCTACTTCTTATCTTTTCTCTTGGCTGTTCAAATGCACCTCCAACTCTATGAATACTAAATAGATTCAGCACCTCTCCCCTGCAAACCTAGTTGTCTTCCAGTATTTTATGTTTCCATGACTGGCACCACTACTCATCTTTGATGCATTGCTTCCACCCCACCCCACCCAATCAATTCCTAAGTCCTATTGATTTCCCTCCTCACATTGCTCGAATCCAGTCATGTCTTTCCATCTACAGTGCCACCTGGCCCACACTCCATCCCATTACTTCTTAACTGGACTCCATCAATGGCCTCCTAAGTGGTCTCCTACATCCACTCTGTCCCTCTTGCAACCTCAGTATACTTTCCACTTGCTGCAGCCAGAAAAATGGTCACTCATCAGCTTAAGACACTTTGATAGATTACCAGTACTCTTAGATGAAAGAGCAAGATCCTGGGCATAGCCTACAAGGCCCTGTTTGATCTGGACCCTGTGTACTTATCCAGCCTCAACTCTCATCTCTCTTCTCCTTACTCTCTGTAGTTCAGTCACACTGACTTTCTTTCATTTCCTTCAGTGAGCTCTGTTTTTTCTGTTTCATGGTCTTTACACATGCTGTTCCTCCTGCTTGCTCTTCCTACTCTTTAACTAATGTCTCCTTATTTTCATACCTTACCTCAAATGGCACTTCTTCCAGGAAGCTTTTCTTGACTCCCTCAGATTTGTTTAAGTCTGCCTGTTTTAGGTGCTATGTATTTTCCAAGATGGCTGCAACAGTATCTCCCATCTCCATTGTTCTTCTTACAATGTGATGTTGACACTTCTTCCATCAAGGGAGGGCTCTATGTTCCCTCCCTTTGAATCAAGGTAGGTCTGTGACTACGACAGAAGTGACACTTTGTGACTTCCAAGACTAGATTATAAAAGGTGATACAACTTCTGGCTGGTCTTTTTTGAGATACTTACTCTTGGAAGCCAGCAACCATACTGTGAGGAAGCCACATGGACAGGCCATGTGGTATAGAAGGCCTTTGTGAATGCTGAGCATCTGCTGGGTGACACTATTGGTGATACGATAAATGAAAGGTCAAAGTGGGCAGAAAGGATTGGGAAAGCCATTATGGAGGAGGTGAAGCTTACAGCAGATTTTGAAGAATGGAAGAAGAGGAAGCAACGTGACCAGAAACGTGGAAGTGAGCATGTGCAACACAGTATAGCAGGAGCAGAAATGTCATGTAGAGGGACAGTGGGTGAGGCAGCTAGAAAGGAACATTGCAGCTAAGTTATGCAGGAGTTTGAAGAGCACGCTAAAAGCTATACACTGGATCCTAGGGCCTGGAACCTACAAGTGAGTGATACTCAAGGAGAACGCAATATGGCCTCCTGGGGGTTGTCAAAGACACATCTGCTACTCAAGACACTGATTTGCACCACCCCAACTGGGATGTCCTTCTCCTTTCCTGCATTTCCAGGATTACTTCTGTAGTGAAATAGTAAGCAACAAGCCCTTGTGACTGCTGAGCACGTGTTGTTTTTCCAGGTGAAAATACTGAGATTAGATGATCTATAATATGAACTGTGGGGATCCATCTATTATGGATTGAATTGTGTCCCCCCAAAATATGTGTTGAAGTCTTAACCTCTATACCTGTGGATGTAATCCCGTTTGGATAGAGAGTTTTCTTTGTTATGTTAATCAGTCCATACCAGTGTACAGCGTGTCTAAACCCAATCACTTCTGAGTTATAAAAAGAGCAGATTAGCCAAAAAGGCTCACATGAGGGAAGAAAGATGCCATGTGAGGATTGTCTACCAGCCAAGGAACCAAGAAAGAAAGTAACACCTGGGACTACATACAAAGAAGGAATCAACACAGCTGAGACACTGACTTGAACTTTTAGCCTCCAGAACAGTGAGAAAATAAATTTCTGTTCTTTAAAGCCACCCACTTGTGGTATTTGTGTTACAGCACCACTAGGTAACTAAGAAACCATATAAGGTTTTTAAAGCATGACAATGATATGAATAAAGCAGTGATATGACTGTGGCAGTGGGTGCAACGAGAAAGAAGAAGAGAAATCTAGAGGCAGGAAGCTGATGCCTCAACCACTGTTCCGCGTTGTCAACATTCATTCCCCACTTCTTCATTGCTGGCAGAGCCCCAGTTTTGTTTAGTTCCCAACCCTGTTCCACAAGACTCAGGGGACTGTGACCCCACCCCCAGCTCCATGACAACCCTGTTATCCCTACCAGGAATCAATTTAGGGGTGTGTACGTGGCACAGCTGGGCCACTGAGATGTGAGGGAAGATCCTCTGAGAAAGGTTTCTTCACTTCTTGTCACAGGTCGGGTTCCCTGAAAAGCTGACTCTAAGATGGTGAAGAGGATGCAGGAGGTTCATGAGGGAGTGTACTTGGGACCAACACCTGGAGGAGGAAAAAGAAGGAAGTAGCAGTGGGCAGAGAGAGAAGTTTAGCTTCAGTGCAGCATCTATGAAGGCCTCAGCCAACCCAACAAGGAACTCTGAAGCCGTGATGGTCTTGCAGAGTTCCTAATTTGGGGGTGAGGAGGTTGGGTCTTTATATATTTGGGATAAATAGTTATTGGATATGGGCTTCTTCCAGGAAAGGAATGTGAATTTAGGCAAAGCAGTTATCTTCAGCAGAAGGCATTTCCAAAAAATGGCTGACAGCTCCAGGCTGTCTGCTGAAAACACTCCCAGCAGTTGGAAGAATAAGTACTTTAATCCTAAAGAGGGATACGGGCAGCACATCACAGCACCCACTATACTATAGTAAAACCTGCAAAAGCTGGAACCAGTGTAAGGCGGAAATTTGTCAGAGAAGGAAAACTCAAGTATTTTCCACTAAAACAAGCGATAGAAAAGTGGTAAGACTGCACCTGTTAAAGGTGGAAAATATGCAAGACCTGGAAAAATAAGGCAGTCCTGCCAAGTTCCGGCTCTCACAGGTTTTACTGTACTGAAAGAATGATAGAGACAAAAAACAGTCCCTCTTTTTCTACTGATGTGGTTATGTGTGTATGTGATGCCTGGAATGTGTTAGTCATTTTGCAACTAGCCTGAGGCTGGAACCAACGCATTAAGAAGGGGAGACTGAAGAGAACTGCAGAGAAACAGAACCAGAGCCTAGATCCACGGTGTCTGGAGCCTACCTGGCGTCTTGGACTCCTTGATATAGGTGGTAATAAATGTCCTTAGTGTTTGCATCACTTGAGTTAGGGTTTTCTCTTCCTTGCATCACAAGCATTCTAGCCAGGAAGGATTTCAAGCAACAGATAAGAAGGCTTAGACTACATATAAAGAATGGGAAAGAAGGCATAGATACAATAAACATTACAAAGAAAGCATCGGTAAAACATAGATCCTGACAGCATATGGGGTATGATAGTCTTTATAATTGCTGCAACCTTGTTTTTGGAGCGGTGAAATAAATTAAATGATGGGACAAATATTCTGGCAAATATTTTAAGTGCTTGATGTGGTAAATAGACACTGTTTTGTGACAGTCTAGCACCCCTTCCAAAGGGCACGCCAATTTTTCTTTCTGGGGAACTACCTCTCCCTACTGTGAAAAAATCTGGTGGGACAGGGAATCCAGATAACTCCCTCTGTCATAGATTGAATTGTGTTCCCCGAAAATATGTGCCAACTTGGTTAGGCTATGATTCCCAGTATTGTGTAGTTGTCCTCCATTTTGTTATCGTAATTTTCCTATGTGTTATAAATCCTAATCTCTGCCTGTGGTTAATGAGGCAAGATTAGATTATGTTAAAGAGGATTTGGGTGGGATTGTAACACCCTTACTAAGGTCATATCCCTGATCCAATGTAAAGGGAGTTTCCCTGGGGTGTGGCCTGCACCACCTTTTATCTTACAAGAGATAAAAGGAAAAGGAAGCAAGCAGAGAGGGGGGACCTCATACCACCAAGAAAGCAGTGCCAGGAGCAGAGCATGTCATTTGGACATGGGGTTCCTGCACAGAGAAGCTCCTAGTCCAGGGGAAGATTGATGAAAAGGACCTTCCCCCAGAGCCGACAGAGAGAGAAAGCCTTCCCTTGGGGCTGATGCCCTGAATTTGGACTTCTAGCCTACTAGACTGTGGGAAAATAAATTTCTCTTTGTTAAAGCCATCCACTTGTGGTATTTCTGTTAGAGCAGCACTAGATAACTACGGCCCCCTCCAACTATAAAAGCCCAGGGGGTTTCAGAAGGTAGCATCAGATTCTTCCTCCTTTCCCCAGTTCAGTTTAAAGCAGGCACTTTTTCATGGCTAATCGGACTTTGAATATAGAACAAGGGACAGAAGAAATGACAAATTAGTTGAAGGTTTTTTTTTATCCCAATATCAGTGCCCTGACCCTATATTTTCTATTTCCCAGCACCCCCTTTCAAAAACTGCCCTCCTTTTGCTTGTTTTCAAACATAGCTCTTCTTTCTGCCTTCCTTGCACTCTGCACTCTTGAATCCTATCCATTTTCTACCAATATCCATTCTCTCTTTCTTTAATAAGAGAATTCCTGGGTTTTAGCTAGGTACTTGGTTTCCTAACTCAAGATGATATTTGAGCCTCCTTTGCAACTTGGTGTGGTCATGAGACTTAGTTCTGGTCAATTAGATTTACACAGAAGTAATGTATGCTATTTTCAAGTTGTCCCCTACAATGGAAGGTCCATGTGCTACACTGACCCTTTCACTTTAATTTGGTCTGGGAGATGATGAGAGCTGGGCAGCCATTTTGAACCATGAAATTTGAACCTTATGTTGAGGACGGCAGAGTGGCTTTAAAAGGTCTTGGACTGCTTACTTCTGGACCGTGCTCTGAGAGAGAAACATGTATCTTGAATAAGCCACTGAAGTGTGGGTCTCTGTTGTAGCATCTGGCATGTACCCTGAGTGATATAACTCCCAAAATATTCCTTTTGGCTTAATTTGTGACCAAACAAACCTATCTGATATGCCTGATAAGTTAGTGTTAATAATTTGAAAATATTAATAACATTCAAGCTTTTTGTGGCTTTTTGTGGCCTACATATTGGTGGACATGAAATATTTAAACAGTTCTGCAGCCAAGAGAAAGCTGCTTCAGACACTGCAATATTTATAGTGTAAGACAGGAAGAATCATGGTATTTGTGTTCCCATGACTGAGGAACCATTTTCTTCTTGGAGTCCATCTAGAAATTATTTTTCCTGCTAAAGCCTGACTTGGATAAGATCCTCTCCTTCACCAATATAGAGAAGAAGCCATAGGAGCAAAATACTGAGTTTCCACTGAACAGAGAACAGAGCCACAGCACAGAGAATATTTCATTTATAGAATTGTACAGTAAAAGTAATAGGCTTTAAAGAAGACTGGAGAAACCCCGAGAGTATGGCCCCCAGACGCCCTTTCAGCTCAGTGGTGAAGTTACCTCTGAGGTTCACTGTTCAGCCTGGGAGTGGACAGCCCCATAAAACCAAATGAGACTAACGAGGTACAGGAGTCCAGTGACAGCCAGAAAGCAGAAGGGCACAAGGAAGCTGGTGATAGGGAACCCAAGGTTGAGTAACGATATTGTTGATGCGTTGTGAGATTGTTAACCATCGTCATAGGGCAATATTTGTAGTAACTGTTAAATGAGCAACTATTTTGTTCTGTAAGCCTTCATCTTAAGTGAGAATCACAGCACAATTGGAAGAGCGTAGTCAATGTCACTGAACTGTGCATGTAGAAATTTTTGAAATGGTGTATCTTTGGCTATGTGTATTTTCACCAAAAAAA
>NW_004443982.1:17200190-17202834 GCF_000243295.1 Trichechus manatus latirostris | reverse complement strand
TGTTAACCAATGTCATAAAACAACATGTGTACTTCTGTTTAATGAGAAACTATTTGTTCTGTAAGCCTTCACCTGAAGTACAATAAAAAAAAAAAGTAATAGGCTTTTTGCAGAATGTTGGAGGGTCAAACCAGCCTAGTAATATAGTTGCTACATCTCAGAACTTTAAAATAAACTTTAAGCAATCACTCATACAGAGTTAATTTTTAAATAAATTTTCTAAAAGATCCTAATATCTACAAAATATCTATGTGCTCCCCGACATTTCCTATGTACCTGTCATAGATTAAATTTTGTCTCCCCTCCCCCAACAATGTGTCAACTTGGCTAGGCCATGATTCTAGTATTATGTGGTTGTCCTCCATTTTGTGATCTGATTATACTCCATTTTGTGATGTGTTGTAAATCCTAGCCTCTATGCCTATGGTTATGGTCCCATTTGGGAGTCAGCTGTCCGTTATGTTAATGAGGCAGGATTTGGTCATGTTAATGAGGATTAGGGTGAGATGTAACACCCTTACTCAGGTCACAGCCCTGGGGTGTGGCCTGCATCACCTTTTATCTTACAAGAGATAAAAGGAGAGAGAAGCGAGCAGAGAGGGACCTCCTACCACCAAGAAAGATGATCTGGGAGTGAAGCACGTCCTTTGGTCCCAGGGGTCCCTGCACTGAGAACCTCCTAGACCCAGAGAAAGATTGATGCCCTATGACAATGGTTAACAATCTCACAACGCATCAACAATATCGTTACTCAACCTTGGGTTCCCTATCACCAGCTTCCTTGTGCCCTTCTGCTTTCTGGCTGTCACTGGACTCCTGTACCTCGTTAGTCTCATTTGGTTTTATGGGGCTGTCCACTCCCAGGCTGAACAGTGAACCTCAGAGGTAACTTCACCACTGAGCTGAAAGGGCGTCTGGGGGCCATACTCTCGGGGTTTCTCCAGTCTTCTTTAAAGCCTATTACTTTTATTGTACAATTCTATAAATGAAATATTCTCTGTGCTGTGGCTCTGTTCTCTGTTCAGTGGAAACTCAGTATTTTGCTCCTATGGCTTCTTCTCTATATTGGTGAAGGAGAGGATCTTATCCAAGTCAGGCTTTAGCAGGAAAAATAATTTCTAGATGGACTCCAAGAAGAAAATGGTTCCTCAGTCATGGGAACACAAATACCATGATTCTTCCTGTCTTACACTATAAATATTGCAGTGTCTGAAGCAGCTTTCTCTTGGCTGCAGAACTGTTTAAATATTTCATGTCCACCAATATGTAGGCCACAAAAAGCCACAAAAAGCTTGAATGTTATTAATATTTTCAAATTATTAACACTAACTTATCAGGCATATCAGATAGGTTTGTTTGGTCACAAATTAAGCCAAAAGGAATATTTTGGGAGTTATATCACTCAGGGTACATGCCAGATGCTACAACAGAGACCCACACTTCAGTGGCTTATTCAAGATACATGTTTCTCTCTCAGAGCACGGTCCAGAAGTAAGCAGTCCAAGACCTTTTAAAGCCACTCTGCCGTCCTCAACATAAGGTTCAAATTTCATGGTTCAAAATGGCTGCCCAGCTCTCATCATCTCCCAGACCAAATTAAAGTGAAAGGGTCAGTGTAGCACATGGACCTTCCATTGTAGGGGACAACTTGAAAATAGCATATATTACTTCTGTGTAAATCTAATTGACCAGAACTAAGTCTCATGACCACACCAAGTTGCAAAGGAGGCTCAAATATCATCTTGAGTTAGGAAACCAAGTACCTAGCTAAAACCCAGGAATTCTCTTATTAAAGAAAGAGAGAATGGATATTGGTAGAAAATGGATAGGATTCAAGAGTGCAGAGTGCAAGGAAGGCAGAAAGAAGAGCTATGTTTGAAAACAAGCAAAAGGAGGGCAGTTTTTGAAAGGGGGTGCTGGGAAATAGAAAATATAGGGTCAGGGCACTGATATTGGGATAAAAAAAAACCTTCTACTAATTTGTCTCCAATTCTACACAAAGTCTTAGAGAAAATTGAAGAGGTGGAAATATTTCCCAACTCATTCTGAGGCCTGAGCGTTAACCTGATTCTGAGCATTACCCTGATACCAAAACTAGACAAAGATATTACAAAAAAGGAATGCTGGGTGGGGGAAGGAGATAATTTGTCTTTTTAGTTAGTAAGTTTCTGGACAAAGAAGAACCAGAACTAGCTCTGATGTAAAGATCATTCAGAGCTGTAGGATTTTGAGTTGGATTCAGTGATTACATGGGACTTTGGGGGAATGGTAGAGGGTTTTCTATATTTGGGTATGTTTTAGATCACATTCCCTACCAGTACAGCCTAAGATTCTTGTTCAAGTGATTTGTTGAAGGTGTGTTCTCAGGATAATGGAATTAAAGGTAGGAAGATAAAGGAATTGAATTAAAGGAATGAGAAAAATCTAAGCAAAAATGTGGAAACAAGGCTGCGGGGAGATCAGAACTCTTATGCACTGCTGGTGGGAATGCAAAATGATACAACCATTTTGGAAAATGATATGGCGCTTCCTTAGAAAGCTAGAAATAGAAATACCATACAATCCAACAATCCCACTCCTAGGAATATATCCTACAGAAATAAGAGCCATCACTCGAATAGACATATGCACACCCATGTTCATG
>NW_004443982.1:17168393-17199215 GCF_000243295.1 Trichechus manatus latirostris | reverse complement strand
AGGAGTAGAAGGCAGAAGGGGACAGGAAAGCTGGTGATAGGGAACCCAAGGTTGAGTAAGGACAGTGTTGACATGTAGTGGGGTTAACCATTGTCATAAGGCAACATGTGTCCTGTTTAATGAGAAACTATTTTGTTCTGTAAACCTTCATCTAAAGTGAGAATAGCAGCACAACTGGAAGAACATAATCAATGTCAATGTCACTGAATTGTGCATGTAGAAATTTTTGAAATGGTGTATCCTTGGCTATCTATATTTTCATCAAAAAAAAAAAGCTTAAGAAGGGAGAGGGTTGACATGTCGTGGGGTTGCTAACCAATGTCATAAAACAATATGTGTACTGACTGTTCAATGAGAAACTGTTTGTTCTGTAAACCTTCACCAAAAGTACAATTAAAAAAATAAATAAATAATGTGATAACAAGTGGAGACTGGCTTCAGTCTGATACCATACAATAGCTGGAGAATTAGAATTAGTCTGAGCAAGAGAGGCAGCCTTTGGAACCCTATGCCATTCAGTCTATCCAGGTTCTCAGAAAGGAGGAGGCATAAAATCCCTTGCATGTAATCTTGTCTTGGAAGCAAACCTTGCTTTCAACAAAAATGCATTCTGTTACAGAGATAAGGAATAGATAGAATGGATTCCATCTGTTTCATGTTTGGGCCCATCTAAGAAAATGGTGAAAAATTCCTGTCTCGGTAGATCATAGGTGATTTCTATTCTTCTGTCTCCTCCTCCTCCCACCCCTCCCCACATATACCCATTGTACATTCTGCTGCCATCACTACCATGCAAGCCAAAGAATCATTTTTCTAGCACTTGAGTGGAGAGTGAAAAACAGGATAAAGGATATTCCATGTGTGCTGCCATACTGGAGTACCTCTGTGATGCTCACCTCACTGGCCACATCCAATTTCCTGTATGTCTGAATATATATGGTACAAATACTATGGTTATGGATCATATTTTTACATACTATAATAATGAATGTGTGATGTACCTGTGTGAGAGGAAGGGAGGTAGGAAACATCTGTATGGATCTTCACTGAATATTCTGGAAAAGGACAGAGCTGACAAAACCTAGAGGGCAAGACCATTCACTGGGGTACAAGGGAAACAATCAAGGGTGATATTGGCAGGTTCTTGTGATCAGAATCAAGAACAGGGTGGGACGGCCCCGAAGCCCAAAATGTTTCAAAAAGAGAGTTATAGATATGGCACTATGGGGAGGGAAAGGGTCAAAAAGGCCTGCCAAGTTGTGTCATTCCATCAGGGGCTAGAGTGTAGTTATACTGGCAAAAAGGCATTTGGGACTCAGTTAAGCTCTTTTACATATTCTCTAGTATTCTTAGGACCAGACAACTATGCTTTGGACACTTGACTGTCTTTTGTTTGAATTGTCTTTTAAAAATGACTTTTAAATTATAAAAGGTATAAAATAACTATTCCATAGTCATTCACTCAGGTGATTGTGAAAGCACATGGATATGACCTTCACTGTCACATAGAGTGAAAATATGTCATTGCAGTTGTTCTGCTTTCCTGGGCTCACAATAAGTATATATTTTCCAATTTCCCTTGCAGTAAGTTGGGCCCATGTAATTGAATACCAATAGAATGTGGGCAGAAGTGATATATGCCACTTCCAGGCCTGGAGGGTGTCAAAGCGTCAGGGTACCAACTGATAGGAGCCAAAGTCCCTGAATGACTGTGTGGAGCAAGGCCATTCACTGACCCCTAGTGGATTATAACATGATGAAGAAATAAACATAGTGTTAAACAACTGAGGATTTAGGAGTCTTTGTTGTAACAGTTAACCTACTCAGACTAATACAAACAGTATATTTCAGATAGGATGTTGTTAGGTGCCACTGAGGCAGTTCCTATTGATAGCGACCCTATAGACAACAGAACACGGCCTGGTCCTGAGCCATCCTCATGATCGTTGCTATGTTTGAGCCCATTGTTGCAGCCACTGTGTCAATCCATCTTGTTGAGGTTCTTCCTCTTTTTCGCTGACCCTCTACTATACCACGCATGATGTCCTTCTCCAGGGACTGGTTCCTCCTGATAACATGTCCAAAGTACGTGAGACAAAGTCTTGCCATCCTTACTTAACTTGTAGCTGTTTCCTCTCATTTTGAGTTGTGCCACATCAGCACCAGCTTTACTCCATCCACGTCTTTAAGGTCGACTCTACTTTGAACAGGCAGCTCTTCACCAGTCGTATATTGAGTGTCTTCCAACCTGAGGGGCTCATCTTCTGGCAGTGTATCAGACAATGTTATGCTGCTATCAGTAAGGTTTTCACTGGCCAGTTTTTTTAGAAGTAGATTGCC
The DNA here is from genome assembly GCF_000243295.1 of Trichechus manatus latirostris. Classification (NCBI taxonomy): domain Eukaryota; kingdom Metazoa; phylum Chordata; class Mammalia; order Sirenia; family Trichechidae; genus Trichechus; species Trichechus manatus. The sequence goes on along the minus strand of NW_004443982.1, from coordinate 17,196,875 downwards.
AGGTCCTTCTTCCCAGTCTGTCTTAGTCTGGAAGCTCCACTGAAACCTGTCCACCATGGGTGACCCTGCTGGTATTTGAAATACTGATGGCATAGCTTCTAGTATCACAGCACACACAAGCCACCACAGTACAACAAACTGACAGACGAGTGGTAGGCAGAGAAAATAACCCAGAAATTTTTGCTAATTATTAATAGAAGTTTGCTTGGGAGAACATTCTGAAGGTTTGTTCTTCTCCACTTTCAGTGTTTATCAGAATTACTTTAAAAGATATATCCAGGCCCTAGCCTCGACCTAGATAAACTAGGACCAAGTAAGGCATAGGCAATCATGTGTTGCAAAACTTCCCTATGTTTATATAAACCCTTAGCTAAGAAACATTGCTCTGAACTAGCCCGAATTTTACCTTTAGAGCAAGACAGGTTGTCGGACCTCATTACTTTGGTTACGTATAATTTTACTAAAATTTTATCGGTGTATTTTAAAAATTAACATGTAATAACGACCTTTATTTATGTACAGTTCTACAGTTCCATGAATTTTAACACATTGTAGTTTCATGCAATACCACCAAAATCAGGATACAGAATAGTTCCATCTCCCCAAAAAACTGTTTCGTGTTATGCCTTTGTAGTTACATCCTCCTTCTACTTCTAACCCCCAGGAATCACTGATATGCTCCCCATCATTAGTTTTTTGTTTACAAGAATGTCATTGAAATCCAGTCATACAGTAGGTAACCTGTTGAGACTTTCTTTTCACTCAGCATGTTGCTGAGATTCATTTAAGTTGTTGCATCTATCAATAGTTCATTTGTTTTTATTGCGAGTATTGTATGGATGTTAATAATTTGCTTATCTATTTGCCACTGAAGGATATTTGTGTTGTTTCCAGGTTTTGGAGATTGTGAATAGAGATGCTATAAAACATTTGGGTACAGGTTTTTGTGTGAATGTAAGTTTTCCTTTCTCTAGGGCAGTGTTTCTCGACCTCAACACTATTCACACTTTGGGCTGCATAATTCTTTGCTGTGGGTGGCTGTACTGTGCATTGTAGAATATTTGGCAGCATCCCTGGCCTCTACCCACTAGATTCCAGCAGCAGCTCCCTCTTCCAAGTTGTGGCAACCCAAAATGTCTCATATTGCCAAATGTCCCTGGAGTGGGGGGGTGAGGGGGGAGTAAAATTGCCCCTGGTTGAGAACTATAGCCTTAGGAAAATAAAAATCTCTTACTATTTTAGTGGGCCTGCTAGTGTGACAAATATCTGTTTTTGTTTTAAACTGTCTTTATTCATCTACATTTCTCTAGATATAGAATTCTAATTTGGCAGTTTTCTTTAAGCACATTAAAATATCATTACATTATCTTCTAGCTTTCATATTTTTTCCTGCTGAAAAGTCAGTTATAATTCTTAACATTGTTTCTTTCTAGGTTATATGCCATTTTTCCTGACTGCTTGCAATATTTTTATCTTTGGTGTTGTTGCAGTCACCCTGCAGAGATGGAATGGACCCTCCACCCAATATTTGGTTTGGATGTAGAGACTGAGGTTGTTATACACATACCAAGAAGGTATGAAAAGGTTTATTACACACATAACGAGGCTTTCTAAACACTTGGCTGCTAACCAAAAAGTCAGTGGTTCAAACCCACCAGCTGCTCCATGTGAGAAAGATGTGACAATCTGCTTCCATAAGGATCACAGCCTAGAAAACCTGTGGAGAAGTTCTATTCTGTCCTATAGGGTTCACTATGAGTCAGAATCAACTGGACAGCACACAACAACTGGGGATAGCAGGGCAGGTTTCCTAGGCTAGTCCAAAAATGGCTCGAGAAAGCAGGGAATGAAGACTGGCACAGGATTTTTATGGTGGTTAGGGGGTGTGGCTGAGGTAAGGGTTCCCACATGCAGGCCTAGGCTTGTGTGGTTTGTACTTTCAGCTGTTGCCAAAGGAGGAAGTACCTGAGTTTTCTTATCAGCTTGCCCAGTGTGGGACAAAAGGGAAGAGGGAGGGATGGGACTTAAAAACTCTCAGTAAAAAAAAAAAAAAAGAATAGAATCAACACAATTACAGGTGTATTAATTACAGGTGTATTAAAAGTAGTTTTATTATGAATAGCTTTGGTGTGGCTTTATATTTTTCCTGCTTGGCATTTGTAGTGCTTCTTGAATCCTTGGGTTGATATCTTTTGTATTTTCCAGAAATTATTTCTTCAAATATTGCTTCTTTTATACTCCCTCTTTTCCTTTTGGGATTCCAATTACACATATGCTTGACCTTTTTGCCATGCTACAAATGTCTCATATTCTTTTATATATTTTTGCATCCTTTTGTTTCTTTGGGCTTCAGTCTCAATATTTTCCTCTGGCTTTTCAGTTTATCATTTTTTTCTATCAATATATTAATAAACCCTTATATTAATTTCACTTCTTGCATTTAGTTCTAGAATTTGTTTGGTTCCTTTTTTGTATAGCTTTCATTTTTATACCAAATTTTTCAATTTTTTATATTAATTCCTTGAAAATATTAAACTTTAGAAGCAACTAATACTTCTTGGTGAAAAGCAGTCCCATGTGCCAAGCACATCTATTTGGACTTCCTTCCTCTCCCAAATTGGCTCCCAAATTCTTTAATGTCTTAGTAACACTCTGATACTTTCAAATGTTGTTTTATTTATATTCCAGCTTCCAGCTTTTCTGTTTCCAATGGTAGGGTAATCTGACCCACTTATTAAGAATTACCAGAAGATTACATATGGTTACATATTACAAGACAATTGTTCCAGTCTCTTTAAAAAGTCAATGTCATGAAAAAATATGGAGACAGAATGATTATAGATTAAAAGAGATTTAAGAGATATAACAACCTAATGCAATGCATGGATTTTGCCTGATCCCTGATTTGAATGAACCAGCTCGTAAAAGACATTTTGAGAACAAAGGAAATTTGAACATGACATTGGGTATTAGCTGATATTATATTAGAAAATTGTTAATTTTGGTAGACAAGATACTGGCATTATGATCTACAAAATATGTCATTTTTTTAGAAATGCATACTGATGTGTTTAGGGTTGGAATGTCTGGTTGTCTTGATAAAGTGAAGCAAACATAGCAAAATGTTAATGACTTACACCTATGTGATGGGTTTATGTGTGTTTGTTTACAAATCTTTCTACTTTTCTCTATACTTGAAATTCTTCACAAAAAGTTTTTTTTAAACCACATGATTAATTTTAATAATTGGGTTTCATATTTCGAGTTAAGTCTCTAGCTTTAATTACTAAAGTCCTATATAATCTATTAATTACTGAGGAAACTCAATTTACAGATCCATCTGATGCTTAAAGTTTTCTCAAACTGGTTTAAAATTTTATATAATTTTTGTTATTCTCAATTACAATTATAGTAAGTTAAAGAAATGTAATAAGAGTCAATATAAATCTAATGGCAAGTTGGAAAATATAACTTACCTATAAATATAAAATCCAACATTCCTATGCACAAAGTATTAATAATTATTAAGCAATTATTTGACTAAAGATATTAGAAAACTTTTTGTTGTAATAACCTTCATATCCATAGGGAAAATTGTATAAAATTTTTTTAAAGTAGTATACTACTATTCTGACAAATTCCGAACAAATTACTTGGACAGATTGCTTTGAGAAACCGTAAAAGGTTTTCGAGAATTAAAAAAAAAAAAAAAAAAACCTTTTCACTTTGGGACAGTTTTTTAACCACTGAACCAGATTATTTCTTAAGTAAAAATTTAAAAAAGTGCTTTAATGCTTTTTGCACATTCCTTAAAGTTAGATACAAGGAGCCCTGGTGGCGTGGTGGTAAAGCGATTGACTGCTAACTGAAAGGTCGGCAGTTTGAAACCACCAGTGGCTCCTCGGGAGAAAGATGTGGCAGTTGGTTTCCATTGAGATTTACAGCCCCAGAAACCCTATGGGGTCACAGCAAGTTGTAATCGACTCAGCGGCACTAGGTTTGGTTTTGGTTAAAGTTAGATACAGCTCTCCAGTTCACTGCTAACTTTACTTGAGGCATCTATCATAATATATTATATATAACAGATGAAAATGGATGCAAGTGCAACTATTTAGGAATGCAGCTTGCCCTGGCCAGATATGTCTCCTGCAGTAGCTTTAGTAAATAATTTTTGAGGCAGGATAACATTTCCTCACGTTTTCAGTGACTGTTACTGTTTTGTGTGCCGTCAAGTTGATTCTGACTCATAGCAACCCTGTGGGACAGAGTAGAACTGCCCCACAGGGTTTCCAAGGCTATAATCTTTACGGAAGCAGGCTGCCACATCTTTCTCCCACAGAGTGCCTGGTGGGTTTGAACCACTACCTTTCAGTTAGCAGCTGAGCGCTTAACCACTGTGCCACCAGGGCTCCTTTTTCAGTGATTATTGTATAATAACTTTAAGACAAAGTAGGCATCCATCACAGTGTTGGAGGGACTTCTATCAAATACCTGGTCAGCTGGCTGTCTCTTGACTGGAATGTAATTTCTTCCAACAAAAACATCTTACTTGATTGTGTTCATTATAGTTGCCCTCCCTCATCCCCCCAACTCCTCACACTCATAAGAACCCTTAGCATTTGTACACAACAAAAAACTTAAATTACCTTAGAAGAACGAGCACTTTTCTAGTTAATTCTCATTCCCTGCTTAAAATCTGAGATTAAACTAGGGAGGATTATAATTGAGATAAATCCAGAGCCTAATTATTTCAACATATTCTCCTTATAAACTAATTTCTCTTCTGTTTTGTTTAAAACAGAGGCGACAATTTAGCCCCTTGTGGGCCAAATTTGACCTGCAGCTATGGTTTGGCTCTTTCTAAGTTTACACACATACAAACACACACACATACACTGATTTAGGAAATAATATTGGAGTTATTATTCCCTGTCCTTGAGCACAGAGAATGTGACTCAGTTGGAGCTGGGCTCACAAGGACACATCAACTGGGCCCTGAAGTATAAAGACAATAGCTAAGATACTCTCAGAAAGTATCTTTTAGGGAAACTTTCACATAAAGCCAATTAAACAGAACACAAAAGACTTTCTACTCTTTTTCTACTAGCATTTAGTGAACAGAAATTTGTTGGACCAATGAAGACCCTCCTGACTGTCGTTACTGAAACCTGTACCAATGATTGTTAATATTTTTAATATATTTACATGGATTTGCATGTTCTTTTATGAGACCAATAAAATCTTATCATTACCATCTTTTAAAAATTAATATCCATTCTAGAAAAGTGGGGTGCAGAACTCAAATTCTAGTAAAAAGACCAGACTTAATGGTTTGATTGAGACTGGACGGATCCCGGAAGACATGGCCCCTGGACTCTGTTTCTAGCCAATCTGAAAAGGCTAAGCAAGCTTTCAATGGTTTTGCCCATTTGTAATGTTAATACATACTGATGATTCTGTAATGGTCTTTGGACTCCGGCAGACATGGCTCTAGCAGCATGCCTGTCTGTTTTCCCACTTTTGTCTGTTCTGTGATATTTCCTTGGACTCAGGACAGACATGGCTCTGGCAGCATGGTTGTCCATTTCGCACTTTTACCTTTTGAATATATGCCAAATAAAACTTTGTTTTTGCTTTACTAAACTTTGTGATGTTTTTACCCTACAACACACACACAAGTGGACCATATAAAAACCCAGATTTTCAGCTTCTTTTGAAAACAGCTGAGGGTCTAGCAATACTGTGCCCAGCTGGGACAGAGTGGCAGCAGCTACAGTATGCTCTTACCTGTCAAGCCTCTGAAACTACTTTAGTTATGCAACCCCTGGTTTAAATGCATTTTGTTTTCAATTCAGTAAAAATATTCCTCTCATTCCTAAGATAAAGGCTTTTCTAGTTTATGTCTAAAAAGATACTCTACGCTTTTTAAAGAATAAATCAAATTAAAAAAAATCTTTACGCCATGTGCCCTAGAAAAGGAAATTCTAAGTATGGAAATATTTTCAATCTTAGTAGCCTCACAAAATCAAGGTGGGCAGGAAAACTCTTAAGCTGAGGAGCACAATACAGAAATCAGTCTGGATCTGTCCCAAAATAATTATTCAGAGTACCAACTCCCATTCTTCTGCCACTTGGGTCTCTTATGGGTAGAGGTCTATGGTAATAACTTTTAACTCCCTTCCTGTTGTCAATCCTGATGATTATAAATCTAGTTGGCCTAGTTTTCCTCTTTTGGGTGCTTCTGATTGTGTCCACTACTTCTGTTAAAAGAGATTCTCCCTTGCCCAAGGAAAGACTTTCCTTTTCCTCTATGGATTTGTAATAGCCTCTGGGTAGTAGGATTGTACTACAATGAACCATATGGTAAATACTTTAAAGAAGTGAGCTCACCCTTTTTAAAGAACGTGTTTACAAAATTCTAAGAAATAATTCCTTGTTCAAACACTACAACTGTAAATGTGGTAATTTATTTAACACTCATTTAGCATTTAATACGCGCCTACTGTGCCTGGGATAACCCCACTAAGATTCCTGCTTTGATGTAACTGGTGATATAGCAAGCGGCAGTTTAACATCACAAAGTACTTCCATAGAAGACATACCATTAAAGATCCAGGATTGAGCTACATGTTAGGAAAACAGTAGTAAGAATTTAAGAGAATAAAAACTATAAACAACTGAGATTATTCTTTATACGATCTGTAGCTCTCAGGCATAAGTACCTTTCCAAAACTACATTTTCTTCTTCATACACAGGAGCATCTTTGTGACACCAATTTTTCCTTTATCTTTAATATATTTACATGGATTTGCATGTTCTGAGACCAATAAAATCTTATCGTTACCATCTTTTAAAAATTAATATCCATTCTAGAAAAGTGGGGTGCAGAACTCAAATTCTAGTAAAAAGACCAGACTTAATGGTTTGATTGAGACTGGACGGATCCCGGAAGACATGGCCCCTGGACTGTCAATCCAGAACTAAAACCATTCCCGAGGCCAACTCTTCAGACAAAGATTAGACTGGACTATGTGACATAAAATGATACTCATGAAGAGTGTGCTTCTTAGCTCAAGTAGATACATGAGACTAAATGGGCAGTCCTGTCTGGAGATGAGATGAGAAGGCAAAAAGGGACGGGAGCTGGTTGAATGGACATGGGAAATCCAGGGTGGAAAGGAGGAGTGTGCTGTCACATTATAGGGAGAGCAGCTAGGGTCACATAGCAAAGTGTGTACAAATCTTTGTATGAGAGACTAACTTGAATTGCAAACTTTCACTTAAAGCACAATAAAAAATTAATATCCATTTAATAATTGACCAATAATATATCTGAACAATGTCAATGACTCCCTACTGTTCAACAGATTCTCTTTTCAGGTCCCATTAAGACAGTAAGTAATGTCTAAAGTAACATTATTATAGAGAAGGAAGAAGAATTAATGGAAAAGATGAATATTAATAATTTGGAGATTAAATCATTTCATTTTTTGAACTATAGGGTTATTAGTAAACGTGACTCCCTTTTATTTTTGAAACTAGTATAAATTGATCATTCTACTCAATTCTATCAATGACCTTTTCTGTTTTTTTAAAGAGTTCTCAAATGTTAACTTAGTTTTTTTGTTTTAGTGTCTACTAATCTCCTTTCTATCCAATTAAGCAGCTTAGATTTTAAAATGGCCCAAATATCTACAATTGATAATGCAGAATCATACCCCATTTTCTTCACTTTATTCCCACAAAACTGTAACTTTCTGTTTTCTTAGTTTCTGGTATGATATCTGGCACATGGGAAGTGCTCAGGAAGTCTTTCTTCAATGTAAAATCCAGACATAAAACCAAATTTAGAAAAGAAATAAGCATTCAGGGTCCAAGGGCAGATGGGTGGAATAGTGTTTTTACAAAAGCATCTACTTGAATCATTAAAATTTACTCAGTGTTGGTGGTTCTCCACAAACCACCTTATTAAAAAGTATGAATTGTTTTAAGACCTCTGACAAAGCAGGAATACTTTATCAGTTTGGTGAGGCTTGTCTCATGTCCACTTCTTCCAAGTGCTTTGACTTAATTCTATCTGTTCCTTTCTCCTTTTGAATCACTGGCCAAAAGACCAATATGGTGAGTAGGCTCTAAGATGACCCCCATAATCCTTGCCTCCTGGAGTTGACACTCTTTTGTAATTCCTTTTGCTTGAGTGTGGGCAGGACCTGTGACTTGCTTCTAATCAATAAAAAATGGCAAAGGGGAAAGGATGTCACTTCCACAATTACATTACATATGACTGTGACTTCTCAAAAAGATGGAAACAACCTAGATGCCCATCAACAGACGAATGGATAAACAAATTATGGTATATTCACACAATGGAATACTACGTAACGATAAAGACCAATTATGAATCCGTCAAACATAACATGGAGAAATATGGAAGGTATTATGCTGAGTGAACTCCGTCAGTTGTAAAAGGACAAATATTATATAAGACCACTATTACAAGAACTCAAGAAAAGGTTTAAACACAGAAGAAAACATTCTTTGATGGTTATGAGGGTGGGGAGAGAGGGAGAAGGATATTCACTAACTAGAAAGTAGACAAGAATTATCTTAGGTGAAGGGAAGGACAGCACACACTACAGGGGAAGTCAGCACAACTGGACTAAACCAAAGCTAAGAAGTTTCCTGAATACAACCAAACACTTTGAGGGACAGAGTAGCTGGCGGGGGGGAGGGGTCTGGAGACCATGCTTTCAGGGGACGTCTAGGTCAATTGGCATAACAAAGTTTTTTTAAGAAAATGTTCTGCATCCCACTTTGGTGAGTGGCATTGGGGGTCTTAAAAGCTAGTGAGCGGCCATCTAAGATGCATCAATTGGTCCAAACCCACCTGGAGTAAAGGAGAATGAAGAACACCACGGACACAAGGAAAGTACTAGCCCAAGAGATAGAAAGGGCCACGTAAACCAGAGACTTCATCAGCCTGAGACCAGAAGAACTAGATGGTGCCTGAATACCACAATGATCACACTGACAGGGAACACAACAGAGTCTCTGACAGAACAGGAGAAAAATGGGATGCAGAACTCAAATTCTAGAAAAAAGACCAGACTTAATGGTCTGACTGAGACTGGAGGAACTCCAGAAAGCATGGCCCCCGGATTCTCTCTCAGCCCAGAACAAAAACAATTCCCAAGGCCAACTCTTCAAAGATTAGACTGGACTATGGGATATAAAATGATACTCGTGAAGAGTGTGCTTCTTAGCTCAAGTAGATACATGAAACTAAATGGGCAGCCCCTGTCCAGAGGCGAGATGAGAAGGCGGAGAAGGTCAAGAGTTGGTTGAATGGACACAGGAAATCCAGGGTGGAAAGGAGGATTGTGCTGTCACAGTATAGGGAGAGCAATCAGGGTCACATAACAATGTATGTATAAATTTTTGTATGAGAGACTAACTTGAATTGTAAACTTTCACTTAAAGCACAGTAAAAAAAAAAAGACTGTGACTTCTGTCTTGTTAGAGACTCTCTCTTGACTCTTTCCCTTGTGGGCTTTAATGAAGAAAGCTGCCATATGGAGAGGCCTTTCCCCATAATAAACTGTTATTTTCCTATTGCTGCTAACAAATTACCACACACTTAGTGAATTAAAACAACATACATTTATTATCTCACAGTTTTCATGAGTCAGGAGTCTGGGCACTGCTTAGATGGGTCCTCTGGTCAGGATCTCACAAGGCTGCAGTCAAGGTGTCAGCTGGTGTTGTGGTCTCACCTGAGGATTGGGGTCCTCTTAGAAGCTCACTGGTTGTTGGCAGAATTCAGTTCCTTATGGTTGTAGGACCAAAGCCCTCAGGTCATAGAGGCCACCCACAATTCCCTGGCACATGGCCCTCTCCATAACATGGCAGTTTGCTTCTTCAAGGCCAACAGGAAAAGGTTTCTGCTGTTTTGAATCTCTCTGACTTCTGTTTCTGGACCTTCTTTTAAAAGACTGACCTGATTAAGTCAGGCCCATCCACAGTAATCTCCCTTTTAATTAACTCAAAGTAAACTGATTAGGAACTTTAATTATATCTGCAAAACCACTTCACTTTTCATATAATGTAATCTAAGCACGGGAATGATATCCTATCATATTTACAAGTTCTGCCCATACTCAAGGGGAAATTTTACACAGTGTGTACAACAGGTGGGAATCTTGAGGGCCATCTTAAAATTCTGTCTACCACAGTTGGCAGGTCTTCGTACCATTTGTGAGATTTACTCCCAATTGGCTCCTATAGTTTATATTTTGGTAAAGTATTTTTGCAATACTGTACTAGTACAGTATTAAATTTACCTTAATAAGATCAAGGAGCCCTGGTGGCACAGTGCTTAACAGCTTGGCTGCTAACCAAAAGGTCAGCAGTTTGAATCCACCAGCGGCTCCTTGGAAACCTTATAGGCAGTTCTACTCTGTCCTATAGGGTTGCTATGAGTCGGAATCGACGGCAAGGGGTTTTAATAAGATCAGAAGTCTACTAAATGTAATATTTACACAGCAGGCAATTTTGTAAGATTTCAAAATCACATCTACTCTAGATGTAAAGATAGAGTTTCTTTTTCTTTGCTCAAAGGGAGAAATGGTGACTGACTGAAGAATAAAATGTCTTATTCAGAAGCTAGAGTAGGGAAAATAAAGGTAGTTTGTTCCATTAAATAAATAGCACCTGTGAGCATAGGAAACCCCAACCAAACTCATTGCTGTCGAGTCGATTCTGTCTCACAGTGACCCTATAGGACAGAGTAGAATTGTCCCACAGGGTTTCCAAGGAGCAGCTGGTAGATCTGAACTGCCAACCTTTTGGTTAGCAGCTGAATGCTTAACCACTGCACCACCAGGGCTCCCAGCACAGGAGAGCTACATTTATATCAGGGTAGACTTAATAGCTTTATCCTTCTTATTCCTTATGGCAGAGCACTGTGTGAGTCAAATTTGGTTACCACTGTCAATGCTAGAGGCAGTTCAAATGAGCAAGCTATGATCCATTCTTGTATGGTGACTATCTGTGGCATGGTCAAACATTCCAGATAAGACTACATCTGCAAGTTGTTTTCATGTCAGATGACCTCCCTAAAGAAAGGAGCAGGAAGCAAAAAATTTCAATACTCAGATTTTCCCAGAGATGGACTGTTAACAGTTGCATTGATATTTTCTTTACTCAGGTAAATACATCCTGCTTCCTTCAATACTTTAAATTTAGACAGGTTTTTTTTTTTGCTCTAATTGTGTCAATAACTCCAAATACTCCCAAATTCTACTCATATTCATCGATTTTAACAGTGGAACCAACCAGGTACAGTTTATTAAAATATGCTCATTAAAAACAATTTTGCCTCAGTTTTAAAAAAAATTGCAAATACATTAAAACTGTTAGTGTCATGAGATTGCAAACATTGCCTTAAGAAATTATAAAGAAGTAAAATTGTTTAATAAAAACTATGAAATGTCTTAATTTTCACATATAAAAAAATATATTTATATTGCAACACTGAACAGTTAAGGCCACAACACTCGAAAGAGAGTTTGAGAGACACGTATTTTTAAGCTGCATATTAAAGATATCAGCATAAATAAATACCAAACCTGGTCATACTGTTCCAGCCAAATAAAACGTTAACAATCTTTAAAGGTCTGTTATCAGAAACTTTCTTTAGAAGTTATATCGTTTTTCAAGTATAAATTACAACATGGTTGGTGAAAAAACGACATAAATATATACTCATAGTACTGAACAAGATTTTGACCTTCTGTCCTCATTTGCTGGTGAAGTATCCTTATGGTTTTGCCCCATGTGGTTCTGGTTTGCATCTTTCTTATTTCCTTTAAAAATTATTTGATCTCCTATTGGTTTTATCTCTGGGAGTGGCTGGCTAATATTTTTATGACTTGTCAGTGACATCCTCTTAAAGAGAAAACCCTAAAAAAAAGTCAATAAGAAGAATTATTTCAGTAAGAGAAACATTATTAATAGTATTTAGAAGATGTCATTTTCAACAAGCATTAACATTATTTCATCACCTCTTTATGATGTACCACACGTACAATGGGGTATTTGCAGCATTTTATGTCTCTTTTCTTTTAGCGATGCCAATCATGATTCCAACCTAAAACAAGATCTTTCAGGGTTTCAATCTCTCTTTTTTAAAATTTTATTTATCTTGCTGTTGAATATCAATCTCTTGATAACATATTACCACTTTTCTTCATAGAACAAATTTAGTATTTCACTTTGTTGTGTTGTAAGAATAAAAAAGCTGAAAACTAGGATATTACTTATTGTAACTTTCAAAGGTAACCAGGATAGCTCATTTTCAGGGTATGTTTGCAATTCCTCATTTAGTTGTGGAACCCTGGTGGCGAAGTGATTAAGAGCTCAGGCTGCTAACCGAAAGGTGGGCAGTTCAAATCCACCAGTGCTCCTTGGAAACCCTATGGGGCAGTTCTACTCTGTCCTACGGGGTTGCTATGAGTCAGAATTGACTTGACTGCACACTACAACAACAGTTTAGTTGCAGCTGCAGAGACTTGCAATCGTAATATTCTGAAGGAGAAGTACATACGCTCCCCATTCCTATAAATCAGAACTTTTGGCAAAACGTTAAACCAAACCCATTGCTGTTGAGTCGATTCTGACTCATAGTGACCCTACAGGACAGAGCAGAACTGCCTGATAGGGTTTCCAAGGAGCAGCTGGTGGATTCGAACTGCTGACCTTTTGGTTAGCAGCTGAACTCTTAACCACTGTGGCACCAGGGCTCTGGCAAAATGTTACGGCTGCCAAATGATGGCTGTGTGAGCCAAACAGGTATGAGAAGGCAGCTGGATATATGGATCTGCTGTTCAGGGGGCAGGCAGGGCTGCAGCTGTGCAGCATATAGATGATAGTTGAAGATATGAAAGTAAATCAGATAACCCAAGAATTCCAGGCAGATTGAAAAGAGAATATAAGAAAAGACACTGAGGAAGACCAAAGTGTTAAGAAGTAGGCAGAGGAAGAGGAGCCAGCACTGAGGATTCAGCTTTACAGGTGCAAATTCTCATCTCAATGTCTTTTTTTTTTTTTAAAGGTAGTGATAATAAATCTAATGACTATGAACTGGCATAGGGAACTCTCCAGAGAATATGCCCTGTTTCAGCTAGTTTTTGAGAAAAGGCACTGGGTCTTTAACATCTGTTATCTGTGACCTTTAGCCTTGTGCCTGGCACACAGGAGGTGCCCATTAGATATATGCTAAATAAAAACATGAATGAACTAATTCCAGAATGATAAGAAATTATTTTTAATAGCTGAAAAGCTTACTCCCTCATTTGCTCACTTGGGTGGAAATTAAGCTATAACACATTTTTCTTAATTCTAACTCTGCCTTCAAATAAGCAGCATTTGCTAGTTTGCTAACTGAAAGTCAGCAGATTGAACCCACCAGCTGCTCTGTGGGAGAAAAATGTGGCATTCTGCTTCTGTAAAGATTTACAGCCTTGGAAACCCTATGGTGAAGTTCTACTCTGTCCTACAAGGTCACTATGAGTCGTAATCGACCCGATGGCAATGGGTTTTGTTTTATCTGTATTCTAGGTCTCTGGGTGGTGCAAATACGTTGTTCTTGACTACTAACCTAAAGGTTGGTGGTCTGAGCCTACTCAGAGGCACTACGGAAAAAAGGCGGGGTGATCTGCTTCCATAAACTTTACAGCCAAGAAAACATTACGGAGCAGTTTACTCTATAACACGTGGGGTTGCCATGAGTCAGAATCAACCCAACAGCAATGGGTTTGGTTTTTTAAAATTTGTATCCTGGTGCAACTCCCCCTGTGTTGTATTGACTTGCACTAGCACTTGAGACCCCTGGTTGGCCTGTTCCTACAGGTGCAGGCCACTCTGCCTCACACATAGCACTCCTTCCCCTGGCTCAGCCCTTTCTCCTTGTCTCTGTTCATCCAAATCCTACCAACCTATACGGAATGCTTGAGACTGCAGAGCCTGAAAAGTTCCTGAAACTTGACCATGTTTTCTAGAATACATATTTTTCATTTGGTCACAGGAGGAATTTAAACATTTCTTTTGCTACTTCTTTCACTTCATTTTCCTCTCTTTAGCTTCTTATGTCTCCTGACTCCTTTACTTTTCTTCTTCCTCCCTCACACTTGATTTTCTTTTCCAGAATCTTTCCCTGGGCTCTTAGAATTAGAAAAAATCTTCACAGGAATGCTGTGAAGCACAGTATGAGTATCTGTTAAATGTTCTATTACATGGAGAATCTATAAAGTTCCTACCACTTGGTCAAATGTTTTGACAATACATATGTTATAATTCTAAGAAGGGTAGTAATTCTGAAGCATTCTTTAGGCCAGATCACAGCTGTATTTTGGGTATAATAATCCAAACTTAAAAAATTTAATATAAACATGGTATGAAGTAATACTTAGTAAATGATAACAACATGGGGATCCAGCCAAAATAACTTTCTAAATTGATGAAATAATGCTGAAAGGAATTTCAGAGTGATATATACCTCCAAAGATGGCAAAAACCAGGCTGTTTACTACCCGAGGGCTGCTCCTGGTTTTACCTCCATCCTTTCCTCCTCCTTAACCCCTTTTTAATTTTACCGTTCATTTAGTCACCCAAAAATATTTACTGAGGATTTACTACATACTAGGCACTGTGCTAAGTGCTATGGATACACTGGAAAGCAAAACAGAAAATAGTTTCTGTCCCCATAGAACTGAAGGCTAGTGCGGAGATACAAACATAAAGAGTATATAGACATACGAACGAGTGGTGCTGCTGTTAGGTGTCATCGAGCTGATTCCTACTCACAGCAACCCTACAGGACAGAGTAGGCCTTCTGGGCAACATGGCACTATGGACAGAAGCACCACGCTGTCCCTCCACAGCAAAGATCGGAAAAACTAAGTAAAACAGAGACAAACATCAATCCTGAAACCCTAAGCATCAAATGAAGAGATAGAGAACTCAGCCAAACACTGAATGGAATAAGAAACTGACAGATAACAGAGAGCGAAGAGATATACACGCAGAGGTCCCCTATCAACTAACACAGCATGGATCTGCTATCTCAGACTCCTATCAGAGATCAGCAAACGGGGTACGAGAAAGCAGCTTCACAGAGCTTCCAGCAGGAGACAGAACAGCTGGTAACCAGTGCTATATGCTTTCCCACCCCCTATTCTTCTTCACCCCCACTCAGCCTCCTCTGCTTCCTGTGGCCACAGTCTCTTGGCCAGGAAGCACCGGCTTCACCCCGGTGCCGCTTGGATTCCACCCACCCGCACTGGCCGGCTCCCTGAGTGCCATCTGTTGGCTGCTGGTGTTGCTTTTTTCCACTTCTTTTGATTTCTTCCTTACCTCTCACCACCTCCTCTTCCTTTCTCTCAAATACCTGGCTCCATGTACCATCTTTGCTTCTTCCTGAAAGGCTGTGAAACACCACTCGACTGTGAAACTGCTTCCCGGCCTGTGCCGCCACACTGGTGGGATCCCCAGGGCTTACTGTTTGTTTGTTTTGATTTGCTGTTTGTTTTCTTTTTCTTTTCTTGGCTTGGAAGCCCCTTCTAGCCAGGTGATACCACGTGGCTTAGAAGCTACTACTCCCTTACTCTGCACAGATGCACAGTGACATCCCTGGGGGCATTTCTTTTCTTTTTTTTTTTTTGGTTTTGTATTTTTTGGGTTTTTTTTGTTTCTTTTTGTTTTCTTCTCTTTTTCCCTTTTTGTCTTTCTTCATTTCCCAGTTTCTCATCTCTCTATACTTACCTTCTCTTCCTGTCTCCTGAATACCTGGTGCTATGTGACACCTCTACCCCTTCTAGCCAGGCTCTATTTCATGGCCTGGGAGCAACTTCCCCAGTCCTTGCAGCCACACCGGTGAGATCCCTGGGGGCTTTTCTTTTTTTTTCTAATTTTTATTTATTCATTTTTTACTTTTACCCTTTTTCTTTTTCTCCATTTCTCAGTCTCTCATCTCTCCACTCCAAGGGCAAGCGCCCTTAGCACTCTTTTTTGCTTGTTTTTGGCTCCTGTTTCACTCTCCTCTCTCTCCTCTTTCCCATACCCATCTTAGCTCCACACATGACAATCCACCCCCTCCTTCCTGCCCACCTGCACCATGCGCTGAACATCACACCCCCAAGCAGCACAGGCACAGCCTACCAGAACCTCCCCTGCACTGATTCCTTGCCTGCTCTGTTGGCCCTAGTATGTGCCACAAACAACCCATACCAGCAACTCCCCTTCAGCTGGACCTGCCCTGCTGTACTATACCTTAGTGACTGACCCTGCCCATTGGAGAAGGCGACGAAAAGTATCGTGCCTACAGACGAGCAAACAACAAAGAATGCACAGCCCACCTGCTGAGAAATAACCAAATAAAACAAAAAAGCAGGATGAAACAAACAAATCTACAATCAATAAATGAGAAAAATAACTACTGAATACCCTGAAGACAGCAGAAAATATCAAAACATTTACAAAAACAGGACAGGATGGTTCCAGTAGGCGACCAAAATAAAACATCAGATGACTTTCCAGTAGAAGAAAAGGCATTAGACCTAACTGATAGGGAATTCAAATCTCTAATATTCAGAATTACCCAAGAGTTGAAGCAAAAAGCAGACAAAAATGAGGAAAAAATAGACAAATTCATGGAAAAGGTAGACAAATTCATAGAAAATACAGACAAAAATATGGAAGAATTCAAGAACATAATAAAGGAACAAAATGCCAAAATAAAGTCACAACTAGAAATCATACAAAAACAACAATCAGAAATCCAAAAGATAAACAAGATTTCAGAGATGAACAGTTTCATAGAAGGGCTGAGGAGCAGGTTTGAAATGATAGAAGACAGGATCAGCGAAATTGAAGACAAACACTTGGATACAACTCTGAGGAAACATGAGAAAAAAGAACGAAGAAAAATGAAGAAACCCTGAGAATTATGTGGGATACAATCAAAGGCAAAAATTTTTAAGTGAATGGAGTTCCAGAATTGGGAGAAAACAGAAAACACAGAGAGGATCACTGAAGAACTGCTGATAGAAAACTTCCCCAATATCATGAAAGATGAAAAGCTGGCCATCCAAGAAGCTCAATGAACCCTACATAGGATACACCCCAAAAGAAAATCACCAAGCCATATGATAACCACACTTGCTAAAACCAAAGAATAAGAATCCTGACAGCAGGTTGAGGAAAACAAAAAGTCACATACAGAGGAGAAACAATATGACTAAGCTCAGATTATTCAGCAGAAACCATGCAGGCAAGAAGGCAATGGGATGACATATATAAAACCTTGAAAGAAAATAATTGCCAGCCAAGAATAATATATCCTGCAAAACTCTCGTTCAAATATGATGGTGAAATTAGGACATTTCCAGGTTAACAGAAATTAAGGGATTATGTTAAAAACCAAACCAAATTTACAAGAATTATTAAAGAGAGTCCTTCGATATAAGAACAAACAACATCAGACCACAGGCTGAATCTAGGATGCAGAATCATACCAGCCAGATATCAACCTAGGAAATGAACTCTTAAGGACTACGCAAAACCAAAAGAAATACAACAGGGAACCAGAGAGGTTAATCTGTAAATGACAACAGCATCAGAACAATAAAAGAAGGAATAAATGGTGTAGGTATAGAACCTTCTAATGGAGAGGAAGGTGAGGTGATACCAAGTAATAATAGACTGGTTCAAACCTAGGAAGATAAGGGTAAATTTCAAGGTAACCACAAAGAAAGTTAATAAACCTACTCATCAAAATAAAGAAAACATAAAGTCTCAGTAAAAACAAAACCTACAAAAACAAAAGAATGAAAAAAAATCCACAAACAAAAGGAATTCAGCACAGGAGAGTAAGAGGAAGAAAGAAAACGTCACCACCACAAAAGAAAAGCACTACCAACTGACAGCAATAAACTCACACCTACTGATAATCACACTAAATGTAAATGGCTTAAATACACCCATAAATAGACAAAGTGACAGAATGGATATCCATCAGACTTCTCTACAATTCCAAAACAGGGAATAAGTAGCTAGAAGAGACTGCAGTAGCATGCTGTTATGTTTTCTAAGCACAATCATATTTATTTTTCATTCTTCCTCTCTATTAGCTTCACCTTAGTCTCTTCTAGTCTCTCATGATTACTATACTCTCATCATTTAGGCAAGATAGTTTTTACTGTGCTTTTATGCATCTTTTATTATATAATGAACCAGTATGGATAGGAAGATCAAAAGGAATACACCATTAAATTTTGGCACAGCAACCTGACTCATAAATCTATGAATCCAATAAATAAATATACACATTACAAATACAAAACATTACCGAAAATTTTCCCTTTTTTTTTGGGCCATAAAAACTGAGATTATTAAGGGAGTTAAGTTATGTGGATCACCATATGAAAACTAAAAGGAGCAACTGAATACTTTGGTCTTAACACTAAAATGGATAATTCATTTCACTTACCCTCTTTGATTTTGAGTCTTTACTTAGTATTGATTCATTATCTTCGTGGACTTCTAAAGAACTCTTCTTTGTACGAGAATGCATATTTCCTACAATAGGATACATTCAGAAATATTTTTTTCTGACTAGTGAGAAAAAGAAAAATCCTGATGTTTTCAGTGAAACTCTACCAACCTTGAATTATGGGGTACTACTAAAAGAGCTTACCCAATGGAGCAGTAGACAATGTCTATCTATATTGTACATGTCTTGAAAACTGAGTTAAGGCAAAAAGCTCAGAATTACCTGATATGCTTTAATAGAGCAAAATTCAATGTTGTAAATGTTTACATGGTCAGTATCCAAATATAGATAAAGTTAATATTAAATGTTAGAGAAGACTTCTATAAAATATAAATTACTTGACTTAAAAAAATTAACCTAGTCAATTAAATTCTTTGTACTTAAAGGGACATGTGATTTTTTAGTGTTTCAAATTACTCCAAATGTTAGACAGCTGAATAATGATCTTGAAAGTATATTTATGAAGCATATGCATCCTTTTAATTTTATATAATTAACCTGCTTGAAGCCTACATTTACTTTCTTTTAACATTTTAGGCTATATGCCAAAAATAATTATAGAGATGATAAATATTTTAATATTTTGCTTAAACTATTCTAAAAATTACTACTTTTTTTTCTGCAGAAGTGAGAAGGAAAAAAGTATTAAGGTCATCCTACCTTAGCCACTGAACCTGGCAGTCCTCACCAGAAATCTAAATTGGGATTTGAGGCAAAAGCCTGACTTAATAATACAGGTTGAACACGGGGACAAAAAAAGTGGTAAAAAGGCTCTCCTAAACTGCTTAATACTGACACATGAGCAGCCATGAGTAAGGTGAATATTTCTGTGTGAAGAAGCTATGATGGTTATAAATGAGAACAAATAAATCTGTCTTACATATTTCATAGCTTGTTATGATAAGGGTCATGTGCAATAAAAAGTATAAAATGGAATATATGTGGGTAAGCTATAATCACCCCATCACAGCATATACAGGTAGGTCTAGCCTTTTTAAAGGTATGCTTTTGGATGTCAAATGTGCTCACACCTTTTGGGTTTTCATTGTATTCATGAATTGCTCGTTCTTCTCCATTGGCTTTTTCTTCCTACAGACAATAAAGAAACAATATAACAAAAGAATATAGTTGTGCTGTGCTATAAAACTTAGATTTGTTTTTAAGCAAGGTTCCAAAGTCTGCCTCTAGCTAACCAGGTAAACATGTGACAATCATTTTTCTGAGTTCTTGTAAAATAAGGAGCTTAGATGTTGAGGGGTTGTTAATGTCCCTAACATAAATTATACGATTAAAATAAATTACCATATTTACGCAAATAACCTGCACCCTCTACAGCTGTTGGCCAACCATACTCCCCAAGGTATTTCTGTAAGTGCACTATGGCAATTTTTTTACAGCATCATTTAAGAAAAAATCGGCATAGCAGTGCTTGCCAAAATACTGGGGCGGGGGGAGGTGGCTGGCAAACAACCACAGAAGATGTGTGTTATTTGGGTAAAATATGGTATGTGATTCAAGAATTTAAAAATTCTACTCAAAGATCCAGGAACATTAATTGGTGTATAACTTGTCTCAATTTGTCAAATTTTACGGACCACCCTAGCCTGGGAGACCCTGGTGGCATAGTGGTTAACAGCTACAGCTGCTAACAAAAAGGTCGGCAGTTCGAATTCAACAGGTGCTCCTTGGAAACCCTATGGAGCAGTTCTACCCTGTCCTATAGAGTCGCTATAAGTCGGAATTGACTCAACAGCAATTTTTTTTAACCCTAGCCTGAACCCATATATGTTTCATGTAAACAGTATCTTCCTCCCCCTTTGAAAGATAACAGGACTTTTTTTTCTCTCAGGGAAAGGAATGAGTCTTAGAAAAAGAAGGAATCAAGGAAGAAAATGACCTCACTACCACAATACTATTTTGTAAATTAAGAATACATGCACACAAAACAGCAATACATGCCTTTTAAGTACACATTCAAATAAATGGACAAACATATTTCAGTGGTTGTCTACGATAAGGTAAAGGAGAATGGGCATGGGGATAAAAAGGAATAAATTTAAATAAAGAGAGAAGGGCCTTGCACAGATCAATGAGAATAGTGTTTCATCTGCTGGAAGGCATGATTAACTCAATGTTCTGCATAAGAGGTCCAAAAACGAAAATGAAGAATCAACACAGTGTCATTCAGTTTGGATTTCTGAATTCCATACCTCTGAAATGTATTCAGGGTAGTGTTAGCAAACTAATGATATCAAACCTACCAAGTATCTCCCAGTGGGGTCACTCTTAGGCAAACTGCCAAATGGATGAAACATCTTTTTGTTTCACAGATGAAACTGCATCTATGAAGAACTCATCACAACCTCAAATACTTCTTAAATAACTTTCATTTGTCCCTACACATGTAAATATACACAAATATGCGTGCATACACACACCCCATTTTTGCCACCAGCACCAGAGCTCCTAACTTTCCAATTTCATCAGCCCAAGGACTCATTGCTGAACTTCTGGGTTAATTTCTCAGTAGTGTACTATACTGGCCATAGGAGTTATTAACTTCCATTTATGTGGGTAACAGAATGTCACCAAGCAGCATGGAAACAGTGCTACAAAGTCTGCCTGATTCACAAATTTGGCCAAAGCTTTTCCTATGGCACATGAATGAAGTTATTCATAGAAATATTTGAGGTTGAGATCATTTCTGCTCTCAAGGGAAGTTGGAGTGTGCCCTCTGAAGCGAACAGGGGTCCCATATGCTTGCTCTTGGGTAGGATCTCAGGATTTAAGGATATATCATCATACCTTTTGAAAGGACAATGGTTAAGCACTGGACAACTACCCGAAAGGTTGGCAGTTTGAACCCACCCAGAAGTGCCTCAGGAGACAGTCCTGGTGATCTGCTTCCAAAAGGTCACAGCCTTGAAAATCCTATGGAGCAGTTCTAATCTGCACACATGGGGTCACCATGAGTCAGAATCAACTCAAAGGCAACTATCAACTCGAAGGCAACTATCAACTCGAAGGCAACTAACAACAACAAGATTAGAAAACGGTGTTTTCACTAGAAATACCACCATGAATTATAGCACTTTGCACTTATTAAGCACATTTAAAATTAATCTATACACATCCGGACAACAACTACTTAAAATCACATAAAGCACTTACCTTTAAACTGAAACAATTTAGGAGAGATTAGCACAATACTGTCATTTTATAAAAAGAAAGGGTAAAGTTTAAATACATTCTTGGCACTAGAACCATAAGAAGATGTAAAAGGGTAGTCTCGAAGGGTCAGGCAAGTGTCTAGTGTCGCATTAAAGAAGTGACTGGACTTTGCCTCCCACAAAAGGACCCTGTTTCATTGGTCAGACATCGCACTAGGGCTGCAGTCTTTGGCCTGGGCCAGGGCGACACTTTTTACATTTCTCATGGGATATATCAAGAAATCAAATGTTCCTTGTGAGATTTCAGTTTGCATAAGAATACACTTACATTGCAGACTTTAAGAACTAGAGATTGCTGTTAGAATTTAGGGTGGTAGTTATCCCAAGGGAATGGAAAATGACTGGAAGGGGCTGGAAGGAGAGCTTCTAGGGAGCTGATACTGTGCTTTTCCTTGATCTGGGTGCTGATCATATGGGTGTGCTCAGTTTGTGAAAATACAATGAGCTATGTGTGTATGAGATGTGTACTTTTCTCTATGTATATTATACTTTGATAAATTTTTTAAGTAACAAAAATAAAAAGAACTATAGATTAACACGTAAAACACTGAGCTGCAATTCTGGCTGTATGACATGCAAATAGTTTAATATAGCATAAATCTTTATATGTAAGTCATATTGGGTGGGAAAGCATGTATTTTAAAATCTCAATTTCAAGTTGTTTTAGGACAGAAAAAGCTAACATGCAAGTTTATGTTTTAACTACAGTAGAAATCACTGAAGCAGTAACAGAGAGTGGGCAGGGCATAAAATACAAAAACCTAAGCACTGCTTTCAAAGCCTGGGCCAGGCCCCTAATTAATTTACTTTACAGTCTATCTGTAACATGGGCAAACAGCCTTAGCAACACCTACCTTGGACAGTTTGTATAAAGAGTAAACAGGTTACTGAGACAATAACATAACACATGAGAAAATCATACACATTTGTATATAAATGTAAGAGATTTTGTAAAGGCCCATCCGTGAAAAGATGGGACTGCTACTGTGCATTGAGGGCTGTCAAAAAATAAGAGGCTTGTTGAAATGTTTTGTTACATACATATTTACCACAATAAAAAAAATGGACACACACGCAAAAAAATAATAAAACAACAAAACCCCACAATGAGATACCACTTCACACCCACACAAAAAAACTAAACAAAAAACAACAGGCTTGGAAATGTTTTGCCATAACGTCCCAGATCTTACAACTAGAAAATAGCTCATTTAAAATGTTCACTATTTGTTCTACCTTCTTCCACACAGGCTTTTAATCTCTCCCAGGAGCCAGGGAGCTAGGGCAGAAGGTGGGAACTGCAGCGAACTGGAAGGCAGGGCTTTGAACCTGTTTCTTCTGGCTTGAACTCCTGCTGAGAATACGCATTTCTAACAAGTTCTCTGCTGAGAATCCGAATTTTAACAAGTTCCCAGGTTCTACATAAGAATCACCTGGGGATCTTGTTAAACTGTAGATTCTGATTCAGTACACCTGGGGTGGAAATGCAACTATACAAGTGAAACTCTATGCATGATATTTACTTTTCCCTCTAGTTCTGATTCTATTTCTCTGCAAACCAGACTTCCTGAAGGAGCAGCCTGTGCTCTTTCTCTCCTGGTGATGTGGGTTCTACCCCTGGCCCTCCACTAGTCCTCCACCACTCCTTCCTCCTTGAAAGCCCTTCCTTGGCTTGGGTGGCATCTCTCTTTCCTAACAACTGTTCCTCCCCCCTTCTCTTCACTCTTCCCTTTCTCAACATCTCCCTTACTTACTGATGTTTCCCTGAGTTCTGTCTTCAGTAGTCCTCTCTTTTCACACTATGAGTACTACTTCTCATTCAAATTCACGATTTTAATGACATATATAAGCTGGTGATGCTCAGCAATCTTCTCTGAGCTCCAGACACATTCACGTATCTGCCTACTGAACATCTCCTGGGGACAATCTAAAATCAACAAGTTCCAAACCGCCTGGCAACCAATGTCACAAAACAATATGTGTTGTTTAATGAGAAACTTGTTTGCTTTGTAAACCTTCATCTAAAGTACAATTAAAAAAAATTTCCAAACCGGCTCCCACACCTGCTCCTACTCCTCTAGTCTCAATCTTGGTGAATGGCACTATTTCCACCCAGTTCTCTAGGCCAGAAAAAAGAAAAGCTTGGCCTTTTACCTCCCTTCTAGCTCGATCTCTTTACTAACTCCTCTGACTCTACACCTAATCTCTCTGGATAATAAATGTCCCCATCTCTCCCTCCCTACTGTCCTAGTCCAAGCCCTCTTTCATTCCTTGCCTGGTCTAACAACTGCCTCCTAACAGGCATCCCTGCCTCTGGTCCTGTTACTTCTAATCCACCCTCCGTATTGCTTCCAGAATGGGTTTACAAAAACCCAAGTGTGAACATCTCACTCTGTTTAACATCCTTAATAAAGACATAAGGCCCTTTGCCTCCCTGTCCAGGCCCAAAGTGTACTCTAGGCTGCAGTCACACCAAACCACTCTCATGGCTCCCATCAGCCTGCAAAGACCTCCCCCAACTGCTTCTTTGCCTGGTAAAGTTCCCCTTTCATGACTTAGTTCAAGTTTCACCACTAGCTCCTTAAAAGCCCTTTCCTAACCCTTCTCTGCAGCTAAAGTGCCACTCCTACAGGCACTCTACTGTACTTATAAATTTTCTGGTCAGTCTATATAAATAGCCTAAGAGTTCTTCAAGATTAGGGGCCATATCTTACTCTGCATACCCACGGCAAAAAAACCAAAAAAAAATTTTCTTATTGAAGGAATTAATGGAAGAAAACCATAACTTTGTTTTAAGGTTTTTTTTTTTTTTAAATCTTTGGGCAGTCCTGGATAAGAAAATAGGGGTATCAGGAAACAAAAGGGCATTGTTAAGCAATAGTTAAGGCAGACTGACAGGAACTCCTTTTACCTGGTATTGTTTTAAGAAATCTATACTGTAAGTCCCTGACAGGTAAGAGGGCCACAGAGGTTGACTGTAACCTGCTCTCATCTCTTGAGAACAACCTGATTTGGGGAAGCTTCTTTTTTTGGTGCTCGGCCCATCAATATTTGTTGAATAAATAATAGGTACCAAATATTAAGTTATGTGTCAGGTACTCGAGATAATATCACATTTAATTTTCACAATTGAAAAGAATTTAAGGAAGGCATTATAGTACCTTCCTCCACCTCCATGGTAGCATCTTATTTTCTGAGATATGTATGTATAGCAAGTCTATCTCTACAGCTAAATAACTGAAAATATTTCACTCACCTTAAGTGCTGCTATTCAGCAGCAGTAGATATTTCTGTGGTGGCCCTGTGTAGCTTACCTTAAACACAGTATTTTCCTGCCAGAGTCCTCATTATGAAACTGCAACTCAGTGGATTGCTACATATGCAACTCACACTTCCCTCAGAAATTTATCAGTGATCAACTAGGGTAAGAGCTTGATCAACTAACAGGTGAGGACAATAAAGGAAGGAACCAGTTATTTCAATCTATTTAACCAAGTATTACTTCATAAGGGATGAGGTAGTTTCATTCTTAAGCTTCCTTTTCTTTCTCTCCTAATATATATAAGATTTACAAATATGCAAATCACTTCTGGTTTATGAAAGTCTGGCAAGACCTGGTTCTTTTATTCTCCCCCCATCTCACCACTAATCAATAATAAGCTCCTCTCCATAAACTCCCTGATGGTACTATAAATTAGTAGAACTGCTATTTAGCTTGCAGGTGGAGCAATTTTGGTGACTAGACTCCAGATTTTTAATTGAAGGAAGAGGGATACCAGAAAATCTGGGTCTGGCAAAGTTCTAGTTGGTAATGAACCTGATAACAACTGATTTTACTACAGAATCACTTAGGTCACTCATGCTAATTCTATACTTTTCCAGAATGCGGAAAAAAAATTGAGGCCTGGCAAGGCTAAGAAACTGGCCCGAGTTCAGCTCAAAAGTACAAAGCTGGAAGCAAGGCCCAGGTCTCAAAATTACTAGGCCAGTGCCCTTTTGATCGGCACACTATGCTTACATGAAGAACATTTTGGCTAGGGAAATGTGAAGAAATGGGTAAGAAATGCTGTTTAGAAATGGACATCTGCACCAGTTCAAATACTGAGGTAGGCACATTGCAAAGCACCATTTCCATATTGTTTGCTGATCTCTTCAGTGGAAGACGAATGCTCATACTTTTAAAATCAGTAACTTAAGTTTAAGGGTTTCTCATGTTCCTGGAAGTTTTTCCTTTATGATCTCCAATCCTGTCATCCATCTTATTGAATCATTTTAAGTCTACTTTTTAAATAACCATGTTTGGCACTAGAAATAACAGCACAGCACATACACTATATCATAGTATTAATTCTATTCTACAAACACTTAATGAATACGGCAGAATTTGGTAGAACACTGCAAATGCCAAATCAGTATAATTGGTTAGTTAGCGGAATTTAGATAAGTTACTAGTGATCCTGCAGCTAACGTAAAATTTACAACTGCTCCTGGGAGTTTCTTCATTTTGTATTATTCTAGTATTCCTCCTCATATTCCTTCTCACCCACAGAGAATGAAATGTGCAAAGAATTCAATTGCACAAAATTCACAGGAAGTTCATCATCAATATCCTCCTTGATAAAAGAAACTATAAGAAACCCCTCATGGCCAAGTCCTGGGGAAGGAAAGCAGGTGAAAAGGGAGCTATGAATAAACAATAAACAAACTAGCTGTGTTAAATACACTGAAATTTTTAAAGGAAAGATTAAAATTACTCCAGTGGAAATCTAGCCTCTCCAAAATTCAATGTCTAACATTAGTTTATCATTTCACAAACAATTACTGACTGTACACATTTAATTTTTATTTTACTTGGAACATTCTGACAAGCAACAAACAAGTACAGAAGAGTCAATGAAGAATACATTGAGAGCACATAATAGATACTGGGAATGAAGGTTCTGACAGTACAGTTAAAGCTCGATAAGCTCAGAAATCATAGGAGTTTGGAAATACAGGACAACAGATGACAAGAGACTTTAAAGCTGTCATGTTTTTTTAAGAGTAAAGAATAAGATTTTATAGAAAACTAGCTTAATTTTAAAGTGCAATTTTCCTTGCTTAAAATTTTTTCTTACGCAAATAACAAACATGAGAGAACAAACCAGACTGTCAGAAAGAATTTAAGAGTTAGAAGGGACTTTAGTCATCATCTCATGGAATCCACTCCATTTTACAGATGAGGAAACTGAGGCCCAATGAGGGGCTTTGCCTGACCAATGAATAAAGTTTTACATACTTCCAGATTTACCTTAATATCTCCATCATATTAGATATATTGCCATCTCCCTAGACGTTAACTAAGAGAGAACACATTATTAGTATCTAAATTCTGAACACAGCTGTCACCTGGTAGATTTTTACAAAAAGAACACATAAAAGGTAAAAAGACAGCACTATTTCTTTAAAATGTATCCTCATTTTAGTTTTAGAATACCATTCTATGCAGGAGGTAAACTGTAGTGACAGCCCGAAAAAAACTGTGCTAAGATACCTATAAGAATTTAGAAGTTTTTATAGCCCTTAAGGATCTTTGCCATTTTTAAATGGACCGATATGTATACACAAACAAAATACTCTCACAGTATACTCCTAATTCCTAAATCCGTCTTTGGTGAGAAATATATAATCTTAATTATCTGACAGGACTTTCAACATTTTCTAATTATTCATTTATAATTTTTGGGAAAAAGAATACACCAAGATATCAGCTTAAGAGGAGCCAAAATCTATCAGTGCCTCATGCTGTCTTTTACCACTTAACCCAGCCAGTTATCGGTCATTATTGTACCCCCTGTAAAATAACCACGACATAAAATCAATTAAAGAAAATGTATTGACTGCCTATTATGTGCAAGGCATTCAAATTGTTTGGCTGGGCATAAATAATTAGTCATATTTCACGTTTGTTACTTCAATTCCAAATAATGTGGTAACACATTATTCCAGAATTGTTTGTAACCTGGTGGCCCATTTTCTAAAAGTTGTTTTGACCGCACTTGCATTTCGGACCTCCCTATTTCATGCTCTTTCCCTTTTTCCTCTGTGTTAGTAACACACTTTTTTCGATATGCTCTATCTTTGTCATATTTCATAGATCCTTTAATTTTGCTCATCTTTTTTACCTCTTTGCCTTCACTTTGTCCTTCCTGCCCTTCATTCTCTTCATCGCCTGTGTCCTGGTATTTCCCCTCTTCTTCCTCATTAGTCTCCTCTACTTCCTCCTCCTCCTCTTCTTTCATCCCCTTTTCTTCCCCTTCTCTCTCCCCCTCTTCTCCCTCCTTCCTTTCCTCTTCTGCCTCCTCGCCTTCCTCTTCACCCTCTTCATCTTTCCCTCCTCCTTCCTTCTCTTCCTCTTCCCCCTCCTCTTCATCTCCTTCCCTCTCTTCTTCACCTTTTCCTTCTTCCTCCTCACCTTCTCCTTCCCCCTCTTCTTCCTCTTCTTGTTCTTCCTCCCCTTCTCCCCACTCCCCTTCTCCCCCTACTCCTTGCTCCTCTTCCTCTTCTCTCTCCTCTTCCTCATCTCCTTCTCCCTCTTCTTCCTCTTCTCCCTGCTCTTCTTCCCCTTCCTCCTCCCCTTCTCCTTGCTCTTCTTCCCCTTCCTC
>NW_004443982.1:17147103-17168173 GCF_000243295.1 Trichechus manatus latirostris | reverse complement strand
TCCCCTTCTCCTTGCTCTTCTTCCCCTTCCTCCTCCCCTTCTCCTTGCTCTTCCTCTTCTCCCTCCTGTTCTTCCCTTTCTTTTTGCTCCTCCTCCCCTTCCTCCTCTCTATCCTTCTCCCCTTGTTCCTCCCCTTCTCCTTCCTCTATCTGTTTCTTTCTTTCCTCCTGATGGCCTTCTTCCCTCTCCTTTTTTTCCCATTCTTCCTCATCCTTTTTCTCCCATTCCTCCTTCTTTTCTCGGTCCTTTTCTCCTTTACCCAAACTCTTCATTTCTCTAACTACTACTCCCTTGTCTTTCTTCTCCTCCTCCCCTTCCTCACTCAGCCTTTGTTCTGCTCTTGAATTACTCCCCTTACAGACTCCATCACCTCCACATTCAGGCATATTTTCCACCTCTTCCCCTGACTTTTTCTTGCCTTCACTCACCTCTGTTCTGTCTGTAAGATCATCTGCTTCTTCCTCATCTCTTTCTCCAAGTACCTCCTCATTTTCCTCTATCTCCTCCTCCTCCTCTACTGCACTTCCTTCTGAATCCTCTGCTCCTTCTTGCTCCTCTGGGATCTCTGACAAGTGGTCACATTTAAAATTAAATTTTGCCATGAATTTTGACATTTTATGTTCAGTCTCTTCCTTATTTCCTTGTTCAGTAAATTTTCTGCTATACGACAAGTGTAGGGGATTCTCCAGTTCACAATCCTCTTCCTCTCCACTACTAAATTCTATGGACTTAGACAGCTTGAATCCATCAGCTATACCCTGCTGACTTTCAATTTCACCGTCCATGTAACTGTCTTGCTTCTCAGTAGATTCTCTTTCACTGTCAAAGAGGACATCTTGCTTGTGTCTTTTACGTTCCTTAACCAAATCTTTATTTTCTTCATCCTCAATATTCATGTCTGTATTTGCTAAGACCTCCAAAAATGTATGAGTATTATTTATACTCTGTTCAATTTTTCTTATATCCTCCAGACCTGTCATTTCTGCCAGCTCAGCTTCCTTCTCAGAGACTATTTCTTCTTCTGAATCATTCTGACTCTGTTCTCCATCATTTTCCTTTTCTATTTCCCTACCATCAAGCTGACAAGCACCAAGTTTGTTTTCATATTTAAATATCTTTTTTAATAAACCCTCTTTATCAATGTTGGCCTGACGCCCAGACTGGCCTGAGCCATTACCTGGGTCCTCATCTGAAAATGTTTCCGAAGTCACTGTTGTTTGCATCATGAATATCCCTTGTGCCAAAAGTTGTTTATATGTTTTCCCTTCTTTCATTTTTTTGGAAATCTCTTCAGATTCATATTCATTACTATCATTTCCAGTATGAGCTGCATGTTTCTCCAGTTTCTCAATTGTTTCTTGTTTCTGTAAATTTTTTGAAGCAATCGTCATACTACTATTAGCTGACAAAGATAACTTATCTACTTTAAAATACTGCCAAGATTTTACATGTTTATAGGTTTCACTGGAAGAATTAAAACATCCAGTTTTACCAGTTTGTTCAGTTTTGTTTTCTTTGGGGACAATTTATGCCACTGGAAGCCTGTAGTACATTCAATTTTGATTTATTAATATATATCAAATTCTTACTACCTGCGTTAATTTTGCCATTAATCAGAGTACTGTCAGTATTTATTCTCTGCCCCTTTTCTTAATCAGGAACAATCTTTAAATATAATACATTTCCAGACTGACTTTCTAAAATATTGTCTAAGAAATTTACACTTTTCTTGCATTCAGTTTAGTTTTTTCCATCTTCCCTGATTTTTCATTTTCAAATTTTTGTCTTTTGATTCCATGAAATTCACAAAATTAAAGAAAGTTTTAAAATGTGAAAATTTAAGAACTTGAAATAAGAATAGCTTATTTCTAGAAAAACTGAAAACTCTAAATGAAATCTCTTTTTTCTATATATTAAATAATAATGAATATATATATTTTTAAAACAAAATCTGATATGGGTTTTCAAATTTTGACCCTCTTCCTTTTTATCTATATTCTTTCATTAGAATAATTTGCATATATGAAAAAAACACTAAGAGGAAAAATAATTAACATAAAATGTAAGATTTTTAGTTTAAAGAAACCTTTGAAATTAGGCATGAGGATTTGGATAATACATTAAAATATGACATTAATTTCTTGTTGGACAAAATCAAATTGTCAACATAAATTTTACAAGCTAACAGATTGAAATATTCAATGAATTTGGGTCTCTGGATAGTAAAACATCATTTAATCAAATTTTATAAATTGTGTTGAGTGATAGGCTTAGGAAGACGTTCATTTTTTGCTAAAGAAATTATTAAAACAGGACAAGTTAAAAAAGTAACAAGGTAGAGTGTGTGTGTGTGTGTGTGTGTGTGTGTGTGTGTGTGTGTGTGTGTGTGTGTATCTTTATAGTATAATCTTTTGTTATTCACTAAAGTAGGCCTGGTAGGGCCTCTACTTAAAAAGTACTGTGTGAAGTAAAAAATGCTACATATCCGTTTAAAAAGAAGTGCTTTCCTTTGGAAAATATTTTTGTTTGTTTTAGGTCCTGTTCTTCAAAAAGTCACAATTCTTTCAAGAGCCTTCAGAGAGACAGGCCCAAGTACCATACTTTATTTCTAAATGTTCATGCCTTTCTTTCTCTAGCACAATAAAGCAGCACGGAAGAGGCAGAGCACCAGTCTAAAAGAAGAGGAAGGGCAGACACCGAAAAATGTCTGGTTGGACGCATAGTCAGTCAATAAGTTAGTACACCCAGTCAGTCAATATTCACTGACCACTCACAAAGCTGTGTTAAGAGATCAGCTCTCTCACATTCCAAGGGATGCTGTTATTCACCATGCCTCTCAGTAATATAAATAAGATGAAAGGATTTGCTCTAAATTTTTATACTTTAGCAAGATTTTGTGTTTCTTTGGCTTTGAATTTAAGGACTTTTAACTTAACAATGTGGCAAAGGCACTAGAAATATAAATGAAATGTTTTCTATAGCCTTCTTCCCTCAATTTGCATTTCTCCAATTTATTTTCCTAATCCCCAAGCCCCTCAACGTTTCATTCCACTGGTTCCTAAAGCCAAGAAAGGCAAACGATTCCAGGGCAGGCATTTCTCTCTCCAGGGTTGTAAAAACTACAGACTATTCTTTCCTCTTGCTATTCATTTGTTATTCATTAAATCTGTTTCTCACCCATGAACAGTCTCAGACTAGTTTCCAAATGTTTATTTTAATCTTGTTTTTGTGTTATCAATTTCTTGATAAATTAATGCCCAATCTAAACATTGGAAAGGCAAATATCAAATATTTTCACTAAAATCACAATATTTTAGACATAGAAAAAATATTAGTATCATTCAGTAAAGTCAACATAGTAACTCTCCCAAAGTCATATTCAACCAAAATCAGAGTCACTCTGATAACCAGTACTCTTCCTATCCTTAAGAATGGCAATCAACTGCTTTGAAGGCAAGAAAGTATGGCTATTATGACTTAAGCTAATGACCTTAAAGAACAAATATCAGCAATGAAATTCTATCATTCTTGTTGCATTACAGAGAATACATACCAACAGAACAAGCCAAAATGGAGGTTATCCACATTGTATTTCTCTGTCTTTTAAATTCTAAAGTAACTGAATGCTTACCTTTCTTATGTTCTTTCCAGAAACCTTCCAAGAAAAAAAGAAAGAATTTCAACTGTTCTTACCCACCATAATGACAATAGCTCCCCATATTATACCTTTTGTTTTTGAACTGGTGATAATTTTAATGACTTGTCATTGGAATTCAGGCTCATCACATGTGTCTGAAATAAACAACAAAAAAAATGTACTAAAGAGAACAAAGAATGCACTAAAGAATATCTATGATTAAATATTTATACATTCTAAATATATATATAAAATTGATGCAAAATAGCTCATATGATAATATAATCAACTCTCAATTGCCATATTAATGATAAGAGGAGTGAAATTAATTTTATTCTATGTAAATTACACCTCAATAAAGTTAGTTAAAAAAGAAACAAAATGAAAGAAAAACAAAAAAAAGCATTTTTATGCCTAGAAAAGCATAAGTACACATACACATACACAAACACACCATGAACTAAACTTCAAGCTTATATTTAGGTAGCCAGATTGGAAATCATTACCATATTTAAGATATCAGTAGTTTCTCCAAGGTTTTCTGAGTTCGCTACTGAAGAACTGTCTGTCTCTTTTTCTTTGGTCATTTTATCTTGAAAATAATCTGAACGATTGAAAATATAAAATAAAAACTAGGTTTAAATGGAAAAGTGAAAAGCAACTGAACAGAATACAGCAATTATTATGTAATTTAAAGTGCAGGTACAATTTTAGCAAAGGGCCTTTAACCTCATGTCAGGGGAATTAAACCGAATTCTTCCACAGTTACAACAGGTTCAAAAACTGTTTTTGAAAGCTTAAAAACTTTGACACAAAGGGGAAAAGGGGGAGTTTTGCTTAGGGGGGACTGAGTTTATGTTCATGGTGGTAGAATAATTTAGAAAAGGATAGCGAGAATGGTTGTGTAACATGAAGATTGTAATCAATGTCATTGAATTGTACATTGTGGAAATTGTTGAATTAGTGAAGGTTTTATTGTGTATATTTTCACCACAGTTTAAAAAAAAAACAACCTTGACACAGATTAGAGATAACAATTACTTCATTCACATAAAAAGGCAAACACTTTTCCTTTGGAATAAATACTACCCAGCAATAGAGCATTGTGGTAGCCAGCCTCCAAGATGGGCCTAATGACCCACATCCTTTTGGTATTCATATCCCTCTGTAATTCCCCTTCCACATTTTGCCAGGTTGGTCTGTATGGCCAATAAAATAAAGCAGAAATGAATGTCATGTCATTGTAGCTTCTCTCTTGCTCACTTTCACTCCCACTACCTTTCTTGGATCACTCGCTCTGGGGGAAGCCATGTCATGAACAACCCTGTGGAGAAGTTCATGTAGCGAGGAAGTGACATGTCCTACCAATGGCCACATGAGTGAGCTTGGAAGCAGATCCTTCAGGCCCAGTCAAGTCTTCAGATAACTGCAGCCCATATGACAGTGTGACTGCAACCTCATGAAAGACCCTGAACCAGAACAACTCAACTAAGTTGCTCCTGAAAACCGTGTGAGATAATGTTTCTTGTTTTAACCTACTAAGTGTTAGGGTAATTTGTTATGTAGCAACAGATATCTAGTACAAGCACCTAGACACTTTTATGGTAAACTGCAAGGTTATTATATCATAAAGCAGATAACCAGAAATTATAAAGTCTATTTTATCTTACATTTTTCTTAATTACTCACTATGCCCTCACTGATCACCTATACATTTAAGATGATCATCTTAATGAAGCATTCTCGAAAAATACCAGTCCACACTGATCCCTCCTTTTTAAATCCATTCAATTCAAATAAGCAAATAATCAGTTTGTGTTTACTCCATGTGACGTACTATGTAGGGGATATCAACTTAAGTAATGGATAACTATTAAGGAACTTATAGTCTAGAAGAAAATATAAAATATATGTAGGGGGATGAGAAATCACATCCAAATGTTGAGAATCAGGAAAGGTTTCACCAAGGAGGTGTGTGGAAGGATGAAAAGAAATCTGAGAGGCAGAGACGGAGGTGGACACAGAAGAGAATGGAAAGAAACCTATTCCTAACTGAAGCGGCAAAACAGTAATCTGAGCAAAGGAGTAAAAAAAGGACACAGATGAAAGAAGCCTGTATTGAAGGCATCTACCATGTGCCAGAATATATGCTTTTATATATGTTGGTTAACCCCATGACAACAAAAGAGGTTAAGTATTATATCCCCATTTTATAAATAAGAAAACTAAAGCTTACTGGCCCTAGTGGCACCAAGTGTCAAAGTCAGGTCTGTCTGACTCCACAGCCCATGTTCTTTCCACTAAATCAGGCTGTGAATCAAAATCAAGAGTTGGCAAATTTCTTCTGTAAAGTGCCATATAGTAAACATTTTAGGCTTTGTGGGCCATAAGGTCTCTGTCCTAACTACTCAACTCTGCTGTTGTAATGTAAAACAGCCATAACCCAAACCAAAACTCGTTGCTGTGGAGTCAATTCTGACTACTAGCAACCCTACAGGACAGAGTTGAACTGCCCCATAGGGTTTCCAAGGTGGAAATCTTTATGGAAGCAGACTGCCACATCTTTCTCTGGCAGAGCAGCTGGTGGGTTCAAACCGCCGACCTTTTGGTTAGCAGCAGAGCACTTAACTACTGTGCCACCAGGGCTCCTTAAAAGCAACCATAGACAATACATAAAAGAAAAGAGTGTGCTGGGTTCCAATAAAACTTTAGTTATGAAAACAAGCGTCTGGCTAAATTTGGCCCAAGGGCCATAGTTTGCAGACTCCTGATCTAAATGAAGGTTACAGGGAAAACACTACTGAGAAATAAAGCTAGAAAAGCAGTTGGGAGTCATAAGTATCAGGGATCCTCTGAATATACTGGAGCAGATGGCAACTCAACTGTACCTGAGAAAGATTAACACAGAAAGTGGTATGCAGGATAGCCTGAAAAGGGCAGAGAATGGAGGTTTGGAAAATAGATTATTTAAATTGATGGCCTTGCTTCATACTTGACTAAGAAAACAGACCTCATTAGATCTGATCCACTTTATCGTCTCACCAACAAACTTAACACATTTACCTGTATTTGCACCCAAGTTCTCATTTTCCTGTTAAAATGTATGGTGTGTCTTTCTTCTTACCACAGCTGTGATCTGCGTGTCAGCCCCTTCTATCTTCTCAAGAACTTTGCACCTTTGGTTATACCCTCTCTCTCATGTTGTACCAATCTTTCCTGGTCTACTGGATCACCTCCATCAGCACACAAAAATGTTCTATATTTCTCATTGATCCCACATCTCCCTCTAGCTGCCAGCCCATTTCTCTGCTCCCCTTCATGACCAAAATATACAAAAGAATTATCTACGCACCTTATCTCCTCTTAGATTCTTCTTTCCCATTCATGCCTCAACTCCTAACACTCTGGCTTCTGTCCTGACCTTCTCCTGAAATTGTTCTTATCAAGCTACCACTAATCTCCATGATGCCAAATTCACTGGACACTTCTTTGAGCTCTTCTTCCTTGACCTTTGGGCCTTACTCTGCATTTATGATACTACTCTCTCCTAATTTCCCTCCTCCTACCTTACTGGCAGAGCCCTGGTGGCACAGTGATTAAAGTGCTTGGCTGCTAACCAAAAGGTCGGTGGTTCGAGCGTACTAGGCACTCCGTGGGAGGTAAGATGTGGTAGTCTGCTTCCCTAAAGATTTACGGCTTTGGAAACCTGATGAGGCAGTTAAACTCCGTCCTATAGTCGGAATCAACTTGATGGCAGTGGGTTTGGTTTACCTTACTGGCTGACTAGGCTGACAAGGCTTCTTTGCTGGCCCTTCCTCCTCCACCCTCTAAATGTTAGACATTCTCAGGGCTATTTCCTGGGCCATCTTCTGACTCTACTCTCGAGTAGGTGATTTCAGCAACTTCCATGGATTTTAAATATTAAATTTATATCTTTAGCCAGACCTCTCTTCTGAAGTTTAGGCTTGCATTTCCAACTGCCTGCCTGATATTTCCCCTTGGATGTCCCACAGCTATCTCAAGCTGGATTCTTAATTTTCTTCCTTAAACTTGTCAACCATCCTCTTGCCTAGAAATCACCCCTGATTTTTGCCTTTACTTCATACCCATGTGCAATCCATGAGCACGTTTAGCAAGTCCAGTTGGTTCTATGTCTAAAATGTATCTCAAATCTACCTCCTTCTTTCCATCTCTACTATAAATGCTATGGTTAAGACGCCATCCATCATCTCTTGTAAAAGGCTACGAAGTATTCTTCTTATATCTATCCTGGCCTCCCTACAATCCACATAGAGACAGAAGTGATCATCTTAAAATGGACATTATATAAGAATACATCACTCCCCTGTTTAAAATCCTTCAATGGCTTTCTACTGTACTTGAAGAAAACATTCAAACCAAACAGGTTTCTCATGGCTAATTAAGACCGCAAATCATCTTTCCCTGTCTCTTTCTCCGACATTATCTGGTCCTGCTGTTTCCCTCACCCTCTAAACTCCACTGGTCTTTCCTTTTCTTATAAACTGTCTCCAAACCTTTGCCTCTATTATTTTCTTTGCCTGGAATGCATATATCCTCTTTGTATGGCTATGTCTTTGTTAACCTTATGTTTTAGCTTAAATGCCACCTTCTCAGCAAAACCTTCCCTGACTCCCTTCCCTCCATTATAAATTATCTAGCACCTTCTTTTTTTCCTTCACAGCCTTTATTACAACTTTAAATTGTTTTCTGTTTGCTTGCTTGTTTGTTTTTTGGTCTCCCCAACTGATACTATAAGCTCCATTAGAGCAGGGATCGTAACGATTTTGGTCACCGTTGATCCTAAGGCTTGGCACAGTGTTTGGAACATAACGGATGCTCAAAAGTAGAATCAGCTGTATTTGACTTAGAGTGATGGCACCAGGCAAAGATATCCATCAACAAGGCACTGTGCCAGGTGCTGCAGGGTCTGCTTCTTAATAAACTTATTAGAGTCTTATTATAGAGTCCAGCCTACTCTTGGTATATACTGCCTGCCTGATATTTAATCAATAATGATGTCATTTCATACTGGCTTGCTCAAAAACTATTACTTTTATGTGTCACTCCTAAGATAACACAAATGTCCCTAAACAAAATTATTTAGAATGGGTGTATAATATTGAAAGAGCTGGGGTTACAATTTAAAACATGAAATCTGTGTAACGTAGGCAGTGAGGTAGAGATGTTAACAGTAATTATAAATATATTTGTTAAGCGGTTTCTAGAGGTGCTAGGCTCAATGCTAAGTATTTTATATGTATGATATCATTTAATCCTCACACTCTCTCTCTGAAGTAGGTACTATTAAAACTATCTTAAAGAAACTGAGGATGAGCAAGATTAAGTTACCTTTCCCAAAGCCGGTCACATAGCTAATAAATGTCAGAGCAGGTATCTGACCACAGATGACTTAAACTCCATACCTTATGCTCTTAACCATTATGCTATACTGCCTAACTATAGAACCCCACATAGGGCCAGATGACCTGCATTCAAATCCTGTTCACATGGTTTGTAAGCTGAGTGATCTTGGGCAAGTCACTATGTATGTACATCATACACTGCTCTGTAAAGATACGCAAGGTATTATGATTGTTGCTGTTGTACCTTTAGGGTCAAAGACAATGCTTTTGACTTGTTAGGCTAATACTGGATTTGGGTTCAAATAAGAGGTGTCAATTTAATTAGTTAGATAAAACATCTTAAGATAAGCATAACAACAACAGGAATAAAATGCACATTTTTGCTGAGAGCTGGCAGAATACTAAATGTTACCTGGTTCCATTGGCTCCATGGGGCTATCCTTTCCAGATACGGTTCTCTCTGGCAGGTTACTTGTAGACAACCGGAAAGGGACTGAACTGGCAGAAAAAGAATCAGCTGATGCCAGAGTCCCTTCTGTTGGAGGTAGTGCACGTGTCATTTGGATAGACTCTGGGGATTTTCCCTTTAAAGTAAACAGTTAAAGAAAGTGTTAAATGATTTTATATACAGGCAGTCCCCGAGTTACAAACGAGATCAGTTCCTGAGTGTGTCTTTAAGAATATGTAGGTAAACAGGAACCAGTGCATACAGTTCTTTTTAGCCTTACTTTAGTGCAAAAAACCCATTGCCGTCAAGTAGATTCTGACTCATAGCAACCCTACAGGATAGAGTAGAAATGCCCCATACAGTTTCCAAGAAGCGCCTGGTGGATTCAAACTGTCGACCTTTTTGGTTAGCAGCCGTAGCTTTGAGTCAGAATTGACTCGACGGCAATGGGTTTGGTTTTTTTGGGTTTTAGTGCAAGAAAAGGCTGTAAGCCTTTGCAATGATTTAAAAGCTGCATACGCAGCAAGTGAAGGTAATTGTGATGAAGAATTTATTGTGGGTAGGGAGCTGTGGTGGCATAGTGGCTAAGAGCTCAGGCTACTAACCAACAGGTCAGCAGTTCAAATCCACCAGCTGCTGCTTGGAAACCCAATGGGACAGTCCTATTCTGTCCTATAGGGTTGCTATGAGTCGGAATTGATTCGATATGGCAACGGGTTGGGGTTTTTTTTTTGGTTACGGGTTGGTTCAATCGTTTCAAAGTGAGGGCAAATTTACATAACATTAAAGGCCAAGTACAAGTTGTCCCTAAATCTGATGTTGATAACTCAAGGACTGCCTGTATTTAATATTGACGTAAACTACCTTGCAGTTGCCAAAAATATTTAAGAGAAAGACTGCAAAATCTGCCAACATTTTGCAACATTCACTTTTAATAATCCCCAAGGGCTCAAAAATGTTTTGTTTTGTTGTTTCTGTATCTTGGTGGTTTAAATTGTCAATTGGAAGCCTGTCTTTCACATGATGGGACAAAGTGTGTGTGTTTTCTCTGCCTTCCTTAAGAAACAAAAATTATTCATGAAGTATAACAACAGCGACAATAAAACGCTGGCGGAGTATTTCTCAGTCTTTCCATATATACTTTTTGTAATAAAAAGCCAAACTTAACCTTTTTTACTTCAAAAGGAATAAATTTTAGAACGTAATTTTTAAAATGGAATATCTCCTTTAAAAATTATTTGCGTTTTCTTATTTTGAAAAATGTATGTAATCGAAATAATTTTAGAGCAGAGAATTTCTAAATTTAATTGAGAGAGAATATCCCCTTTCTCAAACTGAAGCCCTTATTTCTTTGTTTTCCACATTTCATTGTTTACAGTGTATAACCTTTCACTGCCCAAGAGATATAACTAAAACATAAAAGCATGTGGCAAGTTAAAATCAATTTACACATAGTTAAGAAAAAAATCAGCATTCAATATTAAGTGATAAGACAGGCATACGGAATGATGCTCTGTATAGTACCCCGAGTTTATAAACAAAGGTTATTCATAATTTGAATTTTCTGATTTGTATGTTTAACAGGTTAACTCTGAATTCACTTTATAAGTCTGAGTCCTCAACTCCAGTCATTTTATTCAGTGAATTTATCTGAGAAGACCCTTCTTTCATTCAAAAAGAAAAATGCATTTTTTTATTCCAGTTTTCTTTGCAATACTAGATAATACTATTAGATAGAATAGGCCACAATGGTACCCTCTCTCTTCGCCTAACACGGGCTGATAAAGTTCCTTGTAGTATACTTCCTGAGGCCGAATCACCCACAGGCAGAGAAGCCACTGGAGATAAGCAAGAATCATCTATTTCCTCAATGCAAATGTCTTCTACCGCATCACGTCGTGGAATGGCAAAAACTAG
Organism: Trichechus manatus latirostris; assembly: GCF_000243295.1. Classification (NCBI taxonomy): domain Eukaryota; kingdom Metazoa; phylum Chordata; class Mammalia; order Sirenia; family Trichechidae; genus Trichechus; species Trichechus manatus. The sequence goes on along the minus strand of NW_004443982.1, from coordinate 17,156,787 downwards.
CATGTGACATCCGCCACAAGCAACCTGCAGCATTAATCCACAGAAAAATTAATCGACATTTGCTTCAAACACAAATGAGTTTTTGACAGCTTTCAGCTATAAAACAAACTGTTAAATGATTACTTCATGGTAGACTTCCTAGACACACACACACACTCTCTCTCCATACACACACACACTCTCTCTCTCCATACACACACACACACACCTGCGAAAGCTGGAACCTGTCTAAGGTGGAAACACGTCAAAGAAGGAAAACTCAAATATTTTCAACTAAAATAAGCAACAGAAAAGTAGTAAGACTGCACCCTGTCAAAGGCAGAAAGCTTGAGAGACCTGGAAAAACAAGCAGCCCCATGGAGTTAAGGCTCTCACAGGTTTCACTGTATATATATATGTATATATACATATGTATATATGTAAATAAATTACAGTATATCTTCATTAAACACTGCGTTTAGAAAAATTAGAACAGGTTTAATCCGCTATTCTACTTTCAATTTAATAAAGTATAGAGAAAAAAACTACTTTGCACATTACATTTCTCTTTATATTATAATTGTTTCAGAAAAATATATGCAACTGGCAGCAACGTTAAAAACTTGAAAAAATACTTGGGGACGTTCTGCTGAGGAAAAGTGACCCAAGAATAAATAAGACTCTTGGGTTAATTATGTCTCCAAGCCCTTTTTTTCACATAAAAATTTTCTAAGTTTAATGCTTAAAAGTCTTAGTGCAAAATGCAAACATGTACAATTACTGGACAAAGACAGATAAAATCAACATTCAAAGAATTTTTAGAAATGTATGATTTTCAATAAAATGCTAAGAAAAGCCTATAGTACAATATTGCAATACACAGCTTTTTAGTAACTTTATATTGTTCTACATGGTGTTGTAAGAATAGCATGTCCTATGCCTTTCCTTCATAATTATTTTCAAATTTAAAATTGATATATATTTTTGTACATCACTTTTAAAAATTATCTTCCCCATAAGACTGTAAGCTCAATAAATGCAGGACTTGGCCATTTTGTTCATTCCTGTATACCTCATATTCCTAATACTTAGTAGAATATCTTGCACATAGCAGGCATTCGTTAAATGATTGTCAAATTAATGAAGGGAATGGATGGGTTCCATAGCATGAGACATGGAGTCTTTGGACAACAGGAGATCATTATTATCACCAACTAAACAGAATGTTCAAAAGTCTATAGTTCGTAATTGGCAAAAGTAATAGAAACAACAGAAAGATGATATCTTGTGGTAATGTGGTGCTGAAAGAAAAGTCTTATCTGAACAGCATTTACTCAATAAAATATACTTTCAAAACGCTTAGTTTATTATCCAATTTTCTCCTGTGCAGGATTTGAGAGTCTCAATAATATTTAATTCAACAAATATTTACTGAAGACTACTATGAGCAAGGCACTTTCTGGGTGCCACATGAGATACAAAGATTATAGGTATCGCACAGTCCTGGCTTTCAAGAGACATATGAGAACAAAGCAGAAGAGGCAATATTAGGGCAAAATGGAAGACGCTGAAGGAGGAAAATCAGGTTAGGGACAGACTTTCAGAGTGGCATAATATCTGACATTTGACTTTTAGAAAACTAATACAGGTATTCAATATATTTATGATATTCTTTCAACAAACACAAAGTACTTATTTTCTATGAAATACCGAAAGACTCAAATACAGGAATATGAAAACGTAAACAGGGAAATGTGATGCCCTTACCAAATGAATTATAAACTTCAGAAAATTAGAGCACAAAGTGGGAATGAACTGGTTGGTAAAATTCTCCAGTCCAAGTCCTAATTTTCCATGTCGACCATCTCCAAAAGTATACATATGCCCTACATCTAAAATGAGAAAAAAAGAGAATTATAAAGGTATTACTTGTATAGATCAATTTTAAACAAAGATTTAAAATACACTAGCTTAACGGCAATTGCAATTTTCCCCTAAATTATGCACTGAATTTATTCTGATCATTGTTTCAACACTCTCTGTGGTCTCTATGGTCCTGCATGTAACTTTAGATGATAGATACTATGAGAATAAGTCACTAAACCCTCAGTGGTTTGTAAAGCGGAAGCCCAGTCATACCAGGCATCATGTGAAGGTTTTGTGTTCTGACCCTTTATATCCCAACAGAAGCTGTTTTCTTTTTCCCTCTGGTCATTGCTTAGATGGGGGTTTTTCACCCTTGGCAATATTGACATTTAGGGCCAAATAATTCTTGGTTGTAGTGGTGGGGGGGTGTCCTGTGCATTGCAGGATGTTTAGAAACATCCTTGTCATATACCCACTAGATGCCAGAACGCCTGCCACCCCATCTCCCGGTCACGACAATATAAAATGCCTCTGAACATTGCCATGTGTCCCTGGAAGGCAAAATTACCATCAGTGGAGAGACACTGGCTTAAATCAATCCAACTGTCTCTTTTCTAATTCTGCTCCTGGGTTGTGGAACGTTACTGAAGAAAAGGCCATAAACCAGCATCTTGACTATTCCCTTTATAATACCTGGGTCCTTGTCACTTCTCTCCAGTTAGCCCTTTGCCTACTGCCTAGCAACTATTCTGAACCTTTGCTCTTCTTCTCTAGCCCCTCCTTCACACACTCCATCTTCCAGCGTGGTAAGTGCCATGGAAGCAGAAGTAAAGGGTGCCAATGTGGGTGCAGAGGAGGGGGAATCTCCCTCTAATCTGCAGATTGAGAAAGCTTTCAAACAGACCTAAAGGATGAGTAGGGCTTAGCTGCAAGAAGGGAGCAAGGAATCTTCCAGAGTCAAGGGCACACACAAAGGCCCTGAATCAAGAAAAATATGGCTCAGCCAAGAAGCTGAAAGGCAACCAATGTGCCTGGAGCACAAGAACAAAGGGAAGAGTGGTATGAGATGAGGCTGGAGAGGTAAGAAGGAATCACACCACAAAGGATCCTAATAGTTCATATGAAGAATTTTTAACTCCCTTTTAAGGGCAATAAGAAGCTAAATGAATGATTTTAAGCCAGGAAATAACATCGCATCAGAGGACTTCTAGTTTAAGTGGCAAAGTGATTGCATACTAAGAAAATCCAAGAGAAGTGACTGAAAAATGATTAGAAATAATGATATAATTCAGTAAGGTGGCAAGTTTCAAAATTAATATATAAAAATAAATCGATTTTCTATAAATATATAACCAGTATTTTGACTCTTCTGTATAATGCTTACAATTAGCTGTTCATTCCCTCTCTATATATATTCCCTGTTTCCTTCCTTATCCTTCCTCCTCCTTCCTTTGATCCTGATTTCTTTATCCAAATGCTCAAGGTTTGCTTTTTTAATTTGATTGGTTTTAGCCAGAAAAAATTAACTCTGATCCAAGCCCCTTGACCACACCTCTATCCTTAAAGAGCTTTTTAAAATATGAGCCACGGGCTATAAGAAGGATCCGGCAAGAGCTTAGAGGTAACTCACTATGCAACTATCATAGTCCTGGAGAAACAAATCCATAGCACCTGCCCCCTGGGGAGGGCTCATGAGCAAAAAGGCAAACATAGGTAATGTTCAATTATTTGTGCTATAACTTCTTTCATCAGAAGAAAAAGTAAATGGAAATTTAAATAATCTAATTGTATATTAGATGATTATGTTAAAATAGTGTATATTTACCATCAATGGAGATTTAAAGTTGATGAAAAATGGCAGTTAAAGACCCAGAGATTGAGATTATAACCCCACAGTGAGGAGTACAGATCAACAGCTCTTATAGGACTATGAATGAGTAATACCTCTTTATGTTCTATACAATTTTATTTCATGCTACATTAGCAAGGGCATCAATACTTGATAATAGGCAAGGCAGCCTTCTCTGAAAGGTTCTTTGGGGGAAGAAGGAACAGTGTTTGGTAGTACCTCATATTTGTCAAAGACTAGTTTCCCTAACCAGATATCCTTATGTGAGCTCCAACATAGCTGTAGCTTTTTTAGAAAGGAGAAAAAGTAGAAATACTAGTGTCTGGATTATTTCAAAATACTAGAGTGATTTTTGACTTTTAAATGGTTTACTTCTCTTTTAGGTTGAAATCTGAGATAGAAAGAGTGAAATTACAGATCCTTTTGTTCTAAACAATTAAAATTGTGGAGTATATCAATTACCTACAGGTAAGTGACTGAGTCATGTTAGGGGAGAACCTTTATTGAGCCCTACATTAACAGCACCAAATTTCTGTGATTGAAAAGTTGGCCAAAAGTAGGATCTCCCTGGATAAATGAGAAAGTACAGGGCTGAAGATCTGGAGAACCCAGGTGTATATTTACTCAGTGCTCTCTGAGGTACCCTTTTCTCTAGCACTGCGGCAACAGGAGGGAGTCACTCCTGAAAACGCCTCCTGGTGGCAAAAGCATCATATGAATTTACTCTGCTTGAATGTAGCTCTCTGTCAGATTGAACGGGGAGAATGTTTTAAAACAAATTCTTTCTCTTGGGATTTTCCCCTCTGGCCTGAGCATAGTTAAGAGTCTTCAAATTGATACAAATTTCAAAAAGAGTTTAACTTTCCAACGGCACTGACATATTTTGAGGTTCTAAATCTTTGGATCATTTACATTTATTTTAAACGGAATTAAAATAATAAAAATAACTTTACAACTTTATATGTTTGAATATTAAATAAGGAACTTCATCTTTCTCAACTATTAATTCCTATGCTTAAGTTTTATACATTCATTCCATATATTATTTATTTTGTAATAAAATAAGCCCAGTTCTACTACAAAATATAAGAGAAACTCTATTCCATACCTGTTATCAAAGCTGTGTGATTTTCTCCACAGGAAACATGACGTATTTTCTGGTCCTTAACATACTCAAGGACAGTCGGTTCTGATGCTTCAAAAATAAAAGTGCCAAGACCCAACTGGCCAAACTGTCCCAGCCCAAAGGTGTACACTGCTTTCTCTGAAAGGAAAGGGGCAGATACAAGAAAAGAATTGCATGAGATCAGATTACTGTGATCCATAGGGTTTTCACTGGCTGATTTCAGAAGTAGAACGCCAAGCTTTTCTCCTAGTCCATCTTGGTCTGGAAGCTTCACAGAAACCTGTTCAGCCTCATAGCAACACACAAGCCTCCCCTGACAGATGCGTGGTGGCTGCCCTTGAGGTGCACTGGCTGGAAATCAAACCCAGGTTTCCATTATATTTGTCAAATTGATCAGTGTTTAATTTGGTATCCTATTTATTTTTCCAGCAGTCTGTAAGCTTGGTGAGGACAGCCCTTGCCCTGTCTTGTTTGCTGTTTACTCAAGTGTCTGGAGCAGTATCTATCCATTGAATAAATTAATGCATAAAAACAAAAAGAATTGCAGGGAAGCAAACACAGTCACCATTGTATCTAGAAAAATTCTGACAATTTTTTATAATGAAGATTAAGCACCTCTGGAGGAAATACCCATATTACCCATATAAGAATACCCAATACTTAAATATAAAATTTTCAATGATGAAGAGAAAAATAAAAAAGTACAGATTTGAAAAAATTATGGCATAAGCCTGATTTTAACTTTTACACATAACCAACCATAAAAGGAATTGCTATAAGTAAGCAAACTGCATTGCTTCTGAGTAAGCAATACAATAATACGAGATATGTAAGTGGGTGAACTACATGAAATGTCCCTATAATTACTACTTCATTTCTTTAAAAAGTATCAGTTGTCATTAAGCCAATTCTTGCCACTGCCTTAAATCATAAAAAAGAACAGCCTTCTACAGAAAAAAACTCTTACCTTTAAAAGCAGTTTAATAGAATAATTTATTTTATAAAACACAATTTCAGAAGAGAATTTGCATGAGAATTAAAACATAGAAGAGAGATGCTAGATTTATTCACAAGTAAAACTCTCTTTATCGGGAACTGCAATGTTAATATTTTAAAGTTATTTCAAAGGACTGCCAATAACTGTAAATATTAGCTCATATGTTTCTTAGGAATGGAAAAGCATAAAAAACAGGATAAATGAGTGGTGATGAAAGGGACCTTGCATGCACTTATGACTCTCACTGGCCACCACATTAGGGAGTGCAGTGTTTATTACTTCAGTACACTCCTCCTTGTGGTTAAGCACTCAGCAGCTAATAGAAAGGTCAGTGGTTTGAACCCACCAGCTGCTCCCTGAGAGAAAGATGTTGCAGTCAGCTTCCATAAAGATTCCAACCAACCAAACAACCAACCTGTTGCCATCAAATTGATTCCGACTCTTAAGAGACCCTGCCTTGGAAACTGTACGGGGCGGTTCTACTCTGTCCTAAAGGGTTGCTGAGTTGGAATTGAGTCCATGGCAAAGGGTTTTGGGTTTGGTACACTACTCCTTAGTTCAATACACTGACTCTCTCTTGTTAAAGGAGGAAGAGCAAGAGCTCTGGATTCAAGCAGGAACCCAAACCTTCATTATTACTAGCTGTGGCAAGTAGGCAGGCTACCTAAATTCTCTCATGTAATAATACCTATCTACTAGAGTTGCTGTGAGGATTAAATGAGAAAATATTCAAGCAGATTCTAAAACATGCAGTTGTAAGGAATATTTTTCTAAAAAGTAATTTATCTAATCAACTTTACAGTTCTGAATTTTAAGTAGAGCATTAGGTAAAATGAAATAATTATCATCATCTCTGGCTAGCTAAAAATTACTCTAAAATATTAGCCCATGGCTTTTTAGGCACCTTGAATCATATTACAAAAGTTTTGTTAGGTTCATTTTTGGATGGTTGGATAATTAGCGATGATAGTGTTTTGTTGTTAGTTGCCATCAAGTTGATTCCAAATCATGGTGGTCCCATGTGTTACAGAGTAGAACTGCTCCATGAGAATTTTCCTGGTTGTAATCTTAACAGAAGCAGGTAGCCAGGCCTATCTTCCATGGTACCGCTGGGTGGGTTTGAACTGCCAACCTTTTAGGTTAGCAATTGATTGTAAACCGTTTGTGCCACGTAGGGACCTATTAATCTTCTTTTTTCTTAATAAGGCTAAATTACTTATCTAAGGACATAACATATAACAACTAATATAATTTTCGACCATATCAACTTTGTTAATGTCAATAAATAATACTATGTTGTTACTGTTGTTGGGTGCCGTCGAGTCAATTTTCAACTCATAAAGACCACATGTGACAGAAAAGAACTGATCCATAGGGTTTTCTAGGCTGAAATCTTTATAAGAACAGATCGCCAGGTCTTTCTCCCACAGAGTCTCTGGGCAGGTTTGAACCGCTAACCTTTTGGTTAGCAGCCAAGCGCTTAACTGTTTGCACCACCAGATTTTATTAGCTGGCTTCAGGTTAATATTACTCTAATTTCACAGAATATATTTGATTTCATGACTAGTAACTCATTTCCCTATAGAGATCATAAGTCTGTCTAAACATAATCTAGAAAAGTTTTAAGTTCTTGTTTTTCTTGGGATCCATACTTCACTGTGGACCCATCTTATAACCAGGCCCTTCTTGTCTTTTAGTAACTGCTATGGATGACATACAAGATTACATCGATCACTCTGCCTCAGTGTGTCCCAAGTGCCAGCCTGAAGAGTTCTCAACAGTAGTCCATTATCTACCCAGTTCTAAGGAGAAACTATAATCATACCATCACTATAACCAGTAGTTGTACTTTTTAACCTATCCTTTTCCACTACGGAGCCCTGGTGGCACAGTGGTTAAGTGCTAAAGCTGCTAACTAAAAGGTCAGTAGTTCAAATCCACCAGCCTCTCCTTGGAAACCCTATGAGGCAGTTCTACTCTGTCCTATAGGGTCACTTTGAGTCAGAATTGACTTGACAGCAATGGGCTGGTTTTTTCCATTACAGCGTGGTCATGTGTAAATATTTTTAGTTTTAAATAAATTCATCAGCAATGAACTTATTTAAATTATCTATGACTTATTGTAATGAATGATACCCAAATTGATTTTAGGATCAAAGTTATAGACACACAGAAAAACAAAGTCGGGGAGGGACACCAAAGAATTATCTACTCCAAATCCTTTGCTTTAGTGAAGGGAATAACCTACAACAGATAATTAGCTACTCTTTCTCTAAAGTCTTGCAAAGTACTCCATAGCTCTCCTAAGATGTTCAGTTTAGTATTTAGTCAAACTGATGATCAATACACTATTCAGGCCCATATCTTCATCAGCTGTAACTAAATACAAGTTTCTCACCAGGGCTGGCTCATAAAAAAAACTTCTACAGGTCTGTGAAGAAATATGAAAAATAGGCAAAATAGTGAATTTTCCATACACACTAAGTTTATACAATTTAAGAGGATGTCCTTTACTATAAAATTAAGAGCTTCTTATTTTTTGTTTTGAAAATGTCCATTATTTTACAAAATGATGGTGATAAGAGATGGTAATTTCTTCGTAATATCCATATTTAGTCAAATGCAAACCAGAAGTTGGCAACCATCTGTTGACCCTCATAATTTTTGGGAAAAAAAAAAACTTTACTGCTCTGTGAGAGCCAAAAGTCTACAAAAATCTGGAGAAGAGAGTCAGTTTCTGACACCATGGTTTTTAGCCTCAAAATAACTATTTGATATTCACAGAAAGCTAAATGTTTTTAAATACTAAAAGAGTACATCACACTTAAGTGTATCTTTTATTGGAAATATAATTAAAAGTATCATGGATTATCTTGGTGATCACCTTATAGGAAAATATTTTCATAATGTATACTTGAATTATAATTAATTATAACTAATCAACATTTATGTCCTTCAGAAAAACCTGGAATCACCTAATAAATAATTCTTCGTATAATTTTTTATAACCTAGAGAAAACATTAAATATATAAAGAATAAGTTACATTTTTGTCTATAGAATGAGTTTTCAGATAATTTAGAAAAACTAATTTCAAAGTTTAATTTCCATAATAAATCTCTTTAAAATTATATGAAGATTCATTTGGTTAGCAAAAATTCATAAAGATCCTGAATCTCAGAATTATTTCTAAATTTAGAGTGGAGGCATTGAAAAAAAATTATTTTCAAATTGGAAAAGATTCCATTTGAAAATTGTAATTTCAGGAAACCAAAGCTTAATAAGCATGACTGGGACTAGAAGAAGAAGAAAATCTAAAGTTCAAAAGTTGCTCAATTACCTTGCAACATTAAACATATCATCTAAGACATATTTATTGTTCAACATTTGTCTAACACACTTCTAACTTTGGGTTACTGAAGATTAAGTGGTGACTTCAGAAAATTTTCATTTCTTTTAGGCCAAGAAAAATCATCATCATAATCTATGACCTGACTGTATTACTTCTATATTACTCATCAAAAACAAATCTAATGCTCAACCAATTTTCGAAGCATCAATTTAGTAAGTACATTACCAATAAGTTTATTTTAAAAAATGACTAGAATTTCATACTAGCAAATAAGATATTAGAAGCCAAAAGTGACATTACCATGCAAGGTCTTTATTTAATTATCTGTAATTTAAAACCTTAGTACTTTTTAATGAATTATTATATATAACAGAATATAAAAATTGGAAAGGGGGAGTTCCGGCAAAATGGCGCTCTAGGCAGAAGCACCACGCCTTCCCTCCACAGCAAAGATCCGAAAAACTAAGCCGAACAGAGAATACAACAATCCTGAAACCCTAAAACATCAAATGAAGA
>NW_004443982.1:17111146-17138449 GCF_000243295.1 Trichechus manatus latirostris | reverse complement strand
AAAAAAAAAAAAAAAGGTTGAGAATTTAGAGGGTTGATATGTTGTGGGGTTGTTACCCAGTGTCATAAAACAACGTGTACTACTGTTTCATGAGAAACTATTTCTTCTGTAAGCCTTCACCTGAAGTACAATAAAATGTAAAAAAAAATTGGAATGAAATTTCCAAGTTACACGTTGTGAATATCAGAAGAATATAATTATCAAGTACATGTAGAAAACAGCATAAACAGGGAGCTCCAAAGAAGGCATTTCAGGAAAAATAATGTTAATTTTAGATAAATACAGACTACCTATACATACAGGGTCGCTATGAGTCAGAACTGACTTAACAGCAATGGGTTTTTTTATACAGCATGAGCCCTGGTGGCATAGTGGTAAAGAGCTTGGCTGCTAACCCAAAGGTCAGCAGTTCAAATCCATCAGGTGCTCCTTGGAAACCCTATAGGGGCAGTTCTACACTGTCCTATAGGGTTGCTATGAGTTGAAATCGACCTGACGGCAATCGTTTTTTCTATAAATGAGAAAATAATGTATCCTTGAGAATGAGCAAAAAACTGTTGTTTGCTGCTATCAAAGATGTTATCGTCATGAAAGTGTCAATTATGTTAGCGAAACAATTCAACAATTCATTTTTTTCTACCTAAAGTTTTTTCCATAGGCCATAAATATATATTACTGTAGGAATAAAGTATCAGGAGCCCTGGTGGCACAGTGGTTAAAGCACTTGGCTACTAACCGAAAGGTCGGTGGTTCAAACACACCAGCCGCTCTGCAGGAGAAAGATGTGACAGTCTGCTTCCATAAAGATTTACGGCCTTGGGAACCCTATGGGGCAGTTCTACTCTGTCCTATAGGGTCGCTATGAGTCGGAACTGACTTGACAGCAACGGGTTTGGTTTTTGGTTTTATAGGAATAAAGATGGGGCCTTAACGGAAAGAGGTGAAAAGCCAACCCAGAGAAGGAGTGCCATTTCCTTAGCCACCAAAGAAAGCAAGGACCAGGCAGCAGGCTCCACACATACCTGTGAGAACCACAGTGTGCCCTCCACCACAAGCTACTTGGATCACTTTCTCGGAAATTCCAGATACCAGCTGGGGTTTTCTGTGACTGATCAGCTGCTCACTGGGAAGACCTAACTTCCCACACTCAGGTTCTCCAAATGTGTACAGTTCACCCTCCGCTATGGAAGGAAAAGAATAGTGATCAATGATGAAATAAATATGAACAAAATACTGGTCTTTTGGGTACACGTTCTCACGTTCAACAAAAAATTTAGATGACCACTTAATAAATTTGGTCTTTCATGAGATATTCACACTGTGTGGTAAGGAAATAAAACTAGATCTTTCCTCCTTAATCATTCTATACTAACAATCTTAAATTCACCATCATAATTACTAATGAACAACTAGAAAATCATTTTAGCTCTTCCACAAATCGTAGAGATGTTTATATAAAGTCATCTACTTATTGAGCAAGCTACTCAATCACTGTGCCTGTAGAATGAGAATAAAATCCCTGTGTAACAGGGCTATTGTTTCATAGGAATAAATGAATGAATACATTGGAAAGCACTTAGTCCGGTGCCAAACACATAGTGCTTAGTCATTATTAGCTTGTACCACATCATATTCCTCCTCATATGCATGTGGAGAAACTGTGAGCCAGCAGAAGTTGTTCAGGCCTTTAGAGCTAGAAGACCTGGATTCAAACTCTGGTTCAGCAACTCAGTTACAGCATTACCTTGGACAAAGCCATGTTCTAAATATGTCTCCACAACTGGAATCAGGGGTAATACTACCTCTTTCACAGAGTTGTGAGATTAACTGAAATGTACTTGTACTTGAAAATGCTCTGTAGACTATCAAATGTTATACATCCTGCAGTTAGTAGACTGCAAACTCCTAGACGGTACGGCCTATGTCTTAATCATCTTGGTATTGTAAGAAACATCCTTTTAAATGACTTGTACATGATACACTGCTGAATAATTTCCCACAGTCAACTTTTTTAAAGCAAAATGTTTACCTATAAAGGGTCAGAAAAGATATTTTTGTAACTATAAGGAGGCCCTTCTTTAAAAGGGGAGGGTAAGTCTTTTAATCCATATAAAATATTCCATTTAATTACAAATCTTACTTATATACAAAAATAAAAATTATGAATAAAGAAATAGTTCATTTCATCTAATTTATTTTTCCTTCACTTGAGTCTATTAATTTTTATAAAATTTGGATCCTCCAAGTTACCTACTTGGTTCTGATATCCACTGTCCCTTGGATTGTGACACTTCCAGGTTTTGACTCTCAAGTATTTGAAGACTGTTCTACACAAACCACACCAGTTCCCACAATCCCATTTTATTTACTTATATCCCCTACTGTACATCACCTAATGTGCTCTTATTGATTGAAATGCTCAGACCCAACCATTAACACCTCAGATGAAAAGACAGTAGAAATCAGGGACAATATCTGAAAACTCCATATATTTTATTTCTAATATTTGAAAACTAAATATTTGATAAAATTTAGAACATGAACACTTGCTGATACTGCTTTAAAACACATTAGTGAGTTAAAAAGGAGCCCTAGTGGCACAACTGTTAAGAGCTCAGCTGCTAACTGAAAGGTTGGCGGTTTGAACTCACTCCGCGACTCTGTGGGAGAAAGACCTGGAGATCTGCTTCCATAAAGATTACAGCCTAGAAAACCCTATAAGGCAGTTCTACTCTGTCACAGAGGGTATCTATGAGTTGAAATTGATTCAACAGCACTCAACAAGTGGGTTAAAAAATCTCTAAGAGGTCTTAAGAATAAGTTGCATTGTTGTTAATTGCTGTCAAGTCGATTCCAACTCATGGTGACCCCATGTGTGCAGAGTAGAACTGTGCTCCATAGGGTTTTCAAGACTGTGACCTTTTGGAAGCAGGTCACTAGGCCTTTCTTCTAAGGTGCCTCTAGGTGGGCTCAAACAGCCAACCTTTTGGCTAGTAGTTGAGCACTTACCTGTTTGCACCACCCAGTAGTTTTTGTGTGTTGTCGAGTCGATTCCAATTCACAGCAACCCTATATGACAGACTAGAACTACCCCATAGGGTTTTCTAGGCTGTAATCTTTATGGGAGCAGGTTGTCAGGTCTTTTCTCCCGCAGAGCTGCTGATGGATTCAACCGCCCAACTTTTGGTTAGCAGGCAAGTGCCTAACCATTGTGCCACCAGGGCTCCTACTGCGCCACCCAGAGACCCCACAAAACTGCATTACCAATGTTTAATAATTATTTGTCTATCATTCTTTTGAGTTTTCAAAATACATGCATTTTATGAATTTATGTATTATATAAAAAGTTGTAGTACTGCTATGCTTAAGGATAGAGTATTCAACTCTGAACTGGACTACTTATGAGATCAACTGGAGAAACATAAAGGCTAGATACTGCCCAGCAAGTGTGGTGAGTATGGAAAACACATACCTGTAAGTGGAGTTAGCAAGGCAGAGCGTGAGGCCTAAACCAACGTTTAAAATTTAAGGCAATAAACTTACTGGCTATATATGACATAACTTTTCTGCCTGCTCTAATATTTTTATAGAATTCTTTTCATACTTTAAGGATACCTTTTCTCCTTTCTTTCTGAAAATGATCAAATAATTTTGAAAAAAAAAATGACATTTATAATTTCCAACTAATGAAGGATTTCTGATTCTATATAAATCCTGGAAGCCAAAATACACTGGGGGGTCTGAGTGTTTGGGACAATCTATTCACTGGTAGCTCGAGACCTGCTACTCTACTTCCAAAAGGCTGGCATTCTCCCTCTCTTTTCAAAAGCCCTCAGAGCAGTGCTACTTAAAAATATTCGGTTTGTTTTCCCTTCTCATCTTAGAGACAGTATGATACGTAGGAAATGTTCCCATTAACCATTTACAGCAAAACTAACTAATTGGCCTATTGCTCTAAAAGACATCCTGAGTCCAGACTTAAAAACAGGCTGTAGGCATGGAGGGAACACAACATTTGAGGGCATTAACTAGTGCTATAAAATAAAAGTCTAATAGGTTACTGTGAGTTTAGAGATAGATTAGTCTAATTAAGGGGCAGAATAGGTTTTCATTTTTCCTCCTGTAGACATATTCAATATACCACTTCAAATTCCTTCGGAATATGATGGGCTATCAACTGGCAGCAACAGAAGCTACTTAATGTCTAGCCTTTCCTGAAGCCCAGTTCAGAGATCATAATCAGAGGGTTTGCTGACACGAGTCCCAGGGCTGCTTCCAGCTTCTAGTGTACGCTTTCCTAGCCCAAGGAGCCCTGGAGCCATAGGAGCACAGATTCCAAAGTTCATTACTCTTAAGTATCATACAGGCAGGTCTGCAGTGGTGGAACACACCTCCCTCAGAAAGGAACTATGAAATCAGAAATAGGAATTGCCCCTTTATGAAGAGAATCCATTTTTCTCAGTAAAATGTTCTGCAGTTTTATTAAGAATTAAACTATTTAAGTATCCAAACTCAACATACAAAGAGAAAAAGATAACAATAGTCCTTTTCTCTATAACAATTGTATCTATCATGAAATACATAATTAGTAAAACCCCTTATGCCTAAGTTATTTTCAATATTGTAAAGTTGCTTTAAATAATTAAAGTCATTAAATAATGGCTAGTGAGAAAATTACTGACAGTTCATAAATTCTATCAGTTGATATAAATGAACTCACAGAAAACTTTCTAATTTCTTAAGGTATAAAAGCCCAATGCATGCACAAATCTGTGAATATATATTAAAAAAAAACATTCAATCGCACAGTTTAAATGGGTGAATTGTATGGTATGTGAATTATATCTCAATAAAGTTGCTTAAAAAAACAAACAAAAAATCTCAATGCAATGCCTGTTGGTTAAGACGAACAATGCCACTTGTTCCCCCACTGGCTAAAGTAGAGTTTATTAATAAAATTGATTCTGGCAGTTTTCTTAAAACCTAAATATAAGACAATGCTGCTGCTTGGACTTTTTTTGTTGATTTTTCCATTTGTGTGTTTTTTTGTTTCACGAACAAAGAAAGCATGCACTGCACCAACTCCAGGAGCCCTAAAGTTGGCAATAAGTTGGTAGGTGGCATTAATGCCCCCAAGGAATGCAATCAATCATTCATTCATTCACTCCCTTGTTCAATAATACTTACTGATTATCAATTTGTTCAAGACACCAGGAATACTGTCAGGGTTTGTCCTCTCTTGGTGTCATGTTGCCGCCAATTCATTGGTAAATTTGGGGGGCACTGAGTCAACTGGGACTTTCTAAACCTGAATCCATGGTACATAGAATAAAGAGTAAATGTATAAACCAAAAATTTAGAGAGATATCTAAGAGGATCCTGTAGGTGTTTTTACTATCAGATAAATCATAAATAAGAAGAAAACCAGTGATCATATTTCTCCTATTATTACTAGTGTAGATGTAGACTATAATAGTTAGAACCCAACCTTTCAAATATTTTAAGTGAGGCAGAAAAGGTTGCCCATGGGCCCCGGAAAGGGAGGAATTGGGAATGCTGAGAAAAGTCCCACCACAGGAAGTCAGAGCCAACACTGATCTCTCTTCCTTTCCCATCTAGTCTCAATCTCCATCCCCAAAATGAAAGTCTATGACTTGCTTTTTGAAACGATAAAAGTAAATTATCAGGGCAAGAGTATAACTGATCAAAGTATACAGGCAAATGAGTTCAGAGGTAAGTTGTCCATAGGTCTTTTTTTTTTTTTAGTGCCAAAAGGGTCTGAAAAGTTTGAGAACCAAAATTTGAAAGGATTTGTAACATAACAATTTTGTTTTTCTAACAGACCTCATAGCCACTTAAAAAGTTAACATGTTAGAGAGAATTTTAAATTACAAACCTGAAACCTGTGACCTGAGAGAGACTAAAATTATTTCATTACATGAACCACTATGGTGTTACTTCTATAGAACTGCAGAATATTAAGTTACATTATTCTATTATTAATTTAGCAGTAACTTAGAAATGGGAGATAACATAATGGATCCAAAATGTTTTTGTCTTACTTGTTACAAAGGCTGAATGGTAATAGCCACAAGATATCCAGGAGATAGGTTTCCCAATGGTCACTTGATGAGGGACACACACATTAGATATATTGTTTAAACCAATTTGTCCTTCAGAATTGTCACCCCACATAAAAAGTTCTCCATCCTCTATAAAGAAAACAGAAAATAGAACAAAACAGGGTGATGTTGTTGTTGTTGTTAGCTGCTGTGGATTTGGCCCCGGACTCATGGCGACCCCATGCACAACAGAAAGTAACGCTGCCCAGTCCTACACCATCCCCATGATCAGTTGTGGATCAGATGATTGTGATCCAAAGGGTTTTCAATGGCTGATTTTCAGAAATATATCGTCAGGCTTTTCTTCCTAGTCCATCTTAGTCTGGAACCTGTTCAGCATCATAGCAACCTCCACTGACAGGTGGTGGCTGCTAATGAGGTGCAACGGCCAGAAATCAAACCCAGGTCTCCCACACAGAAGGCAAGAATTCTACCAATGAACCAGGGCTATAAAGCTATTATATTCCCAAGAAACCATTTGTTTTTTAATTTAGAAAACTTCTGTTTTGAAAGAGAAGTATTACTAACACATTTATTGCAGCTAGCTACTTAAGAGTTTAATTTCTACTATGAAATGCTTCCATAATAAAATACAGAGCATAATCCGATTTTAAATCACTTTATTCATGTCCATATTTCTATCTTGATAGTAAAAACAGACTGTTCTTTCCTATAATACCTTTT
This sequence comes from Trichechus manatus latirostris, assembly GCF_000243295.1. NCBI lineage: Eukaryota > Metazoa > Chordata > Mammalia > Sirenia > Trichechidae > Trichechus > Trichechus manatus. The sequence continues at coordinate 17,131,643 of NW_004443982.1, read as the reverse complement.
CTTATTATAATGTCTCTAAATGGAAAATGATTTCCTCCTTTCGAACAGTGTACGTGCAACTAAACTGAAAGATAGAGTGAGTAGCACTGGCCATTCTCAGGTCAAAAGTACCTGGACAATCTTTCTCTTGAGAACACTGTGGAAGCAATGTTTTAAAGGAAGTAAAAACACAGGAAATAGATTTTACTAATGTTTTTATGATTTACACTTCAAAAGACAAAATCTAGCTTCAGAATGAGTGGAGATATTAGCTTATGTCCTTTCTGCTAAGAGCTTTGATGTCAGAAAAGTTAAATCAGGCAAAATATTTTAGGAAGGAATTATCAATCCTTATTTACTTATATCTTTGAATTAATTTTAATCTTTGAAGTAGTTTAATAATAAGGCAAATGAAATGGAAATTGAAAATAAGAACCAAGGGAAGAATGCCAAATTGGTAACTATTAGGGCTGACAAAATTGAAAGGATGGCACTTCAGTTGGGACTCTGATTTCTCTGAGAGCCAGAGCAACATGGTTAGCTACAGAGCTCACTGACTGGAACAAAGAAGCATATCAGCAGCTTCCTCAGTGAGACCAAGTTTATCCTGGCCCCAAATTTTAAAGACATTTCTCACATAGACTTTTGATAGGGAGTGCATAGATGCAATGACCTCTACAAACCGTATTTTCACAACATATCAGTTGCCACCAGGTTGACTCTGACTCATGCTGACCCCGTGTGTGCCAGAGTAGAACTGTGTGGGGGTTTTCAATGGCTTATTTTTTGGGAAGTAGGTCACCAGGCCTTTCTTCTGTGGTGCCTCTGGGTGGATTCGGACCTCCAACCTTTCAGTTAGCAGCCGAGCACATTAACTGCTTGCACCACCCAGGGCCTTTACAGCATATACCCAAACGGATTTCTATGGATGTTTCTGATAGCAACTTTCAGTTAAAGCTGCAAGTATAACTTTCAAAGTATACAATGAAGATTATATCCAAGAGTATCTAAAGATAGGTCTGTAGGTGGCACAAACGGTTTCTGCTCAACCCCTAACCTAAAAGTTGGCAATCTGAATCTACTCAGTGGTACCATGGATGAAAGGCCTGGCAATTAGCTTCCATTAAGAATACAGCCTATGGGCAGAGGGCTGTGGGGAGCATGGTCTTGGGGAACATCTAGCTCAATAGGCATAACACAGTTTAAGACAGTGTTCTACATTCTACCTTGGTTTAAAAGCCTGTGAGCAGCCATCTAAGATACTACACTAGTCTCACTCCTTTGGGAGCAAGGAAGAATGAAGAGAACAGGATACAAGGAAAAGATCAGTCCAAAGGACTAATGGACCACAGCTACCATGGCCTTCACCAGACTGAGTCCAGTACAGCTAGATGGTGCCTGGCTACCACCACTGACTGCTCTGACCAGGATCACAACAGACAGTCCTGGACAGAGCTGGAGAAGGATGTAGGACAAAATTCTAACATACACACAAAAGACCAGATTTACTGGCCTGACTGGAGAAACCCCGAGAGTATGGCCCCAGGACACCCTTTTAGCTCAGTGGTGAAGTCACTTCCGAGGTTCACCGTTCAGCCGGGGATTGGACAGCCCCATAAAACAAAATGGGACTAATGAGGCACAGCAGTCCAGGGACAAGGAGTAGAAGGCAGAAGGGACAGGAAAGCTGGTGATAGGGAACTCAAGGTTGAGTAAGGACAGTGTTGACATGCAGTGGGGTTGTTAACCATTGTCATAGGGCAACATGTGTACTAAGTGTTTAATGAGAAACTATTTTGTTCTGTAAACCTTCATCTAAAGTGAGAATAGCAGCACAACTGGAAGAACGTAATCGATGCCACTGAACTGTGGATGTACAAATTTTTGAAATGGTGTATCTTTGACTATGTATATTTTCACAAAAAAAAAGGTCTGGGAGAGTTGTGTCGTGGGGTTGTTAACATGTTGTGGGGTTTTTATCCAATGTCATAAAACAATATGTGTACTGACTGTTTAATGAGAAACTATTTGTTCTGTAAACCTTCACCTAAAATACAATTAAAAAAAAAAAAGAATACAGCCAAGAAAACCCTACGGAGCAGTTCTACTTTGTGACACACGAGGTCGCTATGAGTCAGAATTGACTCAACAGGAACAGGTTTGGTTGTTTTGGTTTAAAGGAGTAGACAGACAGCATAGCTTAGAATTATTTAACGATTACCTTCTAAATGTATGTTTATATCTAACTCTAAGCATAAAATTGTACTATAGCTCGTGATTTAAATTGTATCTTTTAATCTTTTCTGAAAACAAATAGCCAAGGAAGGAAAACTAAACAGCAATGTTGTCTTCAGTTCACTAAGAGTTTGTATACCCTGGTCTAAAGGAAAGGCATGTGTCCCACCTTGAAATGGAAAAAAAAAATCTTACCAGTTAATGCAGCTGAAGTGTTAGAACCAGCAGACAGCTGTTTGATCTTATGTTGGGATGTAAAAAAGCTAATTAGATGAAAAGAGTTTCTCTCTTCAGTATCACCAAGTCCCAGCTGTCCTTCATTGTTTCCTCCAGTTGCATATACATTGCCTTCTTCTGCTCACAGAAAAGAAAACTACATCAGTAGACTATAGTCACCCTCCTTATGACACAGGACAATGTATAACAGGTATTTACCCTATTAATAGTAAAGAAAGCTGAAAGCTGTCATTATCTTATTTTTTTGTTGAACAACTTCATTTCATTGTCAAAAATAACCCTACACAAGCAAGACCACACCTTTTTTTGAGATTTTATAAATCATTCTAGATTTTAACTAGCAACTGAAATGCATAGAATGTGTGGAATGTGCTTTCTTGCTAATGCAGAACTTCGTTAATTCAGAACAAAAAGGAGGAAAGCAATTTTCAAATTCGTTTAAAATCCAAATCAAACTATTTTAAACAAAATGTGGTTCATTAATTTTAACTTCCCTGTCAATTAAAGCAAAGATATAATAGGCACAAATAAGTAAAACGAGGCAAATCCACAAAGAATGTAATCAGAAACATGAAACTTCTACGTCATGCGATTATTTTAAATTTTTAGCTAAACAGCAAGGCAGTTTAGCACAGCATTTAGGAAGAAAGACTCCAGAGCCAGATTGCCTGGGTGCAAATTTCAGGTTGCTACTTACCAGCCGTGTGACCTTAGGCAAAACTTAACCTCTCTGTGTCTCATTTTCCTCATCTGTAAAACTGGGATAATAATTTTAACTCTACTTCATAGAGTTGTTATGAGGATTAAATTAATCAACATTTATAAAATGCTTAGGACAGCATTTGGCTCACTGTAAGCACTATATAAATGTCTGTAGTTACTTTCTTAATTAAATAAGAAGTACATCATGCCTAGACTGCAAACATTTCCGGTAAGCCCTAAATTAATGAGGCTTTTTAAAAAATACCTATATATTAAATTAGCTATCTATCATACAAATGCACATGAAGGAAAACCCTCACGAAATTGCAGGGGAATGAGGGGAAAATCAGCCTGAATCAGTAAAATTTTAAAGTTAGATATTATTTCAGATAAGAATGAAAGCTAATTGAGGAAACAGGACTAGCTTACAAATGGAGGATAATGCAAGGCTGTATGGAATTGGCCTGTATAATTTAACATATATGAAAACAAACCAGAGTTGGTAATATGTTGAAGTAATTCAGAGGAGAACTAGATGAGTGTAAAGCTGAATATCACAAAGAGCTCTACAAAGAAGTAAGACTTACAACAGACCTCAAAAGAAAAGCAGAAATTGAATAGGCTAAGAGAAAGAGAAGAGTCATTTCAGAATTGGAAAAATATGAGTGAGGGCAGAGAGATGAGGAGAAACCAAGGAAATGGGAACAGCCTGCCCACAGAAGAAGCTGTGTGTGGGAAAGGAGGTAGGACCCCCAGTGGGCAGGGCCTGGGTGTCTAACTGTTCTAGCAGCATTTGTTGAAGATGCTTTCCTTTCTCCATTGAATTGCCTTGGCACCTTTGTCAAAAATCAGTTGGGCGTACACCTGTGGGTCTATTTCTGGATTCTGTTTCATTAATGTGTGTCAATCTTTTCTCTAGTATCCCACTGTCTTGATTATTGTAGCTTTGTAAGTCTTGAAATGAGGTACCGTGAGTCCTCCAATTTTGTTCTTTTTCAAAATTGTTTTGGCTAGTCTAGGACCTCTGCTTTTCCATATTTTAGAATCACCCTGTCAGTTTTTACACACATACAGAAAAAAAGCTTGTTTATATTTTGATTGGGATTGCACTGACTCACACCAATAGCCTTTTGGGTGGCTTCCACTCATCCTCGGTAAGGAATTAGGAAGAGCAGGAGGAGTAACCAGCCCTAAGGTGTGTGCACAGGGAAGAAGATGCTGTCCCTTGACATAATGTGAGAAAAAAAGCTTTTGCTTCAGCCATTTAACATTTATCTCACATTTTCAAAGGTAAACAAGAGTATTAATGATTTACATTTTAAAAAATCCTAATCTTGGCGGTAGGGGTCTGCGGACCATGCTTTCAGGGGACATCTAGGTCAATTGGCATACAAAAGCTTATTAAGAAATTGTTTTGCATCCTACTTTGGTGAGTGGCATCTGGGGTCTTAAAAGCTTGCAAGTGGCCATCTAAGATGTATCAATTGCTCCCAACCACCTGGAGTAAAGAAGAATGAAGAACACCGAAGACACAAGGAAAGTATTAGCCCAAGAGACAGAAAGGGCCACATAAACCAGAGACTGCATTGGCCTGAGACCAGAAGAACTAGATGGTGCCCGACTACCACCAAGGACCACCCTAACCAGGAACACAACAGAGTCCTGATGGAGCAGGAGAAAGGAGGGCTGCAGAACTCAAATTCCAGTAAGAAGACCACACTTAATGGTCTGACTGAGACTGGAGGAACCCCAGAAAGCACGGCCCCTGGATTCTCTATCAGCCCAGAACTTAAACAATTTCCAAGGCCAACTCTTCAGACAGGGATTGGACTGGACTGTGGGACATAAAGGGATACTCGTGAGGAGTGTGCCTCTTAGCTCAAGTAGATAAAAGAGACTAAATGGGCAGCTTCTGTCCAGAGGTGAGATGGGAAGGCAGAGAGGGTCAGGAGCTGGTTGAATGGACATGGGGAACCAGGGATGGAAAGGAGGAGTGTGCTGTCACAGTATGTGGAGAGCAATTAGAGTCACATAACAGTGTATGTTTAAATTTTTGTATGGGAGAAAATTTAAAAAAATCCTAATCTTACTGTTGCCAAGGTATCATTTCTATTAATTTTACAAAGCCACAGATGTTACTGGAATGAGACCTCAGTCCTCAAAATCAGGCAGGAAGTCATCTAGATTGCATACTCTACCTGTTGAAACCAGGGTGTGGTTCCTTCCACAGGCAGCAAATGTCACTTTTTCAGGTTTTAAAGCTAAAAATACAAAAATATGACAATTAAAATATTTTTTACTTATGAAAATGATAAATAATCCAGGTCAAATGGTAACTAAGTGGTAAAATGAGATTTAAACTCAGGTCTGTCTGACTCCAAAGTCTATGTTCTTAACTACTAAAGCAGAGATTTTCAGAACTAGCTGTTTTTTTTTAATTGCACTTTAGAGGAAAGTTTACAGAACAAATTAGTTTCTCATTAAACAATGAATATACATATTGTTTTGTGACATTGGTTGCCAACCCTGCAACTTGTCAACATTCTCCCCTTCTTGACTGTGGGTTCCTCATTTCCATTTATCCAACTTTCCTGTCCCCTCCTGCCTTCTCATCCTTGCCCCTGGGCTGCTGTGCCCATTTAGTCTTGTATACATGGTTGAGCTACATGTATTATTGTTCATTTTATGGGCCTGTCTAATCATTGGCTGAAGGGTAAACCTCGGGAGTGACTTTATTACTGAGCTAAAAGGGTGTCCGGGGGCCATACTCTCAGGCTTTCTCCAGTCCCTGCCAGACCAGTTAAGTCTGGTATCTATTTGTGAGTTTGAATTTTGTTCTACATTTTTCTCCAGCTCTGTCTAGGACCCTCTATTGTGATCCCTGTCACAGCAGTTGGTGTTGGTAGCCAGGCACCATCTAGTTGTGCTGGAGTTTTTCAGAACTGGTTTTGCATTATAATAACTAGTGGAACTTCGAAAAAATATAGCCAGCTGAGCCTCACCCCTGGAGAATCTGAGTCAGTAGGGCCGAGATGGGGCCTAGGCACCTATATATATATATATATTTTTTTTAATTCCATAGGTAATTAATATGTGCTGAGACCTAGTGCACTCTCTTATGCTGCCTCCTAGAAAATGTTTCCTCACTAACCTGATCCATTACCTATCCTACCATCACCATTTTCAAGCTTACCTTCCCCCCACTCAATGAAGAACTGTAAGTTCAATATTCATAGGCATACATCTATGTTAAAGTTGTTCATTTATTTATTCAAAAAATATTTATTGAGCAGCTCCTAAATGCTTAGCATAAGGGCTGCAAGAATGATAAAGACAGGGTCCCTGGTCTCAAGGATCTTACAGTCTAGACAATGTTAACATCCTGTTAGTTTACCTATTACGTAAGATATTTGAGAGTAAGGACCACAGTCACTGTGGATACACTAAGTGTTTAGCAGACTGTGCTCAATAAACACTTTTTGACCACGTAGAATACTTTAAAGGTTAACAATATCAATAAATAGCATGGGAGTGTAAATTATATTGAAATTTTGAGCTAAAATAAAAACTTTGGCCAGAAAGATAAAGAATACTGCTTTTGTCACATCCCAAGGAATCTCTAACAACCTTCGAGTTTAGTTTATGTTCACAGGTTGTACCCAAACAGAGGTTTTGAAAATAAAAGCAAGAAACCTTTGTAAAGGCTATTATTATACATTCTGTATTTTCTGGGAGAGTCTCGATTCCAAATATTTTGCTCTGTTGTTCTTGTAAGAATGCTAGTACTAAGCAACCCTTGGCCTCTGTGTTTTGTTCAGTAAACCTATTTGCTACGTACAGCAGGGTGAAGTATGTTTTATATAACCAGCAACTACATGGAAGTGTGATGTCCACAACTCTAACAAATAAGAGAGAGCTCAAGATTTTTACAAGTTATAATTTGAGAGTAACTGTGAGGACCTATGTAAGACACTTTAGATTTTCTTCAGTCCAGTTTGTCTTTATACACAATAATAGTAATATTTAAGTAGTTTCATAAACAAGCAAAAAACAAAAAGAATGTTCAAGTGCAACATTGTAGAACCATTCATTCTTTTGTGGTCATTGGGTTTAAAATCAATATGATTCATAGACCCTAACAAATAAAAGTAGTTCTGGATGTCACATAAAAATTTAAATACTAATGATATTCAAACAAATACCATAAAATAAAGAACTAAGGACTTTATTACTTATGACATTAAAGAACTACATGACCAATATAAAAGTAGTTTATAGAGCTTGCTAAGTATTTAAAAAGATAAAGACGACCCCAAACCTCTGACACAGGTTGGTTTGTAGACAGCTGATTTCGATCCTAATCCTAACTGGCCCCAGTTGTTACTGCCAAACATGTAAAGTTTATTATTTCCTGATGGGAGGAAGAAAGAAAGAAATTTATGCATTTTTCAAAAAGTAATAAGAGATGAAGTCATCACAAAGCAATAAAAAAAACTATACTTAGAATTATCAGTGCTTTTTCATGCTGAAATAGGTTACTTTACACATCTACATATAGCCACATCCTATTAGGTGTTAAAGAGTTTCTATAATTAAACAATAAGTTTTTCAATTACACCCACTCCTCTCTTATTGACGTGGTTGGGTTCCAAAGACCAGGTCGTTATGTGAAAATTGGTGTGATGAGAAAATGGAGGATGACCACATCAGATCACAAAATGGAGGATGACTGTATCATTATATAACTGACATATTACATCATTATATAACTGACAAACCACAGAGAATCATAGCACAGCCAGGTTGACACATAACCTTAACCATCACAGCCAGTGTTACTCTCACCTCACACCTCAGCGTTCATTACTGCCAGATGTACATCATTAATGTGCAAAATAGCCCAATAGTAGATTTTTTTAAATTATTGTCATAAATATGAAATGTCAGACAATGAGATAGTTGATAAGTGAGGTGTATATAGATATATTACAACAGATTTATTTTAAGAAATTTATACATACAAAGAATTGTATTTTAAATATACTAAAGAAGCTTGGAATTTAAAATATTCTCTTGATGAATCAATTTGGGAAGAATTCTCTGGCAACATTGAAAAAAACTTTCTATATATTTTCAACACTTAAAACAGCACATCTGGTGGAGTGATTTAAAAAAGGATAGCAAGAATAGTTACACAACTTGAAGAATGTGATCAATATCACTGAACTGTACATGCAGAAGTTGTTGAGATGGTTTTGTTATATACATTTTTACCATAAAAAAAAAAAAAACACAGCACATCTATAATATTTCAAATTCTTTAAATATTATTACCCTCATTTAAGATTTTAATACTAACCTGTAATAAGAGCAGTATGCTCATCTCCACATGAAAGATATACAGGTATATCATTTTTAAACCAGAACTTGCTAGGAACATTTTCAGCAAATTTGGTTTTTCCAAAGGTAAACACAGCACCAGAATCTGAAAATAAAAGATATTTTAGAATTTTTACTATATTCCTATTATTAAAATATTTTTTTCAGTAATTTATCTAGATGAATTTCATGTCTGCTCCAGCCCTGTTTAAGCCCTCCTTCCGTCTTCATTCAGTCTTACGGTCTTCAGACTTCATTCTAGTTTGATCTATGAAATCTACAAAATTGAATACATACTATTCATTTACAAATGTAAAGTAAGAAATACACTATTACAAGGAAGGTAGTGACCTATTCCTAACCCCTGCTATTACCAGGTGCACCGTCTGGTCCCTGGAACTAGCTGTTATAACTCGTGGTTTGCTCACTCTGGTTAGCACCTCTGCTCTGCCCTCTGACTGAGGGCTTTTCTCCACACACAGAAACGGGACAGTATTGAGTTTCATCATCAGCATCATGAGGGTCTCCATGGGCAGGCTCTATATAATTCAGTTGGGATTTTCTTTGGTCTAGTTTTTCCAGAGAATCACAAATGTTCTCATTTAAAGGTTAAAACATCACCACACATGGTGAACTCTTATTTTCGCTATTGGTAATTTTATGAATGCCCATAAAATTAGAGGCAAAACAGAGAAAAAAGTATTCAAACACTATCTCTTTCAATCACACTATGGGAAGATAGCTTGGAAAAACAAAACAGGCAGCCACGTATTCAAATTCTGACTCTGCTAATAATTAGCTATATGATCCTGGACAGATCACTTAACTGAGCCTTAGTTTCCTCTTCAATAGACTATGCTCTTTATTGGGATAGGATCTCAGTACTAATATTCATTTTTATATACCCTAAATCTAGAACAGTACCTGACCATACAAACCCAATACAGGTTGGCTGAATAAATGTACAATGTGTAACCAATCTCATGGAGCTGTTGTGAGGAATAAATAAAATAACATGTGTAAAGAACCTAGTGTAGTGCTTGGCATCCCCAACAGGCTAGATTATATTCTTCTCTGGAAACTCTTCTACTACCATAATAGTTGGAAATGATCATTGGCTTCTCTGAACTATATGACCTATAGAATTTATATGACAATTAATTATGTACTACCTAGTGACCTCTCTTCCTAATCAAACTGTTTCACAATCTTTGTGTTGATCAATACTTTGTTTTCTCAACTATATTTTCAGGTTATCAAGAGTGTAAACTCTCTACACTACCGATATTGCCTGGCACAAACTAGTCCTTCAGTAAACATCCGCTATTTTTAGGTCTGTTCTACTTTACATGCAGAAAAGTTCCCCCTCACATACACACATATATTCAAAACACGGGTCATTATTCTGGTGGGCAGGTAGTCAAATATAATTTTTAACACTTTTAATGTTAAAGACAGCGGATTATTCAAGTCTTCAACAGAGCAACATTTCAGCTTTTCCTCATATTTCCACTGAGGGGAATTCAGAATGTTTAGGGATCCAGTATAAAATGAAAGGATCCTCTCAACAGAGCTAGCCGGGAAGCTTCCCATTTTTATCTAACTGATGTACGACAGTTATGGAAATGTCTTTTTCTCTCTCCAAAAGCACTATATGGGAAAGGATGGTTTATTCTGTTCTACAAAACACCATTATAATATGCCATGGGCCTAGGAGATGGGGGTATGTGTGTTGATATTTAACATTCTTAAATTAAGCCATTAAATACCACTTGATTTGAGTAGTATTCACAAACTGTTTTGGTCCAATACCATTACTGAGAGAAAACCAAAAACCCCTACTAGCTCCTATCAGTACCAGTTGCCATGGAGTCGACTCTGACTCATGGTGACCTCATGTGTGTCAGAGTACAACTGTACTCCATAGGGTTTTGATGGCCAATTTTTTCCCAAAAGTAGATTGCCAGGCCTTTCTTCTGAAGTGTCTCTGGGTGGACTCAAACCTCCAACCTTTAGGTTAGCAGCCAAGCATGTTAACCATTTACACCAATACACACAGCCCCTAAATAAGGGTCCAGATCCAGCTTTTGAGGAAATCCCAAGGAGGATGATCATGCATAAAGAAACTAATGGGACCAGAAAGGAAAACATAGCAAATATAAGTATTAATGATAAATATCAATGTGCATGAGACTAGCCACTATTGAAAACCTTTTCAGAACCTTTGTGAGGCATCATAGTTTAAACCGATAATTGAGAGTTGGGAAGCCAAGTTCTAGAATGCTCTGGGTTTCCCCAGACTGAATCATTTTAACTGTTTGGTCTTGCTTTGTCTCCCTAGGAAGCCTTCCCTGATACCCCTACCTCAAGCCAGGGCTTGGTGGCCCTGTTCTGGCCCCCTAGTATCTACTGTCAAACTGTACTGTCATTTTTACTTTCTTCTATCTCTCATTAAACTGTGACCTCCAGGAGGGTAGGAATCTAATCATGTTAGAGCCAAGAGCACGGCAGAAAAAGCAATACATATTTGAATTAAAGCCATGATTCTATTATAACCTAGTGTTTCTTCAAACTGTTGGTTGTAACCCATTAGTGGGTCAGTAAATCAACTTAGTGGGTCACAATCAGAATTTTTAAAGGAATGAATTATAGAAAACACTTGAGGGCATCCCAAGTGGTTAGAGTAAGTACCCCTTCGTGAAACGTCTACTTCTGTTACATCTATTTATGCGATACCTAGTCACAATGTGAAGCCCTGGTGGCGCAGTGATTAAGTGCTCAGCTGCTAACCAGAAGGTGGGCGGCTCAAACGCACCAGCTACTCCTTGGAAACCCTATGGGGCAGTTCTACTCTGCCCTATAGGGTCGCTCTGAGTCAGAATCGACTCGATGGAAACTTTTTTTTTTTTAAAAGTCACAATGTAAACTGTATTTCTAACTGTGGAGCTCATATAAAAGATCACCTTCGCTAAAGAATCCGTCTTCTCCCCCTTTCTCCAAGACATTCCCCTGCACCCTGTTTTGTCTCATACTCCCTGGTCACTCAGTTTTTAACGCATTCAGTACACAACTAGGACCTGGGAACCTCAACGAGCACAATTCTGAAGTATGTACTTTGAGTTTATAAACCAAACCCACTGCCGTGGAGTCGATTCCGACTCACAGCGACCCTATAGAAGTGAGCAGAACTGCCCCATAGGGTTTCTTTCCATGGAGCGGCTGGTGGATATGAACGGCCGACCTTTTGGTTAGCAGCAGAGCTACAAACTCATTGAAAACTTGTTTTTGAAGAAGAAAAGCAGGAACTCCCACCCCTGTTGCCCCCTCTCCTCCTCGTTTCTCCTCTCAGTAATTTCCGGGGGCGCGGCCAGGGCTCAGGCCTTGCTGGGCCGCCTCGGCTCAGGCCGGTCCCTCGACGGGGCCTGTCCAGAGGCGGGGCCTGGCCGCCTGCCCGCCCGCGGACCCTCCCTCCCCGCCCGCCGCCACCGCCGCGGGCAAGACTCACCGGGCACCAACTCGTGGGGCTCCGCCATGCCCGGGACGGTACAGGGAGCCGGCGCCTGGGCCGAGAGGGCGGCGGGGGCGACTCGGTTGCACCTAAAGTAGCAGCTCAGCCCCGTCGCGGTCGGCGGAATCCCCGAGGACCCCCATAGCGACACTCCTGGCATCAGCAACGAGCGCGTTCCCGGAAGTCAACAAACAGCCGCTAGGGGCAACGGAGGCGGAGCCTTGGGGCGCGAGGCGGGGCGGAATGGGGCCAGGATGCCGTTGCGGCGCAGGCGCAGGCGCACACGCAGCGGGCAGGACGGTAGCGGCCTCGCGCCCTCTGGCGGCTCGGAGGGGTGGGGGTGGCCACGCCGCGCAGTGATCCTCTTGAATGCTCACGCTTATGCTGTACACCTAGGTCTAATAGGGACCCCGCCCGAATAGTGGCAAACGTCACAAATATACGCTCTTGCTTGAGCTTTGTGACACATACGTTGGCACACAATTATGATAATCTGGTAATAGTGACTATAACATTACTGAGCTCGGCACTCTGCTAAACACTAAATCCTAAATTGCATTTGTATTTCTAGCATACAGACTAAAGCTGGGCATATACTAGATGCTCAGTACATATTTACTGACTGAATGGATCATATTATACCCCTGTAAGGTGGTTAATGTTACCCCATATAAAGATGTGGAGCTGGCCCAAGATTATACAATGGGAAAGCTGGAGTCCAGCTTAGCCAGTCCAGCCTGCATCAGCACTTGGCCATCATAAAATAAAGAGCCAAAACACCATCTTCCATGATGAGTAACATTATGTACATGTAGTAGTTGTGGGCATGGGCCCTAGAATCAAAGCCGGATTCAGGAATCCATGAATTCCTTGTGTACTAAAGCATGTTAGAACCTTTCTCAGGGAGTTTACATCAAAATGGGGAGGGGGGATTGAACTACATAATACACAAATAATCACTTACTTACAAAGAATAGTGACGTTACTAAAATATTTAACAAGGAGTACTGACCCAGTGGAGCCCTGGTGGTGCAGTGGTTAAGAGCTCAGGGTGCTAACCAAAAGGTCGTAGTTCAAATCCAACAGCCACTCCTTGGAAACTTACGCGGCAGTTCCACTCGACCGCAAGGAGTTAGGGTATTTTTTCGTTTTTGTTTTTAACTGACCTGGTGTTGGAGGTTAAGAAAGGCTTATCTGAAGAAAGGGCATTAAATCTAAGAAGTAAAGAATTAGAAGCTGGGAGGGGTGAAAGAGCTGAGCAGAGAGTAATGGTGTGCAAAGGCTTATAAGAGCTTGGTTCTTTTCAGGAACTCAAAGAGGTGAGGCTGGCTCATGGCGAAGGGGCAGGCTCTTGGGACTGGTTAAGGATCTGAGATTTTATCCAAAGGATAATGGGAAACCATTGAGGAGTTTTAAGCAGGGGAGTGACGGGATCAGTTATATGTGTTCCTGAAATCATTTCACCTGGCTGCTCTCTGGAGAAAAAACTGGAGCAGGTTGGGGGGCTTCAGAGGCTATTGCAGGAATTCAGACAAGTGGAGACGCTAGCTTGTACTAGGGTGGTAGCATTGGCACTGGAGAGAAGCAGGCAGATTTCAAAACACTTTAGGAAGTCATATCCACAGGAAGTGATGTCTGATTGTTGACTTCTAGGCAGTGCTCACTGCACAACAGCAAAGAAACCAAAAAACCAAACTCAGTGCTGTGGAGTCCATTTGCACTCATAGCGACCCTACAGGAAACAGTAAAACTGCGCCATAGGGTTTCCTAGCTTCTAATCTTTAGAGGAGCAGATTGCCAGGTCTTTCTTCCAAAAGTGGCTGGTGAGTTCCAACCACACCGCTGACCTCTTGGTTAGCAGCTGAGCGCTTAACCACTGTGCCACCAGGGCTCCTTCAACAGCAAAGAAGGTACCCTAAATATATTTTTGGAAAACATTTGATATTCTTTTAAATGGCATCATAATAGTTACCATGAGAAAAATCAGATTTTTTTTTTTTTTTGTTTTAACGAAGAGAAGTTTATTTCCTCACAGTCAAAGTAGGCTAGAAGTCCAAATTCAGGGCATCAGCTCCAGGGGAAGTCTTTCTCTCTCTGTTGGCCTTCTCATCAGTGTTCCCCCAGACTATGAGCTTCTCCGTGCAGGGACCCCTGTCCAAAGGATGCACCATGCTCCCGGCACTGCTTTCTTGATGGTATGAGGTCCCCAATTCTCTGCTTGCTTCCCTTTCCTTTTGACTCTTGAGAGATAAAAGGTGGTACAGGCCACACCCCAGGGAAACTGCCTTTACATTGGATCAGGGATGTGACCCGGGTAAAGGTGGTGTTACAATCCCACCCTAATCCTCTTTAACATAAAATTACAATCACAAAATGGGGGCCAACCACACAATTTTGGGAATCATGGCCCAGGAAAATTGATACACACATTTTTTGGGGGACATAATTCAAACCATGACATTCCACCCTTTGGCCCCCAAAAAATCACATCCTTGCAACATGGAAAACATATTCACCCCATCATATCATAGCAAAAGTCTTAACTCCAAGTCCAAAATCCAAAAATTCCTCTTCATCTGTGAAATCTAGAATACAAGTTATTTGCTTCCAAAGGTACAATGGCAGAACAGGTACAAGTTAGACATTTCCATTACAAATGGGAGAAACTAGAGGAAAAGAAGTGATAACAGGCACCAAGCAAGTCAGCAGAACGCATTACATTAGCCCTCAAGGCTTTGAAAATAATCCTCTGTTCTCTGAGACAATTTACACAATAGCCCTGCCCTCCAGACTCTAGGTATTGGCCACATTCTCCAGATTCTGAGTGGAGGCCCCTCGGCCCTGGGCTTCAGCTCTGAATTCCAGGCCCACTGGGATAGCAACTCTGCTCCATTGGCTTTAGGCGCTCCATTCTCCAGTCCATCTGAGTGGCAACTCCACCCTTAGAAGCACCAGAAGCCATGGCTCCACCCTTTGAAACCCCTGAGGTCCACCTTTTGAGACTGAGGCAGCTCAGCTTCTTGTGACCCTAGTCTCTTCAGCTTCTGCTTCCTGTGGCCTCTTGGCCCTCAGGCCTCACGCCCTCATCTGCCCTGCTGGGGCAAGTGTTCCAAAGCTCTGTAGCTCCACCGATAAGTGCCCAGAGGCACCCCACTCCTCCAGAAAGCCTCGTGCACACAGGCACTCGGCTCTCTTGCTCCACGGGTCGGCAAGCCTAGCTCTACCAACAAGTACCCAGAGGCACCCGCCTCCGCCAGGAAGCCTCCTGCGCATAGGCACTCCTGGGTTGGTTCCAGTGCTGTCTTGCACTGGTCTCCTGGTTCTGCTGCTGTTGGTTCTCTGCTGCTGCTGGTCCTCTGTCACTGCCGCACGTTTATACATTCAAAATTTTAAAACTGCTTCCACATTTTAGGTATCTGTTAGAGCAGCACCCCACTGTCTCGGTACCAAATTCTGTCTTAGTCATCTAGTGCTGCTATAACAGAAATACCACAAGTGGATGGTTTTAACGAAGAGAAGTTTATTTCCTCACAGTCAAAGTAGGCTGAAAGTCCAAATTCAGAGCGTCAGCTCCAGGGGAAGGCTTTTTCTCTCCGTTGGCCTTCTTCTCTTCCGTGTTCCCCCGAACTAGGAGCTTGTCTGCGCAGGGACCCGGGTCCAAAGGACGCGCTCTGCTCCCGGCACTGCTTTCTTGATGGTATGAGGTCCCCTGAAAAATCAGAATTTTTAAGGATTTTCTTTCATTATGATATGCTTTCATTTATTTTTACTTCAAAATACACTATGTTTTGGTGCTGAGCACCCCTGAAGGTACTGATCCAGCCCTACTCCCAGGTTTCCAACATAAGCAAACAGAGGGAGGGCAGTGCCATTTACTGAGATGGGGAGCACTGAGGAAGGAGCAGGCAGGTTTAGAGTTAGGTAGGTGGGGCAGAGAGAACATGTGGAGCTCACCCTTGAGCATACTGAGACATCAGAGTGGAGGTGCTGAACTGAGCAGGCAATTGGTGGGCAGAAGCCCCAGATGGAGGCACATTATTTGTGGGATGTCTGGGTATATGTGGCAATAGCAGCCATGGGAACAGGGGAAGGCCTGGACAGTGACTACAGAATGAGAAAAGAGAGGCTAGGATGAGTCTTGAAGAATGTCAATATTTAATGGCTCAGCAAAGGATCATGAAGCTGAAAAGGAGACAGAATGACCAGAGAGGGAGGTGGAAAAACAATAGAATGCCATGTCAGAGAAGCCAATGGAATAGTGTTTTGACAAGGAGGGTATCTTCAATTACACCATATAATGCTGAGAAATTAAGATGAAAACTTAAGTAAGATTAACTGTCCACTAAATTTAGCAATGTGTAGATCATTGTTATGTGCTGTCAAGTCGATTCCAACTCATGTGACAGAGTAGAACTGCCCCATAGAGTTTTCTAGACTGTAATCTTTATGGGAATAGATCACTAGGTCTTGTCTCCCTCGAAGAGGCTAGGTGGGTTCGAACCGCCAACCTTTTGGTTAGCAGCCAAGTGCTTAACCATTGTACCACCAGGGCTCCTTAATGGTGTTAAAAAGAGCTGTGTTGGTACAGTGATGAAGGAAGAAACAATATTGGAGTAGTTGGAGTGCAGGAGAAGCTGGGCAAAGAAGTGAAAATGAGCGCTTTAGAGAGCTTGGGATAGGAGGGGAGGGGAGACACTAGTTGAAGGGGGAAGTGAGTTGGATAAAGCATTTTATTAAGCTTGGAGAGACTTGAACATGCTGAGGGGAAAGACTGAATAGAAAGGGAGAGAATGGAGATTCAGGAGAGTGAGGGAATAATCAATAATGTAAGGAAAGAGGCTAGAGAAGATGGCATCCAGACTACATGTGGAGGGATTGGCTTCAGCTAGAAGGAAAGACAATATTTCTAACATAATAGGAGGAAAGGAAGAACGTCCTCCATTTTCTCTTGGGATCTCAGAAGGTTGTTGTAAGATATTAGGTAATGGATATGGAACTTATAGCTCAGTGCCTGGCATAGAGTAGTACTTGATAGTGTTAGCTATTAGTAAAGAGGCAAAATCAGCTATGGTCACTGTATTCATCAGCATAACCCAGGCTATGCTGCAATGCAAAAAACAAACAAAAAACCCAAACCTGTTGCCATCAAGTCGATTCAAACTCATGGTGACCCCATACATAACAGAATACAACTTGGCTATAATCTTTACAGAAGCAGATCACCAGGCCTTTCTTCTGTGGTGCCGCTGGGTAGGTTCAAACCACGAACCTTTTGATCAGTAGCTGAATGCAAACCATTTGTACCACTGCAAACACGACCCAAATCTCAATGGCTTAACACACATGCTACAGCTACATGTCCAGTGAGGAATAGTGGGGGAATCTGCTCCGTCTGGCCACTCAGGGGCCAAGGCTCAGCTACTTGTAGATGCACCATATGTGACTCACGTCCTCATTGGTTGCTGTAGCGGGGCAGGAAAGAGAAAGCAGGTCAGAGGTGACCCACATTTCTGCTACTCACAGCCTATTGGCCAGATGCAGTTTTATGTGACCCTGCATCCTGCAGGTGGTCTGGGACATGTGGGAGAGCATGTGGACATTCAGGTATTGGTAAATACCTCTGCAACAATCCCTGTAGACAGATGGGCGCAGTCTTTGGAGTCACCTCCCTCGAGTTAGAGAAGGCAGGGAGCTATAAGGTATTAATTTTACGGCTCTCAGCTGATGTTGTGTGCTCTTTTGGTGCCCTTTCACACACGGCCACAGACCCATACATTTCTAAGGAAGTCCTGTTTAAATACAAAAGTCATCACACCACTGACAAAATGTACAGCTCTTGGCAATTTCCTCTATTAATTCCAGTTGTTATTCATTTCTGGAACATTTTGTATCATGCAAATATAGAGGCATGTATGAACAAGGAAGACATTTGATGGATTACGTTGTCTGGCTGAGTTAGTTCCTTTCTTGACAGCATTCAGCAAAACTTCCAAGGCTTTCATTTTGAGTTGCATTCCTATCAGCTGCCACCGCTGTTTATTTCTCTGTTTGGAACTGGATAAACAGGTGTGTCTCCAATATGAAAACTCCACTATGAAATGTCATAGACATCCACCTTTACTAAGCAGATTCTAATGGTCATTTGGATTTCCAAAGTTTTTTAGTGCAGCTCCAGAATACATGAACTGAGGATGCCCAAGTCCAAAGCCAGGGAAGAAGCAGCAGGCAGGTGGGGACAATTCTGCCATCACCCAGAACTAATATTTTGCACTTTTCTTCCTTTCTTCATACTTTAATCCAGTATTTTAAAAGCTTCACGTGCATACAAATCATCTAGTGATTTTATTAAAATCCAGATTCTGATTAAGTAGGACTTGGGTGGGGCCTGAGAATCTGCATTTCTAACAAGTTCCCAGGTGATGTTGATGCTGCTGGTCCATGAGTCACATTTTGTATAGCAAGAGCTTAGCTGGTGGAAAGGCATAAGAAGTAGTTTATAGAAGCCATGAGGAAAAGACTGATAAATGTGATTAGAGACAATTTAACCAATAAAGAATATAGTATTCAAAACAAAAAAAGAATCTAGGGAGTTCCAGCAAAATGGCACTCTAGACAGAAGCACCACGCCGTCCCTCCACAGCAAAGATCCGAAAAACTAAGCCGAACAGAGAATACAACTATCCTGAAACCCTAAAACATCAAATGAAGAGATAAAGAACTCAGCCAAGCACCAAATGGAGTGAGAAAACTGACAGAGAATGGAGAGCGAGGAGAGATTCATGCAGAGGTACCCTACCAGCTAACACAGCGCAGATCCGCCATCTTGGACTCCTACGGAGACCAGCAAACAGGGGGTACAAGAAAGCAGCCTCACTAAGCGTCCAGCAGGAGACAAAACAACCGGTAATTTGCAATATATGCTTTCCAACCCCCCACCCTTCTTCACCCTGACTCGGCCTCCTCTGCTTCCCGCGGCCACAATCTCTAGACCGGGAAACACCGGCTACTTGGATTCCACACACCCGAATGGGCTGGCTCTCTGAGTGCCATTTGTTGGCTGCTGGTGTTGCTTTTATCCACTTCTTTTGATTTCTTCCTTACCTCTCACCACCTCCCCCTCCTTTCGTTCAAATACCTGGCTCCGTGCACCATCTTTGCTTCTTCCTGAGGGGCTGCGGAGCTCCGGTAATTTGTGATACACGCTTTCCCACCCCCTACCCTTCTTCACCCACACTCAGCCCCCTCTGCTTCCTGTGGACACAGTCTCTTGTCTGAGAAACACCAGCCCACACTAGCCGGCTCTCTGAGTGCCATTTGTTGGCTGCTAGTGTTGCTTTTTTTCTGCTTCTTTTGATTTCTTCCTTACCTCTCACCACCTCCCCCTCCTTTTGCTCAAATACCTGGCTCCGTGTGCCATCTTTGCTTCTTCCTGAAGGGCTGTGGAGCTCCGTTCGAGTGTGGAGCTTCTTCCTGATCTGGGCTACCGTGCTGGTGGGATCCCGGGGCTTTTGTTCATTTTGCATTGTTTGTTTGTTTTCTTTTCCTTTTCTTGTGTTGGGAGCCCTTTCTGGCCAGGCGGTGCTGCATGCCAAGGAGACTTCCCCCTTGGTTTGCACAGATGTGCAGAGAGATCCCTGAGAGCATTTCTTTTTTCATTGTTTTTTTTTCTTCTGTTTTTTTGGGGGGCCTTTCTTGTTCTCTTTTTTTTTAATTTGTTCTGTTTTCTTTTCCCTCTTTTTCACTTTTTGTCTTTCTTCATTGCTCAGTTTTTCGTCTCTCTACATCTTCTCTTTCTGTTCCCTGAATACCTGGCGTTGTATCCCTCTACGCCTTCTAGCCAGGCTGTACTGCAACACCTGAGGGTGACTTCCTCAGACCTCATAGATGCACTGGTGGGATCCCTGGGATCTTTGCGGTTCTTTAACCTTTCTGATTTTTATTTATTCATTCTTTTATTTTATTTTCTTCCTCTTCCGCTTTCTTTTTTTCTCCATTTCATAGCCTATCATCTCTCCACTACAATGGCAAGCTCCCCTAGCATTCTTTTTTATTTGTCTGTATGTTTTTGGCTCCTGTTCCTCACACCTCTCTACCATATCCATCTTAGCTCCACACATAACAATCTCCCCGCTGCATCCTGCCTACCTGCACCATGCGCTTGACTTCACACTACCAAGCAGAACAGGCACGGCCTCCTGGAAACGGCTCTGCATTGATTACCGACCCGCTCTGGTGGCTGTAGTAAGTGCCACAAACAACTCATCCCTGTAACTCCTCTTCAGCTAAACCTGCCCTGCCATACCATATCTGAGTGACTGACCCTGCCAATTCGAGAAGGAGGCGAAAAGTATTGTGCCCACAGACGTGTAAACAACAAAGAACACACAGTCCGCCTGCTCAGATATAGTCAAATTTTAAAAAAGAAAAGGGATGAAACAAATAAATCTACAATCAATA
>NW_004443982.1:17058132-17105104 GCF_000243295.1 Trichechus manatus latirostris | reverse complement strand
GGCAGAAGGGGCAAGGAAGCTGTTGTTAGGGAACCCAAGGTTGAGTAAGGATATTGTTGATGTGTTGTGAGATTATTAACCATTGTCATAGGGCAACATTTGTAGTAACTGTTAAAGGAGAAACTATTTTGTTCTGTAAGCCTTCATCTTAAGTGAGAATAACAGCACAATTGGAAGAGCATAATCAATGTCACTGAACTGTGCATGTAGAAATTTTTTAAACGGTGTAGCTTTGGCTATGTTTATTTTCACCATAAAAAAAGGTTGAGAAGTTAGAGGGTTGACATGTTGTGGGGTTGTTAACCAATGTCAAAACAATATGTGTACTACTGTTTCATGCGAAACTATTTATTCTGTAAGCCTTCACCTGAAGTACAATAAAAATTAAAAAAATAGACAAACAAAAAAAAAGAATCTAGTATTCAGAATATGTATAGAATGCCAATGGAGGGAGGGAAGGAAGGAAGAAAAAATGGGTAAAGGATATCCCATTTACAGGGATAAAAATCTAAATGGCCAATATACATATAAAAAAAAAACTCAGCCTCACTCTTAATAAGGAAAATGCAAATTAAGGTATGTGATAACATTTCATACTCATATCATTGGCAAAATTATTAATGTCTAATAAATTTAAGCATTGATGAGTATTTAGGAATACAGGAAGTTTGTTGGTGGGAGTGTAAATTAGTATAACCACATTGGAGAATAATTCGCCAAAACTAAATAAAGTTGAAAAGGTGCTTACTTAAAACCTAGCACCTGTGCCCCAAGGAGGCATACATGAAGATGTTCATCACAGCATGGCTTATCCTAGAAAAAAGTGGAAATAACCTAACTGTCCATCAGTAGAGGGGTGGATGGACTCTTTATTCACACAGTGGAATATTTTGTAGTGGTTAAAATAAATGAACCAGTTCTACATGTATGGATATGAAGAATTCTCAAAAACTTAATGTTGAATTAAAAAGTAAAATTGCAAAATGATATGTACAATATGATGCTATTTTATTTTATCTAAAAAAATTGAACACATGGAAAATAGAATATATGATCATTCGTGGGAATGATGCGCACAATTTTGGGGGAGAATCATTTCCTCTGAAACAGCAGGGAAGTGTGAGAGATGAATGGTAGAACTTTGTAAGTATCTGTAATGTTTTGCTTCTTTAAGAAGAAACCTAAAACAACCAAAGTATCGAATATGCGAGTGCCTGTTATATTGTGTTCTGTATTTTTCTCCAGAGTTGAAATATTTTTATTTAGAGACAAAACAAATTTTTAACTAGAATTTATTAAGGCATAATTTACATAAAATAGATGAACCCATTTAAGTGTATACTTTGATGATTTTTGACAAATGTATGCACTGTCACCCTAATGCTCCCCAGCATGTTTTCTCCTTTTCAAAAAGGGCAACTAAGAGCTTGACATAACTAATGCCATGATGAACCTATAAGTTTTTTTTTTCTTTTCCTTCTCCTTTTCACATACCTTTGTTAATGACTTGGTTTTGCTCTGTCCAGCTACCTGCGGCTTGCGATCCCCCACAGGAAGATTAGAGCCCAGATGTCAGATATGGAAAGTCTGGCAGGTATCTCTTTTGTATGATAAACAGTCTCTTGTGATTACCTTACAATGTATGACAACACTGCTAACCTTTGTAAAAATCATATATAAGCTCTAACGTAAAAATGCCTTTTGGAACTCCATAGAGACAGCCTGTGTTGCTGTCGGGATCCCCGGTGGTGTACACCTAAAATAAAACTTTCTTACTTTTTCTGACTTGGAGTACGTTTCACTGGCTCGACTGCTCCAGGGCATGGACCCTATTTGGGTAACAATACCATGAAAGCACCACTTTTCCCTTCCCTACCTCTGCCCATCGGAGATAACCACTCTTCTGAATTCTTTCCATTATAGTTTTGCCTTTTCTACAGTGTCTTTTGTGTCTGGCTTTTATCACTCAGCATAATGTTTTGAGTTTATTTCATGTTGTTGTGTCTTCCTTTTTATGGCTATACCATAATTTATTTATCCATTTACTTATTGATGGACATTTGTGTCATTCCTAGTTCTGGGCAATAATGAATAAAGCTGCTATAGACTTCTTTTGTGCATGGACAAATGTTTTCACTTCTCTTGGGTGAAAACATAGGGAGTGGATTTGCTGGGTCACATGGTAAGTGTATGTTTAACTTCACAAGAAATTGTTAAACAGTCAGTTCACCAAAGTGCCATTTTAAACCCCAACCAGCGGTATATTACAGTTCTAGATCCTTCACGTCCTCACCAACACATAGTATTATCAATGTTTTTAATTTTAGCCATTCCAGTGGGTATGCAGTGGTATCTCATCGAGACATTAATTTGCATTTCCTTGATGACTAATGACGTTGCAGATCTTTTAATGTGTTTATTGGTCATGTGATATCTCATCTTCTGTAAAATGTTCAAATTTTTTGTTCATTTTTTGGAAAATTTGGTTGTTTGTCTTCTTGTTTTTGATTTGTAAAAGTTCTTTACATATTCTGGATACAAGTCCTTTGTCAGTTTTATGTATTGTGAATATTTTTACCCAGGCCATGTTTTGCTTTTTTCAAAATTTAAAGAGGAAGAAATTTCGGAAAAATAAATAAAAAGTACCCAAACTCCCCCTAAAAAGCAATGAAGAACAAAAACAGGGAGTTTGTGCAAAAGAAAAAAACCCACAAACATTTTAATTCTAGTATTAAAAATTAAAATGATATCAGATTGGCAAGGATTAAAAAGATTGCCAGGATATAGTTAGCAGGAAAAATAAGCACCTTCATTCACAGTTGTTGGGAATCCAAAGAGGTCGAATTGTGATTTGAAAGAAAAGGCGGGTGCATCTTATTCAGCCTAACCACTTCTATAGGATAAGCTCCTCTAGAAAGTTTTTGTACAGAAATGCACAAATTTGTGCAAAAATGTGTGCAAGGATGTCTGTTGCAGTATTTTTTGTTATAGTGAAAAAATTTAAAACACCTAAATGGCTTCAATAAGCTAATTGTAAATTATGGGCCTTCTACACAATAGAATACTATGGAGCCATGAAAACCAATATGATAGTTTTACATGTACTTATATGATGTTTAAGATAAAATTTTAAGTGATAAAAGCAAGTTGCAAAATAGTATGCATAATATTATCCCATTTTATGAAAAGTAAATTAACATGTATATACAGATAAACCTATTGCCTTTGAGTCAGTTTCGATTCATAGCGACCTTATAGGTGTATATAGACCCTATATTATATATAGATAGGTGTGCTATAGCAAAAAAAACAAAAACAAATCCATTGCCATCCAGTCAATTCCGACTCATAGCAACCCTATAGGACAGAGTAGAACTGCCCCCTAAGGGTTTCTAAGGAGCAGCTGTTAGATTGAACTGCCAATCTTTTGGTTAGCCGAACACTTAACCACTGCGCCACCAGGGCTCCAGGTGTGCTATATGCATAAGTAAAAATCTGGACCAATGTAGCAAGGGTAATGAGCACCCAGGGGCAATCTCTAAGTTGCATGTCCGCCCTCCCTCCCCCAATTTCAAGATAAATAGACATTGATAGCAGCAAGGCATTAGCAGAAACACCTTCCTCTCTCTTGTCCAGCTTCCTCAGTCTGGCAACTTTCATATTTGTGGCACTTAGGAATGTCATTCAGCACCTCATCCGGTGCCCCCTTGGACTTGCACCTAGGGCAACTGCTCCTTTCAGCCCCCCTCCCCATAACTATGCCTCTGTACACTGTTTAATGGTAATTGCCTCTGGGATGTGGAATCAGATGGGCCTTCTGATTTCTAAGTGATGCATATCTGTTTGGTTTTAATTTTTTTACAATGAACACAATTTGATATTCCAATCAAAACATAAAAGGTATAAAATGTAAAATAACAAACCAAGAATCTAATAGAAGCCGAAAATCATAATGTTGTTGTTAGGTGCTGTCAAGTGGGTTCTGATTCATAGGGACCCTATGTACAACAGAACAAAACCCTGCCCAGTCCTGTGCCATCCTCAAAATCATTGCTGTGTTTGAGCCCATTGTTGCACCCACTGTGTCGATCCATCTCATTAGGGTCTTCCTCTTTTTTGCTGACCCTCTACTTTACCAAGCTTGATGTCCTTCTCCAGGGACTGATTCCTCCTGATAACATGTCCAAAGTACTTGAGACAAAGTCTTGCTATCCTTGCTTCTAAGGAGCATTCTGGCTGTACTTCTTCCAAGATAGATTTCTTCATTCTTCTGGCGGTCGATGGTATATTCAATATTCTTTGCCAACACCATAATTCAAAGGCATCAATTCTTCGGTCTTGCTTATTCATTGCCCAGCTTTCGCATTCATATGAGGCGGTTGAAAACACCATGGCTGGGGTCAGACGCACCTTAGTCCTCAAAGTGACATCTTTGGTTTTGAACGCTTTAAAGAGGTCTTTTGCAGCAGATTTGCCCAATGTTAATGTGTCTTTTGATTTCTTGACTGCTGCTTGCATGGACGTTGACTGTGAATCCAAGTAAAATAAAATCCTTGATAACTTCAGTCTTTTCTCTGTTTATCACGATGTTGCTTATTGGTCCATTAGTGAGGATTTTTGTTTTCTTTATGTTGAAGTACAATCCATACTGAAGGCTGTAGTCTTTGATCTTCATTAGTAAGTCCTTCAAGAACTTTTGAAATCACAATAGCTAATATTTAATGAGCATTTACTACACGGCAGGCACAGTTGTAAGCACTTTATATACATTAACTCATTGAATCCTCATAAAACTCTCTAGAGTATATTTTATTATGTCTCCCCATTTAAAAGATGAAGACACTGAGGTATAGAGAATTTAAGTACCTTGTTCAAGGCCAAACAGCTAGTAAGTGATGGAGTCAGGATTTGAACCCATATCTGTCTGGCTACAGAACCCTAGCTCTTAGGGCTGTGCCATTCTGCCTACCGAGTAAAACTTAAAATACATTAGGAAGAAACAAAATTATATTAGAAGATCCTAGTTCATACTAATTCTGAACAAATTGGCTATCCATTGATTACTGTACACTTTATGAGTGTAAAGTAGCAACGACTGTGTCCCTTTATTGTTTTTACTGTGCACCACGTACCTGGGTGAGGCCTTTAACATACATTATCCTTTTAAATATATGTTCAGAAAATTCTAGATTCAAAATGTATCTGCAAACTTTTCATGTCTCATCACCTCCACTAGTACCTCCCTGATCCAAACTACCATCACCTCTCACCTGAACTACTGCAATAGCTTCTTCATTGGTGCTGCCACCACAACAGTATTCAAAACCCAGGATCCAGAATGATCCCTTCGAAGGCGTGACATGCCTTTTCCTTTCTCAAGACCCTCCAATGGATTCCCTACTCACTCAAAATAAAATCAAAGTCCTAACAATAGCCTACAACACCCTCACTGAGCTCATCCGCTACCCTAAACCTGCAAGCAAGGTATTTTTAAATCACTTTTCATGGGTGCTAATGATCTGTAAGTCATTCTATTAGCGAATGTCGCACCATGATTTAAACCCAACTTTATTTAACACTGATGACTGGACTCACTCCATTGCACCATGCTCTAATAAAATGCTTTTTTTTTGCAGTAATATGACCATTATTTTTGTTAGACAGAACATAGACATCCAAATGATGTATTTCCCTTTCTGTGGGAAGTCATCTAATCTAGGCTTGCTTCAGTTGCTAAGGACATGCTTAGATCTCTTCTTTTAGAAGCAAATCCAGAGCCTGTGGTATATGGTTGTAAAAAAAACATGGAAGTGGAAAAATCTTACTCTTTTCAATTGTATTAGATTTTAGAAAAGAGATTTATCTTGAAGAATAATTTGGAGCTTAAATTGGTGAAAAATGTGCAAGACTGTCAAGAAGAAAAATACTCTCTGGGGTGACAAATAAAGGATGACTCTAAAGAAATTGAAGGAGCCCTGGTGGTGCAAACAGTTAAGCGCTCACCTGCTAACCAGAAGGTTGGTGGTTGGAACCCACCCAGCAGCTCCGCAGGAGAAAGACCTGGCAATCAGCTTCCGTAAGGATTACTGCCAAGAAAACCCTTTGGGGCAGTTCTGCTGTGTCACATGGGGTTGCTACGAGTTGAAAATCGACTCGAGAGCAGCTAACCACAACAACAACAAAAAGAAATTATCTCAAGTGACTCACAAACTTAGGATACAGTTCCTCAAAAAAAAAAAATAGTTTTCAGGGGTTTGTGACAGTAGGTGTAAGACTAGGTAGATTCCCAGATGATTAGTTGAAGTATTATGTAATGTGATGATAATGGTGTACATTAACATAGTGCTAAATATGTTCCATATATTGATCTAAGCACTTTAGGAATTAAGTATTTAAATTCCCCTCTTTCAGAAGAGAAAACTGCGGTACAGAGAGGTAAGTTACCCAAGGTCTTTCAGCTAAAAGTTGATAGAGCTGAGGTTTGAACACAGGCAGGCTGGTTCCAGAATCTATGCTCTTCAGATCTACACTGTGCTGTGCTGCCTCTTGAAATAACACAGAACAGTGGTTTTCAAAACTTTTTGATTATGTATCCCCATTTCTTTAAAAAAAATTAGAACATGTGCTCCTACTATGTGTGCATTATGTATTCATATGCATGTACTACTGTACTTACGTGGTGGCATTGTTGGTTCCTGCGTTCTATGCAGGACACCAGGGTTTGATCCCTGCCAACGCACCTCAGGCGCAGCCACCAGCCGTCTGTCAGTGGAGGCTTGCACGTTGCTATGATGCTGAAGGGGTTTCAGCGGAGATTTCAGACTAAGACAGATAAGGGAGAAATGGCTGGCAATCTTCTTCTGAAAATCAGCCAGTGAAAACCCTAAGGATCTCAACAGTCGAATGCCCAACACATCATGGGGATGGCGCAGGATCATGCAGCATTTTGTTCTGTTGTGCGTGGGATCACCATGGGTCCATGAGTCAGGGGCGACTCGACAGCAGCTAACAACAACAAAAACTATACTAATATATATGGTAACACACACACAAAATAAAACATTTGAAATGATGAGATAAAAAATAAACAGAACTGCAAGTTCTAATATTTGTTTTTTTCCACTAAGATGGATAGAATGTGGAAATTATCGAACAATATCATTAATACCACACAAATAAAATTTTGCTGAAGATAATTCAAAAACGGTTGCAGTGGCACATCAGCAGGGAACTGCCAGAAGTTCAAGCGGGATTCAGAAGAGGATGTGGAATGAGGGATATCGCTGCTGATGTCAGATGGATCTTGGCTGAAAGCAGAGAATACCAGAGAGATGTTTTATTGACTATGCAAAAGCATTCGACTGTGTGGATCATAACAAATTATACATAACATTGCGAAGAATGGGAATTCCAGAACACTTAATTGTGCTCATATGGAACCTCTACATAGACCAAGAGGCAGTCATTCGAACAGAACAAGGGGATACTTCGTAGTTTAAAATCAGGAAATGTGCGCGTCAGGGCTGTATCCTTTCAGCATACTTATTCAAGCTGTATGCTGAGCAAATAATCAGAGAAGCTGTACTACATGAAAAAGAACGTGGCATCAGGATTGGAGGAAGACTCATTAACAACCTGCGATATGCAGATGATACAACCTAGCCTGCTGACATCGAAGAAGACTTGAAACACTTACTGATGCATTTGAATTACGGTGTTGGCAAAGAACATTGAATATACCGTGTACTGCCAGAAGAAAGAACAAATTTGTCTTGGAAGAAGTACGGCCAGAATAGTCCTTAGAAGCAAGGATGGCAAGACTTCATCTCACTTACTTCGGACATGTTATCAAGAAGGACCAGTCCCTGGAGAAGGATATCATGCCTGGTAAAGGAGATGGTCAGTGAAAGAGAGGAGGACCCTCAATGAGATGGATTGACACAGTGGCTGCAACAATGGGCTCAAACATAGCAACGATTGTGAGGATGGTGCAGGACGGGGCAGTGTTTTGTTCTGTTGTACATAGGGTCGCTATAGGTGGGAACCGACTCGATACAGACTCCATGGCACCTGACAACAACAACAACAAAATGGACTGTCTTGAGAGTCCCCTGGGGCATACACCCTGGTTTAGAGAATGAGCTTGAGATAGCATGGTTTTGAATTCTGGCTTTACCACTTATCACCTGAATAATCTGGGGAAATTGCTTACTCTCTGCCTCAGGTTCTAATCGGTTAAATAAGTATAATAACTTCTAATTTGCAGGATTGTTGTGCAATTTAAATGAGACAATGTGTACAAAACCTAGAATGTCTGGCTTTCAGTAAGCTCTTTACATATTATTTATATTCCCTCATAGTTTTAACTCCCATTATTTGGGTTTTATTGTCTGTGTTTGTAAAGTTTCATTACTTTGCACATACTCCTGTAATTAAGCAGGAGACAGTCCTGCAGTTAGACTTGGTGCATCTAGATGGAGCCAGATTAATAGCGTTTTCATGCTGCATCATTCCAAATATGGTGCATCTATGTTTCTCTCACAGCGGAGAAAACGGAGGAGACATCGGGAAGAACCTATACGCATTTTACATCATGCAAAACACTATAGGAACAGGGGATAAGGGAGGAAGGAAGGAAGGATGTAATGACTGTCCACACACTTAAAAACGAATGGCTCCACTGATCAGCAATTTTGTGTCTGTGAAAAGAAGCTTCCTTTTACATTAGCTGTTACAGCTATTGCCCTTTGTGATTAGGGATCAGGCTTGAAGACTGTCTTTTGAGCCATTTTTATCTGTGCCTTTCCATGGGTGACTTTTTCCTAACAGGGCCCTTGGATACATTCAGTCTCATTTATTACCATTCACGGCAAATTTCACCTTTGATCCTAATGTTGGGCTTTTGTTCCTTTTTTCTCCTCTTAGAATGCTACATCTGTTGGATTTCTTTAGCAGAAATACATTTAACCAGAAAATCAATGTACTTGAAGCCATATCAGTTAGGTTTCCAACAAATAGATGACACCCTCTTATTAGGATAATTTGAGAAAGGTTTGTTTACAAAGGAACTAATTTCAAAGGGTCGTAAGGCAGTTGGGAAACCACAAGGCATAGTGCAGGTACTCAGGACTAACAGCAGTGGAGCTGTTACTATCCTTTTGCCCCAAAATATGAGAGGGTGGAGAGTTTACTAGAACTTGGAAGGAGAACGAGTTGCGTAGAACAAGCCACCTTGAGAGAAACAGTAAATTTATACTGAGGAACAGTCGCCCAGAAATGACCGCATAGGGAAAGAACCAGAAGAATAAATATTCTGACCTCACTTTACTCCCTTCTCTCTATTCTCCAGGTAGGATGTTCGATGACTAAACCCAACCAGAAGCCTGAAGACATGGGAACCTGTTGATATACCCCATGCAGATCAGCTTTCCTGGGTAGATACCTAGCACTTGATCAGCTGGCTTACAGGTGGTTTGGTGGGAAGATTGGGAAATGAGGCTCAATTTAAAAAAAAAAAAAAGGCAGAGATCAAGGAAGACTACCCAACAGGAACAGTCTGGCTAGGACACTAATGCTGGGTGCAGTCACTGCTTTCACCATACTTCTCATCTCATTGTCCCTTCATCTTTGGGTCACATCTTCAAGAGCAAAGTCCTCGATAGGAGCATCCAACTGGCTGAGCCTAGTTCACTTGCTCCTACCCTCTTTGCCAAGGGGTGGGGAAAGGAAATATTGCCTGCTTTTGGCTTCCCTGGTGGGAACCAGGGTGCTGCCTCCCTTCAAGACTCACATAATTGGAGATTTTTAGAAATTAGGAAAGACCTCAGAAACAAAGCAATTCCCTACTCCCTCTAAAAAATGAAAAATCTCCATTAACAAATGACCTCTTGATTCTTTTTTACCAACCTGCAGAAGATTATCAGGCAGAAGTGGAGATGTCATTTTTATTTCCAGTTGTCTTCTCTCTCTCATTTCCTTCTTTCCACCATTTTCTGATCTTAGGAAGGCCCCTTTATCTCTCTAGACCTTTATACAAGAGAGTTGGACTAAGACCCCCCCAAATATAATTGGGGGATCAAATGCTGAGCAGTCAAAAATATATACAGGCCCAATGTTTTCCTGATAGAACATCTACACCTCTTGGCTGTTAATATCTAAACTTCATTGAACAACCGTACAATGTTGGGGTCTTTTTTCAGCTGCTATTTATATAGAAAACATTTATAGTATATTTATGTCCTAAAATGCTATGCAATATTTTTAACAGATATAGCACTAAATAAGACAGACATAACAACCTCCTCCACATCATGTCCTTCTGGTGTGCATTTGCAAGGGACATCAATATTCTCACCCTCTAAGTCTCCCATTCACGTATCTTTTCTAAATATTTTCCTTGTCTCCAGTCTTTAATTTTATTCTTTCCATGTCCCTAATCATCTGGCCAAGGAGCCCTGGTGGTGCAACAGTTAAGTGCTCAGCTGATAACTGAAAGGTTGTCTATTGAAACCCAATCAGCAGCTCCTCTGGAGAAAAGACCTGGTGATCTGCTCCGGTAAAGATTACAGCCTAGGAAACCCTATGGGGCAGTTCTACTCCATCATATAGGGTTGCTATGAGTCGGAATCGACTCGAGGCACACAACAACAATCATCAGGCCAAACCATTAACCACGGCTCAAGAACTGGTAAAGATCCATACCTCTGGTCTACTCTCCCTCCAGGTAAAATGCCACTGAAGTGTACTGCTTGAAGTTTTACCCACTAGGAGCATTTGTATTCTTCACTACTCCAATTCAATATAGCTGCTCATTCTACAGTGAATCTTGGCTTGTTGGACATAGACCAATTTAAAATTACATTTCTCATTCTGGATCAAGCATCCTTATACTCTATTCTCACACATATTCCCCAGAGTTTTGCCAAATATAAACTAAAAATCCGGAAGTTCTTTGACCTTCTTCTCCGGCTTTTGACTTTGTTATTGCCAACCTCTTCCCAGGGTCATGCTGAAATCTCACAATGGTGGGGAATTGGTGTGGGAGGGGGAGGATGAAGACAACTGGCTTCATCTTGCAAGGTATCTCCCTCAGGTAAAGGAGCATCTTCAAACAAAGGAAGAACAGTTTCATCAGACAAGGCAGGAGAGATTTCTTCTGCTGGCAAGGGAGATTCAATAAAGATTAAGGGTTCAGCATTCTTGGGGTCCTCTAAATCCTCTCACATATTTCCATGTCGATTTTTCAGCTTTCAGTCTTACCCAGATAATGCCACAATACGCGCCTAAGAAACCTGTCAGGGCTGTGAATACCAGTGATATTGTAATTCTTCAGCACACAGGATCAAACCGAAGTCTGAGTTTATCTTTGACCATATCAGATCTGCTAACGCAGATGACTTTTTTCACCATTAAGCTATTCACTATTAGAACCAACAACTTCTTCCTGCTGTCATTGAACTCCTCTTGCTCCTTGTACTATTCTCCTTAAATTGTGCTCTCAGTGGGCAATTCATTCCAGGTGACCACAGACAATTGATTACTCAGCTATTCTGCCACTGTGTTTCAAAGGGGAGTTTTACCGTCAGTCAACCAATCCCAATCAATGATATTTCCCTGAGGGTCAGTTGCCTGCAGCTCAGTTGTGGTACCGACTTCTGAATAAGTCAGAGTTCTTGATTTCAAGCAACAAAACTACCTTTCGCTAACTTTAAGCAAAAATAATAAATAAAGGAAATGATTTAGTGGCACATTATCAGGGAGCTCATAGAATTAACAGGAAGGCTAGAGAAGAATATTTGAGGGAGAGGAGGAAACAAGGGAGGCTAGGTAGCAGGATATTGGGTTAAGATGTCCCTGGGGACTTTGTTGTGGCCCACAGCCACCTGGACCTAGTCACCGTGGCAGGATTGCACTAGCCACTGCACACAGCCTGCATTGCTGGCCAGTGATTGCACTGTAAATCCCATCTCACTTGTTTTCTCTGGTCCTTCAAGATTCAAAGCCCCAGGTGGGAGAACGTGCTGGATCATGTACCTATGACCTGGCTTGCAGGGTGCAGAGGAAGGAAGATAAGACTTTACCCTAAGACTCACACAATGGGAAATGCAGGGGGGTTTGGATGCTGGGCAGTGAAAAACCCTCCTTTTTCCTGCTTTCTTTCTCTTTCCTCTTTTTCCTTTCCCTGATTTTGAGAAAGCCACTGTTATGGATTGAATTGTGTTCCCCAAAACTGTGTGTCAACTTGGCTAGGCCATGATTCCCAGTATTGTGTGGTTGTCCACCATTTTGTGATTTGATGTGATTATCCTACGTTTTGTAAATCCTAACCCTCTATGATGTTAATGAGGTGGGATTAGAGGCAGTTAGGTTAATGAGGCAGGACTCAACCTATAGGATTAGGTTATATCTTGAGTCAATCTCTTTTGAGATATAAAAGAGAGAAGCCAGTAGAGAGGAGAAGGACCTCATTATCACCAAGCAAGAAGAGCCAGGAGTGGAGCATGTCCTTTGGACTCGGGATCCCTGTGCTGAGAAGCTCCTAGACCCAGGGGAAGACTGATGACAAGGACCTTCCCCCTGAGCCAACAGAGAAAGCCTTCCCCTGGAGCTGGTGCCCTGAACTCAGACTTCTAGCCTCTTAAACTGTGAGAGAATAAATTTCTGTTTGTTAAGGCCATCCACTTGTGGTATTTCTGTTACAGTAGCAGTAGATAACTAACACAGTCACTGCCCCTCTCTGGTTTGCTAGCGGAGAGAGTTGGACTAAGATACTCTCAGTCCATCTATGTCTAATATTCTATGATCTCAGACCTCTCAAGAATCTAGTAAGGAAGGTACTAGGCTTACATTAAGAGTTTAATAAACACAGAGTCTAAGAACTTTTCTTTGATCTAATTAGTAGTTTTAAATGCTCATTTTTGATCCTGTTTCTCATTGAATATGAAATTTCTACATATGTCAACAAGTTATGTTTATTGAATTCCCCTTATAACACTAAATATTGAAGCATTTTTACCTTACTTGCCTTTTGATATTTCATGTTGACTTTAGTAGCTCCATCGTTACCCCCCCACAAACGTTAAAATGCATATAAAAATTAAGGTGAACCTTAGGGAAGAACAGTGGTAAAGGAAGATGATATTCTAGGAGGCCTTAGGGTCTACTCAATGTTGATGCATCCGTTTTACTTTAAAACTCTTATCTGTCTAATTATTTCACCATTTTGATTAAATGAAGCTAAAATTGGTATTGATGAAAAGAGAAAGCGCAATCAAAGAAGCAAATAATTGAACACAAGTAACTTTTATTTATACTCACTTAATAAAGTTAAGGAATAGTGTCAGATGCCAAAATCACTTCGTGAACTCAAAAGGCAGCATTGGGATGAAAGAGAAGAAAATAGCACAGAATGTTCTGAAAATTTTGGTCAATTTCAAAATTGTGAGAAACTTTTATACGAATTTGGCTATAGGGTCAGAATTGACTCGATGGCAATGGGTTTGGTTTTGGGGTTTTAGTTGTAAAACAACACTGATCCCTGGGTCACGAATATGTTCAGACCCTCCAATGATCCTTTCACATATCTTAATCATTTGTGGAATTCTAAAGTCCCCAGGCTCCCTTAAAGACAAAGTAACTGGTGGGCTTCCAGGTATGGCTGCTATATCTGGAAAATTTCAAATACTGTTCCATTTGAAATTATAATATAAAAACTAGCAAATAGTTTTCACTTTAAGTTGATCAAACAGTTTCTTCTAAACTCAGTAATGCATTCACCCTTTGCCCACTACCTAACCCAAGGTTACCTGGCTTATTTATCCAGTCCATCCAGTGTCCTGCTGCAATGACGCATGGAGCATAACAGCAAATACCTGGTAGTGATATAAACCCACTAATACATGCTTAAGAGTTGTGAACAGCACATTCAATGTAGGAAAAGGGACTCTGCCGGAAGAAGTCAGTGATGTCATTAGAAAGTGAAGATGATTTTGATGCTTTACTTTCATATGGATTTTGCAAAATATATCTCTCATGACTCCAGAGTCATTTTGTGTTCAGTCAACTGGAGAAACCTACTTTAGAAAACAACTGGGTTGTTTTGATGTCCCTTGTTGCTTTGAACAAACAGGCTGTGATTGTAAATTTTAACTGGTCAAAAGAGTAGTGGTTGTGGTAGTGAAGCGATTTTATGATCCATTTTTATTTTACTGCTTGTTTCACTGGAAGGCAATAATCACTCTTGGTATTTATAGAGTCGTTTGCATTTTCAAAGCACTTAACAATCATTAATCACTTTATCTCATTTTCATCTCAGTGGGATAGGTTGGTTAGAATGACACGGTCACAGAAGGAAAAAATGATCAGACAATAAAATATGAGAAACTCACAAAGTTAGTCACTCAAAGTATTGAGGGAGAACAAAATCCTGATTTTCACATCACTTGAGGGGAAAAGAGGGAAAGAAGGAAAAAAAATACACCATAGGTCCCCAATAAGAAATATTGCTTTTGTTTCTTATTTTTTATTAGTTTAGAGGAAAACAACGGAGCTTTGAAATTGCATTTTTAATGCAACTCCAGAGAGTGGGTGAAAGAAAGCAGGGCTCCTTGATACTTGTATTTCTAGGAGAAGGATGGGAATAAGCCAAGAACTGCAACAGGGGGTGTGGGCTCTCACAACATTTATTGATAGTAGTAACTTATAAAAGCCACTTATTGAACACTGAGCCAGATACTGTGAGCTAAGCCAGATACAGTACTCTACATCTATTGACACATTTTCTCCTCCTCACAACAAACCCATGAGATAGGAGCTTCTAGTACCACCAGTTAACAGAGGAGGTAAATGAGGCTTGGAGAGGCTGAGTGATTTGCTCATAATAAATAGCTCTCCAACCTGTAACTAAGTGACCCAAATCCATGGATTAATTTTTGTTAAATTGCTTTCCAGGAAGAAGCCCTGGTGGTGCAATGGTTAAAGCACTTGGCTGCTAACCGAAAGGTTGACGGTTTGAACCCACCAGCTGCTCTGGGGGAGAAAGATGTGGCAGTCTGCTCCTGTAAAGATTACAGCCTTGGAAACCCTGTGGGGCAGTTCTGCTCTGTCCTGTAGGGTCCCTATGAGTTGGAATAGACTTGATGGCAGCGGGTTTGGTTTTCGGTTTTGCTTTCCAGGTGATTTGCTTATTCCTTAATGGTAATTCACTGAGTAACAATCAAGGATGACCTGGGAATCTATGAACTCCTTGGTTCCCTGGATGAAAAAGTGCTGAACTCCAGTTGAAGAATTCTGGAGGACGCATTTGATAATGGTGAGTGCCCAACCCCCATGACCCAAGCTCCAGGAGTTGGGCTTGTTTCTCTCTCTTGTTGGAGACAAAATTCCATAGTCTATCGTCTAGATCTCAGGTAGGTCTCATCTTTACAGGCCACAGAGTTGTTACCAGTGGAGCAGCCTTAAGAGAGTATTTATGTAGCTGGTAGCTTAAGGTGAAGGCAGAGCCCTTACTCAGCAAATGTGGCCTAATAAACCAATCATAGGTAGGTCAAGGGGACTTCCCCATCAGTCTCTGAATTGAGGAACTGACCAGAATGATGATTGCAGATTTCACTAAGAACTACACATGGGCAAGGAAGGCATTCTCCAAGTAGTGCCTTTTAAGGACATACAAGACATGTGTCTTTGTCCCATGGGGAGTATATTCCCACGGGAATTGCTTCTAGTCCAATATCTGACCAGCAGGAAGCAATACCAAGATCTCACATGGCCCCCCTATATCACTGAGGCCCTAGAAGTGCCTGGTAGTCCCAGAGAGCATCAGGGATCACCGCTGAGACACTGTTGAACTTTGAATCTCTGTGATTTCTCTGTTTGCTTACTGCCTAATAGCCTTTGGTCTGCTAATAAATCTCTGTTATGTACAGCTTGGCCTCTTTGCTTCCAAGGGGAGGAACCAGAATCAGCCTATGGGGATGAGATAACTCTAGGATTCTGGGTGGGAACTTAAGCAAATAAAGGGGCACCGTAAAAGATAACTTCACCCTTTGCACATCATCTGCTTCTGACACAAAGTTTGGGTCATTAACCATATTTATTTACCCTTTTTCTTACCTCACAAATTGTGTATACTTCCTAATCTTGTCTTCTATGCTGAAATTTACCAGATCACAAAACAAAAAGCACTGGGTATGAAAACTTGACAGTTTTGTCCTATCTAAGCTCTGGAAAATTCTGGGCTCTGCTTAATTAAAATCAACAACTGCCAAAGTAAATGATTAACAGAAGAATGACTTCAATGAAAATGTGGATTAGATGACAAAAGAGGTGAGATTACACTTAAATTTGATGATCAGCACTTTTGCTCTGGTTCAGAATTTTGGTCTTTATATGGGACACTGAGTGAGCTTCCTGTCTACCTTCTTCAAAGTTCTCAGTTGAAAGGGGATGGTGGGAAAAAGGGGTGAAGAGGGGACCTGAGACAATCTTTACTTATTTCACAGTTTCTCCTAGAACCTGCCTGCTTAAACAAATACTTAGCAGTGATGTAACAAGAAAATACCTCCAAATCAATATTTTTAGACAAAACCCCATTACCATCTGTTAACTGAAAAGTAACTCTAAAATTCTCTGTAAAGCAGGAACTCTGTGGGTGACATATATACATGTGGAAAGAAAAAATGTAGCTAGCTGATAAGTGTATTCTTTCACCACCATAATTCTAGTTTTTTTCCTAATGTCAATTCCCACACAGATCCAAGTCACATAATACATTCTTACAACAGGACTCACCACCAGTCTGTCAGTTTGTCATACTGAGGTGGCTTACATGTTGCTATGAT
This sequence comes from Trichechus manatus latirostris, assembly GCF_000243295.1. Taxonomy (NCBI): domain Eukaryota; kingdom Metazoa; phylum Chordata; class Mammalia; order Sirenia; family Trichechidae; genus Trichechus; species Trichechus manatus. Next base: position 17,088,266 of record NW_004443982.1, on the reverse strand, counting down.
GCTGGAAGCTATGCCAATGGTATTTCAAATACCAGCAGGATCATCCATGGTGGACAGATTTCAGTGGAGCTTCCAGACTAAGACAGACTAGGAAAAAAGGCCTGGTGGTCTACTTCTGAAAATTAGACAGTGAAGACCCTATGGATCATTACAGAACATTATCTGATATAGTGCTGGAAGATGATTCCCCTAGGTTAGAAGGCACTCAAAATATACAGTGGCCACAACAGTGGACGCATCCATACCAACGATCATAAAGACAGTATAGGAGTGGGAAAAGTTTTGTTCTGTTGTACGTGGGGTCGCCATGTGTTGGAGCCAACTTGAAAGCAAGTAGCAACAACAGGACAGAGCTTTATGGCTCAGGAATCATCCCAGGGATATCAGCGCATAAGGATCTTTGGATTCTCCAATATCTTGAATATAACCTGGGACATAGCGGTTTCTTAAGGAAGAAAAGGAATATTGGACATTCATACCTTGGACTAAACTTAACTCAAAATGCGTCAGATCTAACGTAAAAAGTAAGGCTAGAAAACTTACAGGAAATGACATAGGAGAAAATATTTATGACATAGGGTTAGGCAAAGAGTTCTTACATATATCACCAACAGCACAACCCATAAAAAGAAAAAAAAATTATAAATTGGACTTGACCAAAATTAAAAACTTTTGCTTTGTGAAAGACACTGTTAAGAGTATGAAAGACAAGCTACAGCCTGGGAGAAAATATTTGCAGATCACATATCCAATAAAAGTCTTATATCCAGAATATTAAAAAAAAAATCTCAAAACCAAACAATGAAAAAACAAACACCCCAATTTAAAAAAAAAAAAAGGTGGACAAAAGATTTAACGGAGACTTCACCACAGAATGTATACGGATGGCAAATACACACATGAAAAGATGCTCAACATCATTAGCATTTAGGGAAATGTAAATTAAACTCACAATTAGTTACCACTACACACCTATTTCAGAAGAAAGGCCTGGCAATCTGCTTTGGAAAAATCATACATTGAAAACTCTATGGAGGACAGTTCTACTCTGACATAGATAGGGTCATTAAGAGTCAGAATTGACTAGACAGCAACTAGTTGCACACCTATTAGGACAGCAACAATGGAAAATACTGATAATAACAAGTGCTGACAAGGATGAGAAGCAATGAGAATGCTCATACATTACTGGTGGGACTGCAAAATGGTACAGCCATTTTGGAACACAGTTTGGCAATTTCTTCAAAAGTTAAGTATACATCTACAATATGACCTAGCCATTCTACTCCTAGTTATTTACCCTAGAAAAATAAAACTTATGTTCACAAAAAACCTACACAAATGTTTGTAGCAGCTCTATTTATAAGCTCCAAAAACAAGAAATCCAAATGTCCTTTAATGAGTGAATGGATAAACAAACTGGTATATCCATACAATGGAATAGTACTCAGCAGTTAAAAGGATATTGATACACACAACAACTTGGATAAATCTCAAAGGTACGCTGAGTGAAAGAAGCCAATCTCAAAATATTATATATTATAGGATCCATTTTTATTGCATTTTGGAAAAGGCAAAACTATAGGGGACAGGACTAACTGTCCACAGCTACTAAGGCCTCCACCGGACTGAGTCCAGTACAGCTAGATGGTGCCCGGCTACCACCACTGACTGCTCTGACCAAGAGCACAACAGAGGGTTCTGGACAGAGCTGGAGAAGGATGTAGAACATAATTCTAACTCACAAAAAAAGACCAGATTTACTGGCCTAAAGGAGACTGGAGAAACCCCAAGAGTATGGCCCACAGACACCCTTTTAGCTCAGTGGTGAAGTTATCTCCGAGGTTCACCATTCAGCCTGGGAGTGGACAGCCCCGTAAAACCAAATGAGACTAACAAGGTACAGTAGTCCAGTGACAAGGGCCAGAAGGCAGAAGGGGACGAAGAAGCTGGTGATAGGGAACCCAAGGTTGAGTAAGGATATAGTTGATGTGTTGTGAGATTGTTAACCATTGTCATAGGGCAACATTTGTAGTAACGGTTAAATGAGAAACTATTTTGTTCTGTAAGCCTTCGTCTTTAGTGAGAATAACAGCACAATTGGAAGAGCGTAGTCAATGTCACTGAACTGTGCATGTAGAAATTTTTGAAATGTTGTATCTTTGGCTATGTGTATTTTCACCAAATAAAAAGGTTGAGAAGTTAGAAGGTTGACATGTTGTAGGGTTGTTAACCAATGTCGTAAAACAATATGTGTACTACTATTTCATGAGAAACTATTTGTTCTGTAAGCCTTCGCCTGAAGTACAATAAAAAAAACACACACACACACACAAAAAAAAAACTGTGACATGGACACTTCTGCTGAAAGTAGTCTAGAAATGCAATTGAAGCTGGGTAGGTTGTTGATCTAAATAAAATTTGGGGTTCTCTTGGTAAAGAAGAAAGGGAGAATGGAAATTTGGTAGGCTACCTGCAGTCTCTACCATGGTCAGTGTTGCAAAAATACTGCTTGTGGATGGAGTGGAAGTCCCCTTCTCTCCCCAGTGGGCTGCATTGAATGCCTAGAAGAGTGGTTCTCAGAGTGTGGTCTCCAGACCAGCAGCATCAACATCACCTGGGAGCTTGTTAGAAAGGCAAATTCCCCAGCTCCACCCCAGACTTAGTGAATCAGAAGTAGGTGGGGCCAGTAACCTGTGTTTACATACCCTATAGATGATCTGATTCATGCTAAAGTCTGACATTTGGCAATGTCTGGAGACTTTTTTTGTTGTCACAACCTGGGAGGTGAAGGGGGTGTTGCTCCCAGCATTTAATGGGTAGAGTCCCTGGGATGCTGCTAAACACCCTACAATGCACAGGATAGCCCCCTACAACAAAGAATTATTCAGCCTAAAATTTTTATAGTCCTGAGGTTGAGGAACCCAGTGTTAGAAGGAAAGAAGAGGGTATGTGTGTTGGGAGGGCAACAGTGTCTGCTGTGGATGGAACTACACATATAGAACCTCTCTATCAGTGTAGCTGGCTTTAGTCTATAGCCTGTCCGGAATGATGGGAGCTTATGTGATTACATTAGCCAGCTGGCCCTCATTTCACAACTGTCAGAGACCCAAATAAATAATACAGATTTGTGCAGACTAAAATTAGAAAAGAGAAAAAAATGGTGATTATTTGGAAATATAATTTGAATATGCCTATCTAGATCCTCTGAGACTGCAGTCTAACACATAAACAGGATTGAAAGTATGAAAATATGGTACCCTGTCACTCTAGCTGATTTCCCTAGCTCTGAATGTAACAATGCCTTGGTAGCTATGTATAATTAATGCCTTTTAATATTTAAAAGATATTAAGAACCTTGTTTTGGTATGATGTTGGTATGTATCTAAATTGCTTTCACAATTTCAGTAAGTCACTCTCTAAGCACTATACCAATGGTTAGTATTTTTTATATCCACCTATCTTGATGTTTGGCCATTAGTAATAAATGGTATAATAAAATATATTTGTGATTTAAAAAAAAAAACTATAGGGGACAGAAAACAAATCAGTGGTTGCCAAGAGGTTAGAAGTGGGAGGAGGGTGTGACTACAAAAGGATTTAATGAGGGTGTTTTTTTCTGGGTGATGGAACCATTCTGTATCCTGATTGTGATGATAGTTACTCGACTTTATACATGTGTTACAACTCATAGCACTGTATACCAAAATAAAGAGGTAAATTTACTGTATTTTAAAATTAAAAAAATAACAAAGCATTTTAAGTATATTCAAGAAAAAGAAATAAATAAAAAGAGGGGAGGAAAACAAGTGTCATTTCCATTTGCAGATAAGGAAACTGACTTGCCCAAGGTCATTCAACTAATTAACCTTTGGCTCAACTGCTAACCAAAAGGCTAGCAGTTTGAATCCACTCAAAGTGCCTCGAAAGAAAGGCCTACCAATCTACTTCCAAAAGATCGTAGCATTGAAAACCCTATGGAGCACAGTTCTACTCTGAAACACGTGAGGTTGCCGTAAGTCAGAACCAACTCTATGCCAATGGGCTTTTGCGTTTTTTGTTATTCCCTCCCTGTTGTTACATGCAAAATAAACCTTCAAAAACTTAAGACAGAGGCAGAGCCAACATGGCGCTATAGACAGAAGCACCACGTCGTCCCTCCCCAGCAAAGATTGGAAAAATTAAGTAAAACAGAGATAAATGTCAGTCCTGGAACCCTAAGCATCAAATGGAGAAATAAAGAACTCAACTAAGCACCAAATGGAATAAGAAACTGACAGAGAACAGAGAGCAAGGAGAGTTACGAGCAAAGGTCTCCTATCGGCTAATGCAGCAAGGATCCACCATCTTGGACTCCTGTCAGAGATCAGCAGACAGGGAGTATGGAAAAACAGGTTCAGGGAGCTCCCAGCAGGAGACAGAGCACCTGGTAACCAGCAAGACATTCTTTCCGACCTCCTATCCTGCCTCCCCCTGCTTGGCCTTTGCTGCTTCCTGGCTGGCTGATCTGTGGCTTCCGGGTGGGCTGACTCCCGGCTTTCCAGGGGGCCGATTTGCTGCTTCCTGGTGGGCCGCAACCATGGCACAGGAGGCTCCGGTTTCATACCGCATGGATTCACCCCGCCCACATCGGCTGGCTTCTTCACTGCTATTTCTTTGCTGCTGGTGTTGCTTTTTTCGGGTTCTTTTGGTTTCTTCCTGCCTCTCACCTCCTCCCCTCCTTTCTCTCGAACACATGACTCCATGTGCCATCTTTGCTTCTTCTTGACAGGCTGTGAAGTGCTGCTTGGCTGAGGAACTGCTTCTCCAGTCCATGCTGCCATGTTGGTGGGATCCCTGGGGGCTTTTTTGTTTGTTTGTTTTCTCTTTCTTTTTTCCTTTTTATTTTTCTTCACTTCTCGGTTTCTTGTCTCTTTCTACTTACCTTCTTTTCCTGTCTCCTGAATACCTGGTGCTGTGAATCATCTCCACCCCTCCTAGACAAGCTGTACTGATCATCTCGAGTGAAGCAGAAAAGGTATTCGACAAAGTCCAACACTCATTCCTGATAAAAACTCTCAATAAAATAGGTATAGAAGGGAAACTCCTCAACATAATAAAGGGCATCTCTACAAAACCAACAGCCAACATCATTCTTAATGGAGATAGCCTGAAAACATTCCCCTTGAGAACAGGAACAAGACAAGGATATCCTTTATCACCACTCCTATTGAACATTGTGCTGAAAGTCCTAGCTAGAGCAATAAGGCAAGAAAAAGAAATAAAGGGCATCCAAATTGTAAGAAAGAATTAAAACTGTCCTATTTGCAGATGATATGATACTACATATAGAAAACCCAAAATACTCCATGAGAAAACTACTGGAACTAATAGAAAGATTCAGCAGAGTAGCAGGATACAAGATAAACGTACAAAAATCAGTTGGATTCCATCAATAAAGAGAATGATGGAAAGGAAATCAGGAAAACAATACCATTTATAATAGCCCCTAAAAAAAATACTTAGGAATAAGTCTAACCAGGAATGTAAAAGACCCATACAAAGAAAACTACAAAACACTACTGCAAGAAACCAAAAGAGATGTACATAAATGGAAAAACATACCATTCTCATGGATAGCATCATGGATTGAATTATGTCCCCCCAAAAATGTGTATATCAATTTGACTGAGCCATGATTCCCAGTATTGTGTGATTGTCCTCCATTTTGTGACTGTAATTTTATGTTGAAGAGGATTAGGGTGGGACTGTAACACCCTAAGGTCACATCCCTGATCCAATGTAAAGGGAGTTTCCCTAGGGTGTGGCCTGCAACACCTTTTATCTTACAAGAGATAAAAGGAAAGGGAAGCAAGCAGAGAGTGCGGGACCTCATACCACCAAGAAAGCAGTGGCAGGAGAAGAGCCCATCCTTTGGACCCGGGGTCCCTGTGTGGAGAAGCTCCTAGTTCAGGGGAAGACTGATGAGAAGGCAAACAGAGAGAGAAAGTCTTCCCCTGGAGCTGATGCCCTAAATTGGACTTTTAGCCTACTTTACTGCGGGGAAACAAACGTCTCTTTGTTAAAGCCATCCACTTGTGGTATTTCTGTTAGAGCAGCACTAGGTGACTGAGACAGATAGGTAGACTCAACATTGTGAAAATGACAATTCTACCCAAAGCAATCTACATATACAATGCAATCCCGATCCAAATACCAATAACATTCTTTAAAGAGTTGGAAGAAACAATTATTAACTACATATGGAAAGGGAAGAGGCCCTGGATAAGTAAAGCATTATTGAAGAAGAAGAATAAAGTAGGAGGACTCACACTACCTGACCTCAGAACCCACTATACAGCTACAGTAGCCAAAACAGCCTGTTACTGGTACAACGACAGATACATTGACCAATGGAACAGAACTGAGAACCCAGATGTAAATCCATCCACCTACAGTCACCTGATCTTCAACAAGGGCCCAAAGTCCATCAAATGGGGAAAAGACAGTCTTTTAAACAAATAGTGCTGGCAAAATTTGATGTCCATCTGCAAAAAAATAAAACAGGACCCATACCTCACACCATACACAAAAACTAATTCAAAATGGATCAAAGACCTAAATATAAAACCAAAATCTATAAAGATCATAGAAGAAAAAATAGGAACAACACTAGAGACCCTAATACATGGCATTAATCTGATACAAACCCATAACTAACAATATACAAACTCCAGAAGATAAGCTAGATAACTGGGATCTTTTAAAAATTAAATACTTATGCTCATCAAAAGACTTCGCCAAAAGAGTAACAAGAGGACCTACAGACTGGGAAAATATTTTTGGCTATTACAAATCCGACAAAGTTCTAATCTCTAAAATCTACAAGAAAATCCAACACCTCTACAACAAAAAGACAAATAATCCAATTAAAAAATGGGCAAAGGAAATGAACAGACACTTCACCAAAGAAGACATTCAAGCGGCCAACGGACACCTGTGGAAATGCTCGCGATCACTAGCCCTTAGAGAAATGCAAATCAAAACCACAATGAGATACCATCTCACTCTGGCATTACTGGCACAAATCAAAAAAACAGAAAATAACAAATGTTGGAGAGGCTGCGGGGAGATTGGAACTCTTACACACTGCTGGTGGGAATGCGAAATGGTACAACAATTTTGGAAAACGATATGGCGCTTCCTTAGAAAGCTAGAAATAGAAATACCATACGTTCCAGCAACCCCACTCCTAGGAATATATCCTAGAGAATAAGAGCCATCACATAAATAGACATATACACATCCATGTTCATTGCAGCACTGTTCACAATAGCAAAAATATGGAAACAACCTAGACGCCCATCAACAGATGAATGGATAAACAAACTATGGTACATACACACAATGGAGTACTATGCAACAATAAAGAACAATGATGAATCTGCACAGCATCTCACAACATGGATGAATCTGGAGGGTATTATGCTGAGTGAAATAAGTCAGTCACCAAAGGACAAATATTGTATGAGACCACTACTATAAAAACTCATGAAAAGGTTTACACACAAAAAGAAACAATCTTTGATGGTTAGGAGGGAAAGGAGGGGTGGGGGTGGAAAAACACTAAATAGACAAAAGATAAGTGGTAACTTTGGTGAAGGGTAAGACAGTACACAATACTGGGGAGGCCAGCACAACTTGTTCAGGGTAAGGTTATGGAGGCTCCATGGACAAATCCAGACTCTGTTAGGGACCGAATCACTGGGCTGAGGGCTGTGGGGACCATGGTCTCAGGGAACATCTAGCTCAATTGTCATGACACAACTTATAAAGACAATGTTCTACATTCTACCTTGGTGAGTAGCGTCTGGGGTCTTAAAAGACTGTGAGCAGCCATTTAAGATACTCCACTGGTCTCACCCTTCAGGAGCAAGGGAAAATGAAGAAAACCAAAGATACAAGGGAACGATTAGTCCGAAGGACAAATAGACCGCAACTACTATGGCCTCCACCAGACTGAGTCCAGTACAACTAGATGGTGCCTGGCTACCACCACTGCCTGCTCTGACAGGGATCACAATAGAGGGTCCTGGACAGAGCTGGAGAAAAATGCAGAACAAAATTCTAACTCAGAAAATAATGAGACTTACTGGCCTGACAGAGACTGGAGAAATTCCTAGAGTATGGCCACCAGACACCTTTTTAGCTCAGTAATGAAGTCACTCCAGATGTTTAACTTTTAGCCAAAGATTAGACAGACCCATAGGATAAAATGAGACTAAAGGGGCACACCAGCCCAGGGGCAAGGACTAGAAGGCAGGAAGGGACAGGAAAGCTGGTAATAGGGAACCCAAGGTCAAGAAGTGAGAGTACTGACATGTCATGGGGTTGTTAACCAATATCGTAAAACAATATATGTATTAACTGTTTAATGAGATGCTAGTTTGTTCTGTAAACCTTTATCTAAAGTGCAATAAAAATAAAGATTCCAAAAAAAAAAAAACCTTAAGGCAAATTGTGTACTAATTAACGTACGTTTGGCTGAAAGTAATAAAAATTCCAATTCAGAGTGGCTTAAACAATAAAACATTATTTCACATAACAAGGTGTCCAGTGGTAGGGAGGGCCATGGGGTTGGTTAATTTAGCAATTCAATGATGTCATAAAAGGCCAAGATTCCTTCCTTACTCCATGCTGCCAACCACAGCTTCATTCTAAGGCTGCTTCCCCTCATCGTCACCGGATGGCTACCAGTCTGAGACAGGGATACGTACTTCTTTGTTTGCATCCGGTGGAAGACACATCACCGGCAACAATCCCACAGAGTTTGGAGGATTTAGCCAAAGTGTGTACTGCATGCAAATGCTGTGGTTTCTTAGCATCTTAAGGATTCCAGACAACCTGCTATAAAAATTATTTATGGAATTAGTAACACCCTGAAATAAACCAAAGCCTCTCCGAGTAGTAACAACCATATGTCTTGTTTCCACAGAATTCAAATTTGCAATAGTTTTTGGGGCAGTGGCTATGCCCATGTTCTTAAACACCATACCTCATGTTTGATTAACATGTTAAAGTTTCCCAAGCACTGTAATAGCTCATCTTAAGAAACTGTTAGTTGGACAGATGAGGACTCTGAGGGTCTCTGGGGAGTCAAGTGACTTGGTCAAAGTAACCATCAGTTAGTGAACAAGCCAGAGATCACATCTGATCTTCAAATATCCTTCCCATCATTCTTCCTTTACATCAATCACATCAATTCTCTCTTCAGTGCTTGGATTCACTAGTGCTGCAAGGTGGCAATCTCAAAGAAATATTACAAGTTCATTCATGATGCTTACAAGCTTAAAGTGTGAGGTAATTAACATTCTTTCTATCTCCAATAGGAGCCCTGGTGGTGCAATGGTTAGTGCTCTGCTGCTAATCAAAAGGTAGTGGTTTAACCAAAAGGTTGAACTCACCAGCTGTTTAGCAGGAGAAAGATTCGGCAATCTGCTTCCATAAAGATGGCAGTCTTGGAAACCCTACGGGGCAGTTCTACTGTCCTATAGGGTCGCTATGAGCCGGAATTGAGTCAATGGCAACGGGTTAATGGGTTTTCTATCTCCATTAGTAACATTTGGTTATTTGCAATTTTAGACTTAAATGTGGTATGATAAACGTGAAATTCAGGAGCCTCATTAACTCCTCCGTTTCCCTGTCCTCAGCATTTAATCAACTGTCCGATCAGGTGGATTCTAACCGCTAAATCTCTCTGGCACTCATCCCCTTTTATCTATTTCCACTATCACAGTGCATGTTTAGGATCTTGTTACAACACAAAACCTCTTTGTCTCTTTGCCCCCAGTTTCTCCCCATTGCACTTATGATGTTGGGTTAATCTTTTCAAAACACAATGCAGATAATGACATATGTCACCTGTCTGCCCCATCTCTAAAACTTTAATAATCTTTATTTGAATGCAGATTAAATTCTTAACTCCATAATCTGGCTTTAAAAGCCCTCAGCAATCTGGCTCCAATCTTTCTTCCCAAGGAAGAGAATTCCCCTTTCTGAGTGAGTGTTGCAGGCAGTGGTTTGCTGCAGCCAGCTCCCAGTGGCTAGCAAGAGTCAATTTTGCACCTCTTTTCCCAACTCTATGTTCAATGATGTCACACTGGTAGCTCAAAGTTGACCATAGTGTTAATATTTACACCACACAAATTGGCAAATGCTATACATCAGAGCTTGTTCTTTTTTCTTTCTCCTTTTTTTTTTTTTTTTTGAGAGCTGGTTGTTAAACATTTGCTAGCACATTACTAGTTGCAGGGTATCTGGGACTACACCTGAGAGTGTGGGTGCAATATGGGGGACAGAGATGTGGACACTGAAAGTCCAGGTATGAATTCAGAGACAGGAGGGCCTGGAGGAAGAGCACAAGAAGTAGATAGTAATATCATTGGGAAGGTAGATCTGGGCAAAGGTTGGGTTCCTGCAGAAGCAGACACTGAGAAAGAGACTGGGGTTCAAGTAGTTTATTTGGAAGATGATCACAGGAAACACTAGTAGGGGACTGAGAGAGGGGAAAGCAGCCAATAGAGGGTGGACTGCTGAGCAGGTTACTGATGTGGACACCTGGGGCTCAATCCCATTGGGGACCTTTGGGGGAGCTTGTAGAACACACCTCATAATTGACAACACAAGGGGTGAGGAATGTGGAGAGTCTATCCATCAACTCCCATCTAGCATTATTTGAGGGCCTTGCCAAGGAATGTTGACTATTCTCAATTACACCTGAAACCAGAGAAAGCCCTCGGGCAGACAGCTGTAGGTGCTTGCATTAAGAAGTGGCAGGTATGTAGGGCAAGAGTAAATGACAACAGGATATGACTAGGAAACTGACACTCATGGTTTTATGCTTTTCATAGTGTGCTTGGTGGTGGTAGGGCTTTACTTAAATGGTCAATAATTGGGTAAATCCACCCCTCCAATTGTGAATCATTTGTTGTTACCCTTCATATCCTATTTTTCCTTCCTCTGTGTCTACTCATAGATTCCTTCTTTTGCTGTGATATCCTTTGTAGCTCCCTACAGTTTTGACAATTTCCTAATTCTTTCCAGTTCTTCAAGGACCAGTGCCACCTCCCCCAGGAAGCCCATCCACTTCCTGATGGAATCTGGATGAGGGCCAAGTCAATCTGGAGGTCCTATGGGACCTGAAGCAAGGAATCAGGAAACAAGCCCCTTCCCCTTGGTTAGGACGCTTGGGGTCAGGGAGCAGAGATAGAAGTTGTGTTCTGAAGACATTCCAAATGGTGAACTCCATGAGGGCAGGGATTCATCACTCCTGTTTATCATTATGTCTCTCAGAGCCCATCCAGCGCATACCTGGCCTATGGTGGGTACACAATTGTTGTTCGTAGCACTGATAATATGAGTGAATGGAGGGCTGGGTGAACAAATGAATCTGGGTAGGGAGCCAAACAAGAGTGGGGGCAGTTGAGGCTGAATTAGAGGAATCACGGAGTAGGTCAATAACAGCACCTGTATGAATTCTGAGGATGGACATCAAAGTCCGTAAGGTGTGTTTCCACAAATGCCAGTGAGGTAACCTGTCTTTTGAGATTTAGTGAAATGGCCTTTAGCTTCACCCACTTGTGATGCAACTCCTCCCTTCCAATCTCTCTGGGGGTGATGGGTAATTTCAGTTCTTCTTAGTCCCCTCTGGCTCTGAGCTCTCACCTCCATAGAACTATGAGGGTTTATAAGTTGCTTCCACATCTCAGAAGTGCTGCTTGCATTCTCTACCACAGCACTGCAGACATTTATTTTTTATTTCTGCCCAAGCATTGCTCATACAAGCTGTTTGCGTGGGTAGCAGGCTTTACTGAAATATGGGTTGAGGAGGGGCTTTACATGAGCATAAAGTTCAGCCTCTTCTCCCTCGGGCTCCCTGCAAACATTCAATTTCCTTCCCTGTATTACATACAGCAATTTAGCTCTCTGAAATCTATCCAACAGCTGGCCCATTTTCCTGTTCAAAGATGCTTTACTGTCTTTTCAAACAAAGCAGCCATCTATTCTCCTACTTGGTGCATTCACTCTATAACTTCTCACCTTGGTGGCTTTGCAAGCAGTTATTTCTGCCTAGAATATTCTTTCCAGGACAGAAATATTTGGCAGAGGTTTGGAAATTTCAGTCTTTCTCTTTATCCCTCTTCAGTTTCTGTAAGTAGAAGGGAACAGTATCCAGATTTGTTTCCCCGCTGATATTAATTATGCCATCACAACCACCTCTGCCCCTGAAGTGGCCATTGAAAAACAAAACAAATCCATTGCCAGCAAGTCGATTCTGCTCATAGCGACCCTATAGGACAGTGTAGAACCGCCCCATAGGGTTTCCAAGGAGTGCCTGGTGGATTTGAACTGACGACCTTTTAGTTAGCAGCCAAGCTCTTAACCACTGTACCACCAGGGCTCCAAAGTGGCCAAGGTTGGAAAAATAGTGTTATTTAAAAAACTATGGCCACTTTCATAGCTGTTTTTAAAATAACACTATTTTTCCATTACACAAACTTTTAGCAAGAGTTTACCTGGGTGAGCTAAAGTCATAGAAATTGACCTGAAAGGGCAGCCCCCACCCCTTTCCATCTTCCCCGCCTCCCACTCTTCCCAGTTTAGGACACTTCCCCTTTTCTGTGATGCTGTAGGACTTTAACTGGACCTCCCTATGGGCTTGTATTATGGGTACATTTTTTACAAATCTTATCACCCTTACTGAACTGTAAACTCTGTGAACGTGAGATATGAGGCTCATCTTCCTTCTCTGCAACTCCTGTCTAGTCTAATATCCAGCATATAACAGATGTAGAAAACAGCTAATTTATAATTGTGGATGAATGGATGTGGAGCTGCAGGTGACCCCTTAGTGATCTGGAGAGGCTGCCATGGGAGGGGTATATGGTACCCTCTCTCCCCACTTCTACTGATTGTAGATTCCTCCTAGAATCAATTGGCAAGTCTTTATTGAAGACCTACTATGTGCAAGGTACACTGGGAGCTCTAGGACTGAGATCTTTTTATCTTCCCTCTGTGTCCTCTCTGGCCCCTGGGTGGTCAAAAGTTAAGCACTGAACTACTAGCTGAAAGGTTGGCAGTTTTTTAATTTTTTAGAGGCGTCTCAGAAGACAGGCCTTACGATCAGCTTCGGAAAGATCACAGCCTTGAAAACCCTATGGAGCAGTTCTACTCTACACCCATGGGGTCTCCATGAGTCGGGATCAACTCAACCGCAACTAACCACAACATCTCTCCAGCTTCCTGCCACCAAAATTAGCTTCCAAGGCATTTCTTTCTGTTTGTTTTTGTGGCAAGTCTGGGACTTAAAGGTAGGAAGGTACTATCGCTGCAAATACGGCTGTCATGTCTACATCTGGGATTTTACACTGCCAATTCACATTTCTGAATGAGTTCTTTCTATGTACCCTCATGGCAGCTAGCACTGCAGTGCCTTGCATACATTATACACTCAATGAGCACTTGTCAATTGATTTTGAATAAGTATGTGACAGCATAAATATATTATGAAAAATGAGGAGGCTGGGCACCAAAAGAGTCAGGATTCCTTCTCAGAAAATACACAGCACTGGAGCTTGGCTTAAAGGTCAAATGCTCCTGCACCCTGCCCTGCACTATCTCTTTCCAGGGGAATCTGATAAGGTAGTTGAGGGTGATTTACCTTTGCTCCCTCACTGCAATAGAGAGCATTCTTAGCTTTTAGGTGGCTCCCACTGGCTAACTTGGCGTGGAGTTCTCCAGAGCACAGAATCATCCTTTTCACTATCAAAAGAAGATGCTGATTAATTTGAGGACTCTGCTGTACAATGCAGCTCTTAGAAATGGTTACAATTTCGTGGTTCGAAATTTTCGGTAAGTGCCGGCCAGAGATTTGGGGTCTGATTTAGGAACTGGGGTGATAAATGAAATTATATTCTTCAGAGGTATGCAGCCACAAAAGGCCTCTTTCTTCAGGGTGTAGTGCCCCGTTCTACTCTTATTTGATGCAGCTGTCTCTAATTCCAGCTGAGCTTTCATTTCTCAGCCTGTCTGCAATCAGATTTCATCAGGCACTGCGGAGGAAGCTAACTGAGGAGGTATAACAGATGAAATGTTCTTAACACCTGTTTGCATACATTCTAAAGGAGCAACTGGCTGAAGGAATTTAGGGGAACTAATTTACACAGGGCCATCAGCTTGTATTTAGGTTTGCTTGAAAACAACACATCACTCTAGGGCATCGGGATTTATCAGTTCTTTAAGAAACAGGCCTCCAAAAGCAACTCGATATTTACAAAGCTGCTACAAAGGAGCCTTAGATATGACAGGATAATGGTATTTTATTTTTAATCCAAATTTGAAATCCATCCCTGAAGTTCTTGGTGGCCTGTACAAAGGAGGCTTGTCTCCAGTGAATTCATTGTAAAAGCTTATACCCTGATTCTGGCTGCTGAGCAAGCAGTTGGTGAAGGTGGCATGGGGTGTGTTAGTGGGGAAGGGATCAGGGAAGATGAGTTAGCTGGATAAGCAAGGCCTTCAGGTGTGGACATCATCGCCCAAAAGCTACTAGAGTAGTTGCATGTTAACAATTCGAATTTTCCCCAGAGCCTCTACTAACCTCAAAACCACCTCACTGACTTCCTAAAGGAAGGAGCTTCCAGTCTGAACTTTTCACCCAACTGTTAGGAAGAGGGCCTGTAACAGTGGCCCTGGGTCTCCCTTCTGACTCCCTCTTTGGGCCGACTGATGGCTCTAGGCTTTCTGGACTCCACCATTAACACCACGTCTTTGGTGAATATAAGGCTCTCAGAAGGCAGAATGACATTGTAAAAGATACTGTAAATTAAACCCAACGTTTTAGATCTAGGTGGGCCCTCAGAGCCACTGAATAATACCTTCTCTTACTTTACTGATAAGGGAAATGAAGCCCAGAGAGATTAAGGGGCTGACCAATTAGTGCCAGAGTTAGACCCTGTAGCCCAAGTATCTGGAGAAAAACATAGGTTTTGGATTCTAAAGATCTAGGTTCAAAGCCTAGCTTCACCACTTGCTAGCTATATGACCTTGAGAAGGTTACTAAACTTTTCTGCAAATATTGCTTCACCTATAAAATGGGGAAAAGAATAACCCCTGCTCTGCCTCCATCAGAGGGTGGTTTGATTATTCATTCAACAAATCTTAATCAGCACCTACTTTGTGCAAGGTGTTGAGGATATAGTGGTAAATAGATATTTAATTCCAGCCACATGGAGTCACAGTCTAGTGATAATGAGATAATATGTGTGAAAGCTGGAAAGTGACAGACCAATGTTAATAATTTATTTTATTACTCCATTCCATTGACTTACATCAGAGAAAAGTGTGATGAAATTTTATTCCATAGCTTTTATTAAGAATCATTGCTCAGATGAAAATACTCAATTGAATGAAAAATCCAAGCTTAGAATTTAAACTTGCACTTCTCTTTGAAAATTATAGCAATGGTTGATATTGTACAATTATTACAAAGTAAATTTTACAAGTAAAACCTCTTCCAAATGTTTGGGCTTTTTTGATATTTACTAATATTCTATTGTCTACATTCAGTCACCAGACCACACTTCTGAAAATCCTGGCTAGCCATCTCTCACAAAGAATGGGAGCTGGGGCAAAAGTATGGCCAAATCAGCCCATATGTGAAAATATGAAAGCCTTCAGTCACCCATGTTACTAGAAGCTCAATAGTGTGGGTCTTTAATGAAAAATGGGATAACGTCCAAAGGGTGGCATTCTCACGTGGCATGAGTATCTTTCCTACTCTTTTAATTAGCCACACTAGCTTCCAGGTAGACGTACTCAGAATTGCTGATCTCCAGCAAGACCTACAACCTTTAAAAACACCCTCAAAAACAGAGAAATGCTCCCTGTCAGCTTTGCCTGTGTTATACTTTTTGACCTTCAGCCTTCCACAGTTTCCCCCCATAGCTCTTGGAAAAGGGGGAGGAGCCTTGTTGTTACTACAAAACATACCACGTGAGTTGACCAGTAGAGAGTAATAGGAAATAACATGGTTAGGGTTTGGCAATGCCCCAAAACAGGGATCACTCAGTTCTGAAGTAAGTAGCCCTACCGCCATGGACATGATAAAATAACAGCTTAATTAACTGAGGCTGAACCCATTCCCACAGGCTTCTGGATCAATCATTTTTAGTCAATTATTATTATTATTTTTTTTTTTTTTTACAAAATCAATAGGATAAGATGCCAAGACTGCTGAAAACACCCAATCCACAGGCTTTTCATCTCTCAAACAAGGCTCTGGAGCCTGGCTCTGTTTGGATAACAGAGAGTATCCTATGATTTATTGGCTATTAGGAAAACCACTTATAGCTTTTAAAGAAACCACTAAAAAATACCTTTCTTTATCATAGCAGATCAATTTGTAAGTGCAGTTCAATTTCATCTCACAAATAGGAATCTCTTCAGAGAATATTGAGCTAAGCCACCCAATTCTGTGGAGGTTATGGATTGGAGCCTGAGGTGACTAGTTTTCAGGTATTTCATTCCAGACCTAAGGGCTTACATAACTCATTATGTTTCCTCTTACCCTACACACATGCCCATCAATACACATGTGGACACACAAGACAGGGCGATTACAGGCCATCCATGCTCATGAGGAGAGGAGAGTGCTCTTTGATTATTCACACTTTGTGTAATAACTGAAAATTAATGCCTTTTTAAAAGCCTGTTTCTTTTTTATTTTCTGCTGCAAAAGACCTCTTTATTTTAGTTTTTAAATTGTACTTTAGATGAAGGGTTACAGAGCAAATTAGTTTCTCATTAAACAATTAATATACATATTGTTTTGTGACATTGGTTGCCAACCGCACGTCGTGTTAATACCCTCCCCTTCTAGACCTTGGGTTCCCCATTTCAATTCATCCAGCCTTCCTGTCCTCTCCTGCCTTCTCGTCCTTGCCCCTGGGCTGGTATGCCCATTTAGTCTCATTTTGTTTTTGTTTTATGGGCCTGTCTAATCTCAGGAGTGACTTCAGTACTGAGTTAAAAGTGTGTACGGGGGCCATGCTCTCGAGGTTTCTCCAGTCTCTATCAGACCAGTAAATCTGATCTTAAAAGCCTATTTCTTAAGGAGACTTGGTTGCACAGTGGTTAAGCACTCGCCTGCTACCTGAAACGTTGGTGGTTCGAACCCACCAGCTGTTTTGCCAGAGAAAGATGTGGCAGTTTGCTTCCGTAAGGATTTACAGCCTTGGAAACACTGTAGGGAAGTTCTACTCTGTCCTATAGGGTCGCTATGAGTTGGAATCAACTCAACGGCAATGGGGATTTTCGGTTTGTTGTTTAACTTGACTTCAGAAAATCAGGAATGGAATGGAGTCATGCTGTTTTCCTTGGGCAATAGTAGTATTTGGTTTTGCATTTTGTTATTTTAATAATTTAGTGATTTAACTAAAGTAAAAGAAGTAGAGGTAGTTGCAGATTTTGAACAGTTTTAGGCCACCAGAACTTTAATAGTGGGTCTGCACAAGGCTAAACCTCATCTGAATTCTTCAGTTTTCAGATGTGGAGAATTTTCACAACTTCTGGATATTGAAGCTCTAGAGAATCTTAGAAACAATCTTGTCATCCAGTTAGCAATGATAATTTATACCAAATACGGGTATGTGGCAATAGTGAGGAATGTTACAAATAATTTTTTATTAATAAAGTAAATTCATCTTATTTAAGAATGATCTGTGAGAGTTTTTTTTTTTCCCAAGTAAGTGGGATCAGATTCAATGTTTTTGTGAAAATAAAGTCAGTCTCGCTTGTATACATTCAAATATGCCTTCTTGGGAAGGAAAGAAAGGGATAGAATTAAAGCCAGGCCACTAAGAATTCAGATGGCTCCAGTATGGCCCATGGGGATATCTTGTGTTTATAAGTTTCATGAGTGTTGTGGAAGGCATTGAGAAACGTGGATTTTGTTCCCTTAATTTTTCAGATGTGAAATTGAGGCCAGAGATGGTACATGACCTTCCCAAGATCATAGTTTATCCTAAGTCTGTGCTGAACTAGGACTAGAATTCAGTACTTAAAGCCACTGCTCTTTTCATTCCACTGGTTTCATTATTTTTGATCCCTCCAAATAGATTGAGTTGGCCTATCTACCTTTGTCAATATCCTTTTTTAGGTATGGCCAAAAGAGCTCAGTAAAGAAAAAAAAATCAAGAAAATATGCCTTAACTCTTACATTAATCTGCAACATTAAAGGAACACAAAAATATCAGGCCTAAGGCCCACTGGCCCTCTCGTATACCTCTAGAAGCTAAAGCCTTTATCTTCAATTCTCTATGGGGATCAAAATATCATTTAACACTGAATTTTTTCCTACTCTGGCAAAGCCAGTTTCTGACTGACCACATTTTACTTGAATCAAGCACTTTCTCTTCCAACAAAATACAAATATATGAGGGAACACATCCAGGTGACCCCATCCCCCGAACAATCCTCCAGAGTTGGAAAACACAGACTCCAGCAATGAAAGGTTTCATTCTCCCAGTAGAGAATAGTCATACATTTAGTAGCTAGGAAGATATTTGGGTAAAGCCAACATAAGGATCTACTATTTCCTTGGCTTAACTTCTTACAATTGAGTGATTTGGGGTTGAGAAATCTCTGTAATTATTTTTGTAAGGGATTAAATTAACATAAGGAATTAGTCTTGCCTTTCACGAAAGCTCTGGCTCTAACCAGACTATAATGATAGCTTTGATGGAAAATCTATATATGGTTCCCAGTTTTCTTCAGCATTGTTTCCCAAAGAATGATAATGTGGTTTGGGTCTGGTTTACCAAGAAGACATTAAAATAGGGATTCTTCCCTTGGATCTGGTGCTGGTGAACCAAAATGGGACACCTCCAACTTAGGTATGGGGACTCTATGAGAACTTAATAGCCATCTATGCCATCAGTTTTTACCTGTTTATCACCAAAAAGAAGGAAAATGGTTTGCAAAGCCCTCATGACACAGACCAGAAGGAAAGAGGCTTCTGGTAGAGGCTTCAACATGGTGCAATTGTGGAGCCCTTCTACTTTCCTCTAATATTTAAGTAGCTTAGGAAAGGGGTGTGGCAGCCTCATTTTGGAGCCAAAGGGAAGTCCTTGAGGAGGTAATAAACAGGATAGCGATTAAACTGGGACCATTGTTTGCTTTCCTTCCAGTGATAAATTTTCCTGGTTAGCTCATGATATCTATGAAAAACAGCTCTTTTTCCCAAGCCAACATTTCCTGCCCCACCTTCTAGATAGGATTGAGAAAGGTAGTGGCTATAATGATTTTTCAATGGTATAAACAGTATGACCCCCTTCACAAGTAGGTGCAAATTGTTTTATTTTCCAGTTAATCACTCAAGCCTTCACATGCCTGTATGGCCAGATATATGGTATCTAGCTCTCCACCCACTTTGTCCTCAAGTACCTTGGAGACCTATTCTGTCCAAAATCAGTTGGTGGAGAGAGGGAACCAAAGTATTGGTGTAGTTCACTATTACTGTCATTCAAATTCTTCCCTCATGCTTCTATGGGCAAACACTGGTCCCACCAGCTCCTCTCATCATTTTTCCAAATTTTGGCACTTGACTCATAGTGCTGTGCCTAGGATCCAAGGTTATATCTAACCACTATTCCCAGTAGTGCAAACACTGTACCAGGATGGATGGACCCTAGAGGATTTCAGCTTTAGCAACACACTAGGTGTCTTAGTCATCTAGTGCTGCTATAACAGAAATACCACAAGTGGATGGTTTTAATGAAGAGAAGTTTATTTCTTCACAGTCAAAGTAGGCTAAAAGTCCGAACTCAGGGCATCAGCTCCAGGGGAAGGCTTTTTCTCTCTGTGGGCCTTCTCATCAGTGTTCCCTCTGACTAGGAGCTTCTTGGCGCAGGGACCCCGGTCCAAAGGATGCATTCTGCTCCTGGCACTGCTTTCTTGATGGTATGAGGTCCCCAACTCTCTGCTTGCTTCCCTTTCCTTTTATCTTTTGAAAGATAAAAGGTGGTGCAGGCCACACCCCAGGGTAACTCCCTTTACATTGGATCAGGGATGTGACCTGGGTAAAGGTGGTGTTACAATCCACCTTAATCCTCTTTAACGTAAAATTACAATCACAAAATGGAGGCCAACCACACAATTCTGGGAATCATGGCCCAGCCAAATTGATACACACATTTTTTGGGGGACATAATTCAAACCATGACACTAGGCAACAACCAATCCTCCTCCATGACTCTTAGGACTTGTTTTCAGCTTGGGCCACAGGCATAGGGCCTCTTCTGTTCTGGGTGCCCTTGGTGTCTTTTCTCATCATCAGACTTGGTCAGGACATCAAAAGCAGATCATAATGAATCTCTGTAAATTCATTCCCGGAAATCTGCTGAGTTTCTTACACAAATTGCTTTACTTCTGCCCCAGAGATCTACTATTACTCATTTATTTGTTTATTTAAGAAATATGTAGTGAATGCCTACTGTATCCCAGGTACTATAATAAGCACTGTGTATATATTAGTGAACCAAACAGGCAGGCTCTCTGACTACATGGATCACATAATCACATAATCACAATGAAAACATAAAAAGTAAGCAATAACCAGACACAAAAGTATATACTTTAAAATTGTGATAATTGAATTTCTTAAAGTAAATGAACAGAACAAAATGAAGACCTACTTAGGCAGTATGGTCAGGGACGGTATCTGACAGGAGGTGTATTTAAGTCCCCACCCTTAGGATGAGAAGCCAGAATTGAGAACTCAGGGGAGCGTGTTCTGCACAATGGGAATGGTATACAAAAGAGTCCTGCAATGTGAAAACATTTGGAATGCAGGCAGTCCTTCCTTTGCACGGCGCTTATATGTAGAAATTTCAATGACCACAGTTAGTTAAATAACATCAGTCCTCCAAGAACATAGTTCAAATTTCAGTTTGCTCCTGTCTCTTTAGTCTAAAAAAATCACTACATAAATAACAGATACGCATGATCAGTGACCAATCACATCCCTTCTTTCAAAGTCTGTCAGTGATTGGTCACACTGTGCATCTGTTATTCAGTTCACACACAGTCAGCAAAGTCTGCAGCTGTGCTGCCTCTTTGTCTCCCAGTGAGGAACCCATGAGACATTGTAAAAAAACTGATAACTGAAAGGTAGAATTGGCCAACAAAGATGAAAATGCAGCAAAGAAAGGAAAAGTGATAACACTAGAAGTTAAATTCTAATTGAACATAAGTGGAGTTATAGAAGGAACAGCTGACACTGCTATTACTATTGACACTACTGCTGTTTAGAAGACTCTAGACATGCAGCCAGAGGAACTTAGTGAAGGCAAACATTGACATAAACGAGGAAAGTGGTTGTGACAAAAAGGATGAAGATGTCCCAGAGGAAGTGACGCCAGCAAAAAAATTCACTTTAAAGGAACTCTCAGAGATATCTGACAACATTGAAAGCACAAAGGATAAAGTGTTAGAAGCTGATGCAAACTTAGAAAGGAATATGACAACTTACCAGGACAGAAAAAAGATGTTTGCTCTGTACTGTAAGTTATATGAAAAGAAGGCAGGCACTGTTCAAACTGCTCTTGATAGTTTTTACAAAGAAATAAGACACTTTAATTCTTAATGTTTTACATTACAGTGTAATGAATATGTATTAATTTTACTATTTTTTTCATTTCTCCATATATTTATAACCAACAGTAAGAAGAGTTTTTAACGTTTTCAAAAAATTTTAAGTCACAGAACTATTTTTTTTCATTGATTATTAATGTTGCTTTGCACGGTGTCTTAGGCTGGGCTCTCTAGAGAAGCAAAACCAGTAAAGCATATAAATATATACAGAGAGAGATCTATATCAAGGAAATGGCTCACATGGTTGCAGAAGCTGGAATGTCCCAAGTCCGTGGGTCAGGATAGAGGCTTCTCCTGATTAACATAGCCACAGGGGCTGGCAAACCCAAGAACGGCAGGTCAAAGAGCAGGGCCCTTGCTCACAGGCTGTGAAGATGGACGAATTCCAAGATCAGCAGGCAAGACTACGGGTAAGCTGCTAGCTCAAGTCCCAAGAACCGAAGGCCAGATGAACAGGATCCAGCTGCAGGTTCCAGAGTGAGCAAAAGCCCATGAGCCTTACCAGAATGTCTACTTATATTTGATGCAGGCCACATGCCCAAGGAAACTCCCTTTCAACTGATTAGCTATCCTGTGGCTATCCCATCATGGAAGTGATCACATTATATCAAAACTCATCATGGAAGTGATCACAACATCATATGACTGCCAAACCACTGAGAATCATGGCCCAGCCAAGCTGACACACAAACTTAACCATCACACATGGTTTCAGATTGAATGGTAAAGCAAAGCAAGAACTGCCTGTACTAAAATATATATAATAATTATGCTATGTCTTAGCCTGAGTTCCCTAGAAAATGGAGCCTGAGGCAATGCTTATCTGCTACAGGTCATCTGAGGTACAAACCCAGGGCGACAAGATGAGGAAAAAGTTGTCCACTGCTGCTACAGGGAGTCTGCAGTCAGAAAGAGAGATTCTTCTAATCACTTGTGGCCAAAGAGAAAGAATTTGAAATAAGGTTTCTGCTGTGAAATAAATTTAAAAATCAAGGGTCTGGACAAAAAGATTCATGCAGGATATTTGTGTTTTTCTACATTTACACTCAAACCTTCTGTCTGTGGGAACTAGAAAGAGCAGCATCTCACAATGTGATCCCGAAAGCAGAATATTAACCCGAATCCTAAACCTAACCCTAATCTCACTCCCCAATTTAGGGACTTCTTGAGTGGTGTGAGAACAAATTTGAGGACGCCTCAGAGACGTTTTTGCCTCCCCTAATCTGTCTTCTATTGGGTTAATAAGAGCTTAAAGTTAAAAATTTTTGAGTAGGCAAAAGGCGTTATTGGCCCTCCTCTTTCACCATTATTTTCCTGTTTTCTTTCATGGAAAAACCAAAAAAGCAAAACCATTGCTGTTGAGTCAATTCCAACTCATAGCGACTCTATAGGACAGATTAGAACTGCCCCATAGGGTTTCCAAGGAGTGGCTGGTGGATTCGAACTGCCGACCTGTTGGTTAGCAGCCTAACGCTTAACCACTGTGCCACCGGGGGGGGGGGGGGAGAAAAACTTAGTTCCTTGAAATTTTTTTTCCTTTTCTATTTCTGAGATTCAGCCATAGCAACCCAACTCTAAGCTCTATAAAATTCTCTGAAGTGAAATGAAATCTGTAGTCCTGTGAGTATTTAGAAGGGAGAGGATACAACAAAATCCTGAAGGGGCTGAGAGTGAGGGAGGGTATTGGATCCCATAGGTAGTGCCTTTGGAGACTCAGCTTTTGTGGGCCCCAAAATAGCCACGAATCCGAGCTTGAGCTCTAGGCAAAAAATATAGCCTCAAAATTAGCTCAGGAGTTGTCTTTCCTGCTGTTGATGGATGTGAGTTCAACTGCTATAGTGATGTCTCCTAAATTCCTTGAAAACTAGGAAGTGGGGTTTTCCAGCAAAGTGTTTTTCTCTTTTGAAAATAATATTGGAGGAAGTCTTAAGCCATGGCATTTTAATGCATTACTGTAAGACATCGAGTCAAGAGATTTTATTTTCTGTCAATTGGATCTTATTCCAGAAGGAAAAATATTTTCAAAGCTACCATAAATGTGATTTGGGAGGGTTAAACTGTCATACCTCCCATTTTAAACTAGATTTTAACCCTATTTCATAGCTCCTCAAAAGAAAGCTCCACTTGACCTAGAAAATACATGAATACCAGTGAGTTAAAGGGTTTACACTCAACAGTATCTGTACTTGTATATTCCAAGTGTTGCTTAATGTTATCACTAATTGATATTATCAGACACAAACACATATATAGGGAAATATAAATTTTCTTCCTAAATGCCATACTTCTAAAGTTAGCAAATAGCTGACTGCTACAATCAAGATCCTAGCTACAGTTTTGTAAGCTTTTCACTACGGTTCTGGTAGAAAGAAGAAAATGAAGGACTGCTCTAGAAAATTTTTTAGCCAGTAAAACATTTTTGTAGATTTAAAATTATTTTAAAAATATGATGTTTCTTCTTATTCTAAACTTTTTAAAATTGTGCTTTGAATTAAAGTTTACAGTTCAAGTTAGTTTCTCATACAAAAATTTATACACATACTGCTACGTGAGCTTAGTTGCTCTCCCTATACTGTGACAGCACACTCCTTTCCACCCCGATTTCCTGTGTCCATTCAACCAGCTCCTGTCCCTTTCCGCCTTCTCATCTTACCTCCAGATGGGAGCTGCCGATTTAGACTCATGTATCTACTTGAGCTAAGAAGCACACTCTTCACGAGTATCATTTTATGTCTTATAGTTGAGTCTAATCTTTGTCTGAAGAGTTGGCTTTGGGAATGGTTTTAGTTTTAGGCTAACAGAGAGTCTGGGGGCCACATCTTCCAGGGTCCCTCCAGTCTCAATCAGACCATTAAGTCTGGCCTTTTTACTAGAATTTGAGTTCTGCACCCTACTTGTCTCCTGTGCCATCAGGGACTCTCTGTTGTGTTCCCTGTCAGGGCAGTCATTGGTGGTAGATGGGCACCATCTAGTTCTTATGATCTCAGGCTGATGGAGTCTCCGGTTTATGTGGCACTTTTGCCTCTTGGACTAATACTTTCCTTGAGTCTTTAGTGTTCTTCATTCTCCTTTGCTCCAGGTGGGTTGGAACCAGTTGATACATTTTAGATGGCTGCTCGCTAGCTTTTAAGACCCCAAATGCCACTCACCAAAGTGGGATACAGAACCTTTTCTTAATAAACTTTGCTATGCCAATTGACCTAGATGTCCCCTGAAACCATGGTCCCCAGACCCCTGCCCCTACTACTCTGTCCCTCAAAGTGTTTGGTTATATTCAGAAAACATTCTAGCTTTTGGTTTAGTTCAGTTGTGCTAACTTTCCCTATAGTGTGTGTTGTCCTTCCCTTCACGTAAGATAATTATTGTCTACTATCTAGTTAGTGAATACCCCTCTCCCTCCACCCCCACCTTCATAAGCATCAAAGAATGTTTTCTTCTGTGTTTGAACCATTTCTTCAGTTCCTACAATAGTGGTCTTATATAATATTTGTCCTTATGTGACTGACTAATTTCACTCGGCATAATGTCTTCCAGATTCATCCATGTTATGAGATGTTTCACAGATTCATCATTATACTTTATCATTGTATAGTATTCCATTGTGTAAATATACCATAATTTGTTTATCCATTCATCTGTTGGTGGGCACCTAGGTTGTTTCCATCTCTTTGCTATTGTGAACTGTGCTGCAATGAACATGGTTATGCATATATCTATTCATGTGACCGCTTACTTCTCTAGGATATATTCCTAAGACTGGGATTGCTGAATCCTATGGTACTTCTATTTCTAGCTTTTTAAGGAAGCACCAAATCGATTTCCAAAGTGGCTGTACCATTTTACATTCCCATCAACAGTCTAGAAGCGTTACAGTCTCTCCACAACCTCTCCAACATTTATTATTTTGTGTTTTTTGAATTATTGCTAGCCTTGTTGGGGTGACATGGTATTTTACTGTAGTTTTGATTTGCATTTCTCTAATGGCTAATGATCGTGAGCATTTCCTCATGTACCTGGTAGCCACCTGAATGTCTTCTTTGGTGAAGTGCCTGTTCATATCCTTTGCCCATTTTTTAATTGGGTTGTCTTTTTGTTGTTGAGGTTTTGCAGTATCTTGTAGATTTCGGAGATTAAATGCTGATCAGATTTGTCCTAGCCAGAAAATTTTTTCCCAGTCTTTAGGTTGTCTTTTTACTCTTTTGGTGAAGTCTTTTGATGAGCATAACTGTTTGATTTTTAGGAGCTCCCAGTTATCTAGTTTCTCTTCTGGTGTTTGTGCATTGCTACTTATGGTTCCTATTCTGTTTATGCCATGTATTAGAACTCCTAGTGTTGTCCCTATTTTTTCTTCCATGATCTTTATCATTTTCGATTTTATATTTAGGTCTTTGATCCATTTTGAGTTAGTTTTTGTGCATAGTGTGAGGTTTGGGTCTTGTTTCAATTTTTTGCAGATGGATATACAGTTATGCCAGCACCATTTGTTAAAGACACTGTCTTTTCCCCAGTTAATGGACTTTGGGCCTTTGTAAAATATCAGCTGCTCATAGGTGGATGAATTTACATCTGGAATCTCAATTCTATTCCATTGCTCTATGTATCTGCTGTTGTACAAGTACTAGGCTGTTTTGACTAGCACGATGGTAAAATAGGTTCTAAAATAAGGTAGTGTGAGGTCTCCCATTTTGTTCTTCTTCTCCAGCAATGCTTTACTTATCCAGGGCCTCTTCTCTTTCCATATGAAGTTGGTGTTTTGTTTCTCCATCTCATTAAAAAATGCCATTGTAATTTGGAACGGGATTGCATTGTAATTTGGATCGGGATTGCATTGTATCTGTAGATCGCTTTGGGTAGAATTGACATTTTCACAATGTTGAGTCTTCCTATTCATTAGCAAGGTATGTTTTTCCACTTATGCAGGTCTCTTGGTTTCTTGCAGTAGTGTCTTGTAGATTTCTTTGTATAGGTCTTTTACGTCTCTGGTTAGATTTATTCCTAAGTATTTTATCTTCTTGGGGGCTATTGTAAATGGTATTGATTTGGTGATTTCCTCTTCAAAGTTCTCTTCACTGGTGTAGAGGAATCTAACTGATTTTTGTATGTTTATCTTGTATCCTGACACTTTGCTAAAATCTTCTATTAGTTCCAGTAGTTTTCTTGTGGATTCTTTGGGGATTTCTGTATATAACATCATATTATCTGGAGAAAGAGATACTTTTACTTCTTCTTTACCAGTTTGGATGCCCTTTACTTCTTTTTCTAATGCAATTGCTCTGGCTAGGACCTCCAGCACAATGTTGAATAAGAGTGGTGATAAACAGCATCCTTATCTTGTTCCCGTTCTCAAGGGGAATGCTTTCAGACTCTCTCCATTTAGGATGATGTAGGCTGTTAGCTTTGTATAAATGCCCTTAATTATTTTGAGGAATTTGCCCTGTATTCCTATTTTGCTGAGAGTTTTTATCATGAATGGGTGTTGGACTTTTTCAAATGCATTTTCTGCATCAATTGATAAGATCATGTTGTTCTTGTCTTTTGTTTTATTTATGTGATGGATTACATTGATTTTTTTTCTAACGTTGAACCATCCCTGCATACCTCGTATGAATCCTACTTGGTCATGGTGAATTATTTTTTTGATATGTTTTTGAATTCTATTGGGTAGAATTTTGTTGAGGATTTTTACATCTATGTTCATGAGGGCTATTGGTCTGTAATTTTCTTTTTTTGTGGTGTCTTTACCTGGTTTTGGTATCAGGGTTATGCTGGCTTCATGGAATGAGTTTGGGAGTATTCCTTCCTTTTCTATGCTCTGAAATACCTTTAGTAGTGGTGGTGTTAACTCTTCTCTGAAAGTTTGGTATAATTCTCCAGTGAAACCATCAAGGCCTGGGCTTTTTTTTTTAATTGGGAGTTCTTTAACTACCTTTTCAATCTCTTCTTTTGTTATAGGTTTATTTAGTTGTTCCACCTCTGTTTGTGTTAGTTTAGGTAGGTAGTGTGTTTCTATAAATTTGTCAATTTCCCTTAGGGTTTCAAATTTGTTAGAGTCCAATTTTCTATAGTATTCTGTTATGATACTTTTAATTTCTGTTGGATCTGTTGTGATATTGCCCATCTCATTTTTTAATTCGGGTTATTTGCTTCCTCTCCTGTTTTTCTTTTGTCAGTTTGGCCAACGGTTTATCAATTTTTTTGATCTTTTCAAAGAACCAGCTTTCAGTCTTCTTAACTCTTTCAATTGTTTTTCTATTCTCTTTTTCATTTAATTCTGCTATCATTTTTATTATTTACTTTCTTCTGGTGCCCGAGGGCATCTTTAGCTGCTCCCTTTCTGATTATTCAAGTTGTAGGGTTAATGTTTTGATTTTGGCCCTTTATTCTTTTTGGATGTGTCCAGTTATGCTATAAATTGACCTCTGAGGGCTGCTTTTGCTGTGTCCCAAAGGTTTTGGTAGGATGTGTTTTCATTCTCATTTGAGTCTATGAATTTCTTTATTCCATCCTTAATTTCTTCTATAACTTGATAGCTTTCGAGCAAGGTGTTGTTCAGTTTCCATGTGTTTGATTTTTTCCTTGCTTTTTCTGTTATTGATTTCTACTTTTATGACCTTATGATCAGAAAAGATGCTTTAAAATATTTCAATGATTTCAATTCTGTTAAGGGTTTCTTTATGGCCTTATATATGCTCTATTCTGGAGAATGTTCCATGTGCACTGGAAAAGAAAGTATACTTGGTTGCTCTTGGGTAGAGTGTTCTTTATATGTGTATGAGATCAAGTTGGTTGGTTGTGGCATCTAGATCTTCCGTGTCTTTATTGAGCTTCTTTCTGGATGTTCTGTCCCTCACCGAAAGTGGTGTGTTGAATTCTCCTCCTATTATTGTAGAGCTGTCTATCTCTCTTTTCAATGCTGTGAGAACTTGTTCTGTTTATTTTGGAGCCCTGTTGTTGGTTGCATAAATATTTATTATGGTTATGTTCTCCTGGTGTAGTGACCCTTTAATCATTATACAGTGTCCTTCCTTATCCTTTGTGGTGGCTTTTAAAGTCTATTTTGTCAGAGATTAATATTGCCACTCCTGCTCTTTTTCGGTAGTTGTTTGCTTAATGTATTTTTTTCCATCCTTTAAGTTTTAGTTTGTTTGTGTCTTTAAGTGTAAGGTGTGTCTCTTGTAGGCAGCATATAGATGGATTTTTTTTTTATCCATTCTGCCACTCTCTGTCTCTTTATTGGTGCATTTGGTCCATTTACTTTCAGAGTAATTATTGATAGTTATGAGTTTAGTGCTGTCATTTTGATGTCTTTTTTGTGTGTTCTTGACAGTTTCTTTGTTCTACTTAATTTTCTATGCTGAGTCATTTTTCTTTATGTATTTTCTTTTCATATTTTCCATTGTTGTTGATTTTGTATTTGCTAACTCTATATGTTTTTCTATTTTGATGTGTAGGATTGTTAGTTTCCTTTATGGTTGCCTTAATATTTACCCCTATTTTTCTAAGTTTAAACCAGTCTTATTTTTTTATATCATCTTGTCTTCCTCTCCATATGAAAGATCTATGACTACATTATTTAGTCCCTCTTTTTTGCTTTAATGATGTCATCTTTTTCATATTGACGTCTCTGTTTCCCTATTTTCAGTGTTTTAGCATTGATTTGTTTTTGTATCTTCCCTATCTGGGTTGATATCTGGTTGCTCTGTCCTGTGTTCTAGTCTTGGGTTGTTATCTGATGTTATTGATTTTCTATCTGGAGGACTCCCTTTAGTATTTCTTGTAATTTTGGTTTGGATTTTGCAAATTCGCTAAACTTCTGTTTATCTGGAAATGCTCTGATTTTGCCATCATATTTGAGAGAGTTCTGCTGGATATATAATTCTTAGCAGACAATTTTTTTCCTTCAAGGCTTTATATATGTCATCCCACTGCCTTCTTGCCTGTATGGTTTCTGCTAAGTAGTCTGTGCTTAGTCTTATTGACTCTCCTTTGTAGATGATTTTTCATTTATCCCTCGCCACTCTTAAAATTCTCTCTTTATCTTTGGTTGTGGCAAGTTTGATTATAACATGTCTTGGTGACTTTCTTTTGGGATCTACCTTGTGTGTGTTTCAATGAGCATTTTGGATAGATATCTTCCAATCATTCACAATATCAGGGAAGTTTTCTGTGAACAAATCAACAATTCTCTCTGTATTTTCTGTTATCCCCCTTCCTCCCCCCACCCCCCGCCCTGTTCTGGTACTGCAGTCACTCGTAGGTTATTTCTGTTGATAGAGTACCACATAATTCTTAGGGTTTCTTCATTTTTAAAAAATTCTTTTATCTGATTTTTCCTCAAATAAGGTGGTGTCAAGTGCTTTATCTTCAATCTCACTAATTCTGACTTCCATTGCCTCAATTCTGCTCCTATGATTTTCTATTGAGCTGTCTAATTCTGGCATTTTATT